>NC_087210.1:29929900-30034900 GCF_015104395.2 Macrobrachium nipponense
TTTAGTTTCACAATTAGTTGTAAAACAGAAGAAGCTATAAAAATACCACTTGTTACTGGGTTGGTCCTTGGTGGGGTTTCCTCCTTTCAGATAAGTCGGTATTTAATAATATAATGGAGCAAGTAACACGTGCTTACTTGTACTGACTGATTATTCTTTTTATTCTTTAATCATGAATTTAAACGTTACTACGTGTATGTATTTAAATGCTTGAAATGTCGCAGTTAATATATCACATTTATATCCATGTGGCGCTTCTACTTCTTAAAGATTGTAGCTCCTACTTTTCATTTTCAAGATTCCTACTTTTTTTCAAGGGCTGTTAGGAGGCCGGTATCCGACTCTAGTATTCTTCTTAGGCCCCGTCCACACGGCCAAGCTTTGCTCGACGAACTTTGTTCGATGTGACGTCAGAAGCGGAGAAACTGCGGTAAAGTTCTGACTTTTCCCACTGTTTCTCCGCTTCTGACGTCACATCAGACAAAGTTCGTCGACCAAAGCTCGACCGTGTGGACGGGGCCTTAAAGCTATATTCTCAAAAGACAAAATCCTTAGATAGGGCTCGTTGTAATACCATTATTTGGTTTCATAAAACTTGATAAACTGTACTAGACTTACATATAACCTTATTTTCCTGGGCAGTTTGAATGCATTGGGTCTCTAAATCTTGTTCAGATCCCCAATATTTGATTACCCTATTTGAGTCTTTTACTAAATTCCAACTTCAGAGAACCTGCATTTGATATCATTGTTTCATAAATATTTAAAAGATTCATGCACATTAATCCCATCTCCAACGCTGTGTCAGGTTGTAAAATAACATTTTTCAATATTCAAGTTTGTTCACTTAAACAGTTGATTAAATTGTATTGTGGCTCCGAGACTGGATGAATCCAAAGGTATTTAATCGTTTCATTTATTATCTCTGCCACGGAGGTTACATTGTTTGTGCTGCTTGATTTGGATTTCATGTTTGTCTGTCTTTAGCAGGCTGACGTGAATACAGATGAAGGGAATTTTACTCTCGAGATCTTTGTTAAAGATTTACTGTTATCGGAGATAATTGCTTATAGTATAGTGTGGTTTCAATTCTGGACAGAAATCCTTGATTTTTTGTATAGTTTTGTTTAGTGTTTTTATCTCTGCTGTATACATCTGCGGAAATGACAATGATTGTTGTTTGTATAATAAAATATCAGATGATACGGATAAACAGCTGGTTGGGCGCCCTCTTCCCTATCCACGCCAGTATTGTTCTTCCTTTATGAATTACCCTGTCACCTGCCTTACTTTGATCTAGAACACTATTCTACCATCATTTATATCTTCCCTGATACACCAAGTAGTGTTTTGTCCATTTAATTCTTACAGTAGCCTGTGTCATCAGTTGACCTTTATACTATGGGACAGTGTCTCTGATCCAGATATTCCTTATAAACATTGCCAACCATTCATTCATGTAGTCGGCTACATACCGTAACATTTCACTTGTAATCCCATCAGCTGTTGTCTCTCTATGTTTTAAGTGCCATCTTTACGTCCTCAGCCTCACACCATCTTTTTCCACTCTTGCATCATTCAGCTTTGCATCTCTTTTCCTCTTTCAACAAATCTTCGAAATACTTACTCCACTGACTTAGAACTTTTATTCCGAGCTTCATTTGTTCATTCCCTTTGTATTCACTGCCCCTTTGGTGAAAACTTATCCTTCCTAAGATCCTTACTCACTTCCTTCCCTCCCTTTTAATTACTTGCCTGTATTTTCTCCCTCACTTATTGTATTGCCCTAACTGTTTATTATCTGTATACTTAAATTGATTCTATTTCATACAATTGTGTAATTAAAATTATCTTTACTTGAAGATACCTTCTCATACTGTTTATATATTCTCTTTCTACCTTCCTTTACCAACAAAAACTCTGCTGACATAAAAATGCGTCATCTACTATGTATTTTTAACCAACTCATCTTTCATAAAATTTCAGCTTTGTTTACCCCCTTTTCATTCTCATTTCTATTCATTACATTTGCAACCACTTTTACGTAACCTCTTCATCAGCGTAAACTTTTATATGCACTTTCGATTCAAGCAAATAATGATCAGCATTACCCCAAGAAAATGTCTATTAACAGTCACAGCTTAAGCTTATGTCTATATATGGAGTTTTGTTTCATTCAAGTATTGGTCAGATATACTCCCTTCTATTACTTCTATTACTCGTTTCCCCATCACGTTGATCTGTTTGCTCCTTCATTTTTATGTTCTGACTTATAATCTATTAGATTTTCTCTACGCAAAGTATGTATACGAACATTCCTCTTTGGAAACCTTGTATCTTCAGGGACCGAGCTCTCTGGCAAATGCATTTCCAAATGGCTTTGCATAAGACTCTCCATTTTCATTTATTCCAGGAATTCCAGTCACGCTGCTACTTTCCTGTGCATTTTACATGACCTGGCACAACCACCCTTCCAAGATTTCCAGATATAAAGAGAAAGTTATAGATTGCTAAGGCACCGAATATGACAACTATGAGCCTGATACCGAATGAAGATGAGATTAGTTGAAGACGCTAATTTTGGGACTACATCAGAATATATCCGGCAGAAAAGTATTAACATTCAATGCAGAAAGCAAGAGAAAAAAAACATTCTCGGAAGGACGGTGACCAGAAATTCTTTGATGTGCCGAGAGAAATGTTTAGCAATCACATGATTGGAGATGTTAGGATAGAGAATTATTTATTTGAAAGACAAATATGACGCAATGCATGTTTCGGGTGATAATGAAATGCAATGTTGAAATGACTTTCGTATACAGACAAAAATATATTCAGGTAAAGTTATCTACCTACCTATTTATCATCTATCTATGCAATATATATATATATATATATATATAATATATATATATTATATATATATATATATATATATATATATATACATGTATGTTTTTGTATGTATGTGTTAGTTTGTGTGCTAGAAGAGGTCTCGGACAAAACATCAGCAAGATCAAGGTGGATAAACTACCTCTACAGAACATTCTGGGACTTCAATATAATTTTAAGGTCGTGAAACATGGAGGTTAAATAAAACACGAAAACTAATTCAGTAATTTAATAAGTTATTTAGTATGAACATCCACCCGAAATATCCTAGTTCCTCATAAAGAATTTCAAATGACCCATCTGTTGATCGGGCGACCTATTCTGCATCATAACCTGGAAGTCATACCGTTACAATACCACGAAAACTTTAAATTAAATACTCGAAAGGCAATAACTTTAACGTGAAAACATAACCATCAAATAGTCTGTGGGCAATACACAAAAATCCTTAATTACCAATGGAGAAGGATAAATCTGTCAGAATACAAATTACGGTCGTCACTGTAGCCAGGTAAGCCTACCACACCTAGAGTACACAAAAAGGAAGAGGACCTGATTACAGACAGACCAATAAGTTCAAATATTCTCAAAATAGCAATATAAACAGATGTCAGTAACGCCAAAATTATTAACCCACCAGCGGAAAGCAATACCATCCGTATAAGGGGCTTAGACCTAAACTGACAGACACAATCCAAAACTAGCACTCGCCGAACTGTACAAAACACAGTTACAGAATGCAAAAGTGGGCGGAGTTTCGTGCCTGAACGATCTCGCCGGGAATATGTCAGGACCATGCTGCTGGTTTGCGACTTATGTCTGTCATACACAGGTCGTTCAATGTATGTTTGTCTGCCGATATAACGCTATCGCGCGCGTCTCTTCTAGAGATGAAGCCATGTCTTCCCGAGACAAAATTTTTGCCTATACTCGGTTTTTTTCCATCTTTCCATCCGCCTGTGGTGTTTGCGTATGGTAACACTGCGTCCCGGGCTTTAGATAGTTACATTCAGCTTACATTCAACATTAATAACTATATCCTATTTCGAATATTAACGGTGTAATTCGCATACAGTAAATCTTAAAACACTTTTCAGGTGCAAATGTACACCCAGATATCCTTTTATTTACCTAAAACTTACACATAGCGAAACTATCTAAAAGCCCAGGACGCAGTGTTACCATACGAAAACACCACAGGCGGATGGACAGATAAAAAAAAAAAAAAAGAGTATAGACTGAAATCGGTGCGGGGATCGTTCATACTCTCTGAATAGTGTGCTTGTTTGTCGATAACGACAGTTGTTCAGACAATCGTTCATACGTCTCAGCAGCGTGGTTGGTATGGTGTTGGCGTCCCACCTTGGTGGTCGCGGGTTCGATTCTCGGCCATTCCATTGAGGAGTGAGAGATGTGTATTTCTGGTGATAGAAGTTCACTCTCGAGGAGGTTCAGAAATCACGTAAAGCCGTTGGTCCCGTTGCTGAATAACCACTGGTTCCATGCAACGTAAAAGCACCATACAAACAAACAATCATACAATCGTTCAGTGTACGGGCCCCTTATTGCGTGATAAAAAGCTTTAGGTAACTTAGCCTTACAGAGTTACTTTATTATTGTTTTCAGGTCACATCAGAACTTCTTAAACATCAAGTAAGACACTAGTGACCTTTACCTCAGCCTAAGGGGCGAAGCTTGAATGGCTTAAGTGAAGATTTTTCAACGCGGGGGCCAGTTTTTAGGGACGAGCCATTTCCCAAATCAGTGCAAAAATGCCTAAAGGATCCATTTGTAATTCAACTGTCTTCCCTTCGGTACGTCCTCTAAAAGATTCATTGCAGTCCCGGCACTCACGGTGTCAAAACGGGTCGTACGAGTGAACCCCTCAGCTCAGGTTACTATACCTGAAGCCAGAGTTCGAGTAGAGGCAGCAGAATTCACTGTCAACCATTTCTCCCACGTCTCACACGTTAGCGCGGAATTAGTACCCGAGAATTATTCCTTCCGCTGGTCCTTAAAACCATCCAACAATAAATAAGGCCATTATGCAAATTAACTGAAAAAGACCTTACAAAAAACCTGTACCAGCATTTTTTCTAAAACAGTCGTGCACTTAAAACATACCCCAGTAAAAATTACCCCATTCAAACCAACACAAAACTGTGTGAGAAAGTTATATGACAAAAATAAATTACATTAATTTTTGTACACTACCCTCTTCCCACTCCTGCAAAAAAGGAAAAAAAAAATGGTAGAAACACTTGAAGTTATTCTGTTATTATGAGACACGAGAAATGATACACGTACGCTGATTGAATTCGTAAGCGTAATGAAAAGTGTAGGAATGATTTGGATATAGCGAAGAAGGAAAGGAAGTTGTACATTTAACAACACTATCTGAATGACATACATAAGTCCTAATAGGTTATTCACGCCAGGAAAAATGATGATGCTAAGTGCAGGACTTTCGTTAACACCGTAAGATAATGAAGCTGAAGACATTTTTAAATGTACGAAAATAGCTGAATGTGTTCATTTCAACAAAAAGAATGACTTTGCTCAGAGAGTTAATGCTTTGCCCGAGAACTCTGGAGTACTGAGCTCAGAAACTCATTATTTCTTAGATTATTCATCGCGTTTTATCAAAAGTTTAATCTTTCCCCGCCACATAGGACGAAAAGCAGGTGTAATACATTAATTCCTTTATGCTGTGAGCCTCTTGGTTTCGGAAAAGAGAAAACGAAAAGGAAAGAGAAATAATCCTTGAAGTCAGCTTTTAATAATCTTAGATATATTATTTGGAGCTCTGTTCTATTTTTCATATTCCCAGTGTTGTTTTAAATCTATTCCGTAAGAAACACCTGCAATAATAATTCGTAAGATAATCTCGTTCCATATGTTAAAAGTCCTGCCAGTTATGAAAACTAGTTTGTTTTCAGTTTAACATTCAGTTTAACGGTCAAGCTTACTTTTTACGACAGCTGAACAATTGTTAAGGGATTTGTTTGTTCAAATTATTACTATTTTATAAATACAAATGTTAAATATTCTTATCATTATAGGTTGTTCACTTGAGTTCTAAATCTTTGTGAATGAAACAGACCAAACTGGGAGGCCTTCAAATGGACCATAAAAGAATTTTTTTTTTAAATTTCTTATAGATGAAAAATAGGTTCATTTTCTCCTAACTGAAAAATGGTAGATGAAACCTCTAAACCATAGTTAGAACTGAAGAAATTACGTTAAAGAACAACAAAAACTATTAATTAGCCTTTTTGAGGTTTCACGCGGACCCGGATGAAGAACCTTGGGTTGAGAGTACCCAGCATACAGTATTTTGTTATGAGTGCAAAAAATCTTTCATTAAGTTCAGTTTTACGTAGGGCAAACGACAAGGAGCATACCTACTAAAAAAAATATAACTATTAAGATTCAATGGTTCAAATTATAAATTGTAAGAAACTGTAAATGTATATTTTCTGAATAAAAGTTAAACAAAAATATTTATCCTGTCAGAGAAGTAGCCATTAGAATATTTAAAGTGAATAAGATATAAAAATAAGGAGAGGGCCAAAGCGGTATTGGTTTTCATACTAACGTTGTCAAGGTAATGTTTTAGTAAACAATTAAATTATATATATATATATATATATATATATATATATACTATATATATATATATATATATATATATACGTATATATATATATATATATATATATATATATATATATATATATATATATATATATATATATATATAGCTGACGGTCGGACTGTGCATGTGTGCATATTCTCTATGGACAACGAGTCTACTGGACCCAGTTGACCCGAAGTTGGACCATATTTGTAGATTTGATAGGGATTGTTTTTCCCTGGGTGTCGTTTTGATCCGGATATCCGACCGTTCTAACTTCTTTATTGTCATTCGTAGAGAAAAAAGGAAAGAATTATTCTGATAGAACTTTTCACTAGGATTCCAAAATATGCTTACTTCACTTCTGCCATGAAAAATAACCATAATATTAGGGGATAGTTCAGCCCAGGTGCTGTTTTGATCCGAATATCCGGCCTCATATCCGGCTATGGTAACTTCTTTAATGTTAATTGTAAAGAATTAATATAATATTATATTCACTAGGGTTCCAAATATACTTTGACTTCTACGATTATACGGTTCTGAAAATGCTGGCCTATGGTTCTGCTGCCAGGCGCGTGTGTGTGTATATATGTATATATATATATATATATATATATATATATATATATATATATATATATATTATGCTCTATGGAAATCCAAACCGCTTGACCTATCTAGACCAAATTTGGCACGTGGCCATCATTTAACCCAGGGCCTCAGTGGCATGGTTGGTATGGTGTTTGCGTCCCACCTCGGTGGTCGCGGGTTCGATTCTCGGGCATTCCATTGAGGAGTGAGAGATGTGTATTTCTGGTAATAGAAGCTCACTCTCGACGTGGTTCTGAAGTCACGTAAAGCTGTTGGTCCCGTTGCTGAATAACCACTGGTTCCGTGCAACATAAAAAAGCACCATACAAACAAATACAAACATCATTTAACCCAACTTCATAATAGGGTAGATTTCAAACCTATACCACCATCCACCTTCACCCCATCCGCCTTCCCTTTGTACTTATGAGGTAGATACACTACGGGTTTATCATGCCTCATTTTGTGTACTCGAGACCATAGAAATACTGAAAATGCTTTTCAGTCACCACAGTAATAACTGAATGAAAGGGACAAAGAGCACAGTAATATTTGGATAGAACGGACACTCACCACAATAATATTGGAAAAAGGGGATGGGCACCACAGTAACACTTGGATAAAATGGACTTACATCACAGCAATACCAGGTTAGAGATGACAGACAGCAGAGTAATATCTGGACAAAAGGGACACAGACCGCAGAGTTATATCTGTACAAAAGGGACAGTTAGTACAGTGATATCTGGATAGAAGGGGCAGTCACCTCAGTAATACCTGGATAAAAGGGACAGTCACCACAGCAATATCTGGATAAAAGTGACAGTCACCACAGTAATACCTTTATAAAAGGGCCGGTAACGACAGTAATACCTGGATAAAAGCAAGTCACCACAGTAATACCCAGATAAAAAGGACAGTCACCACAGTAATACCTGTCAGTTCACCCAAGACTGTTCGAAGGGTGAACATTTGCATGAAAAATTAGAACTGTCAGTAGGACCACCAACACAAACCCCTCCCTCACCCTCTACCTTGTCCCTTCCCTACACCTCCCCCCCCCCCTCCCTCCCAATCCTTTTTCTCTGTTCCCTCCCCCTTCATATAGACTATCATTCAGTTTTCCCGGGTAGTGTCGGGTTGGTCAGCTGTTTTATATATATATACAGAAAATTTGTGTAAGTTCTCTTCTGAAGAATTTTATGGGCATGATCAATTTAGAATTAAACACTTCTGCCAGGTAAGAATCTTTAAGTATGGAAACTCCCTTTATATTCAGAAGGAATTAGAAAGTCCAGTGTCATACTCCTTAAAATGCCTAAAATCGTTAAGATTTAACCATTTCAAAACCTTTTCCTCTGATCATAATAATTCTGTCAAAGACTTTTGAATAATTTTCACAGCTTTCTGAAGCATGTATATAATTTTATCATATGCATTTTTGAGTGACCTATTCTTAACCAAGATAGAGCCTAAAAGGCTGAAAACTTCCACAGAATTCGTCCTGTGAGAAAAAATGCACCACTCTTCTTCTTGCAAGTACCGATAAGATTATGGCTGGAACTTTCGGCAAACCTTTTTCAGTTCTTTCTCACTCACTTGGAGAACAAAAGTAATAAAACCACAAAGTTTAAATTATTGTAGGTCAAAAGTTGTGCACGAGTTCTTCTTACTTGCGTTTCCTTTAGCAAAAAATAGATATAACTTAACCAACCTTACTGACTCGGCAGGAAGCAAAAAAAGTTCACAATTGCATTTTCCGGCTCTCTTGTTAGTATTTTTTTTTATTTTCCTGGTTTAGTTATTTTTCCGTCGATCCATAAGTTTTTTTTAGTATGTAGTTAAATCTCTTAATCCTAAGAGTATTATTTTCTGTTTCATGGTGTCATTTCTTGTTACAGGTGACACCGTCTCACTGAAAATTAGTTTCTCACCAGATTGGCGAAATTCACGCAGAAAACGAATCCAAAGAGAAGCCAAGATTAAGTAAGTTGAGATGAGTTGAATTATCATATTTTTTGGATTCGTTTTGTCTCCTGAAGCAGCTGCGTGTTTTCTCTTTCACTTTATGAACCCTTTCCCATCTTGAGGGACAGTATTTACATTTCCTCTTTTCTTGTGCGATGCAGAACTTCGGCGAACTTTGTGTGCTTCTTCAGTGCATGTTCTCCTTCGTATTTAATTTTTATTTAATAGAGAAACGATTTTTACCTTTCTGCCGTAGTCTTTTTTTAAGGAATATATGTGTTCATTTTTTAGAATATTTTATCTCCTCGGAAATATTGGTTTTTCACCCCTCAGTTGGAATTGCATTATTTCCGTCAATTTTTGCGGAAATTGCCTTCTGTCTTCCCGCATACTGGAGCAACTGCTCGTTTTATTCTCCCTGGGAACTGCAGGGTTCCACTTTGGATTTAATAACGCGCTTTCACTTTCTTTTTCTCATATGGTCTGTGAATGCCTTCCGCAGGTACATTGCTTCCTTTATCATTTCTCGTAGCACCAGAGTGGGCTCTTCTTTTCATGTTTACGCTGTGCTTTCCGACGTGGAATTCATCCTTATTCGTCATCTCTCTCTCTCTCTCTCTCCAGAACAGGAAGAATCAGCGGTTATTTTTGAGTTGACTTTAAGGTATTCGGGAGATCTGTGCTATTGTCCTTGAGTTTCCATTGTTGATTCGTATCTGTTCTTTTTTATGATAGTCTACAATTGATATATCAATTGTTATATGTTATTGATCATTCGTATCTTCTTGTTGCTTTATGCTTTATCGTTTACACATTGACATTTTGTTCTTTTAAAGCGTGCAGCGTATGGTAAATCTTTTTGGGGGTCCTTTTGGAAGATAATTATGGTAATAATAATCCACGGCAGGCACCAGAGGTAGACTCAGGATGTAGAAACTGGCCAATGGCAATGGCTGACTAGGGGAGATCTAGTACAAATCAAACGGATGACCAAAATTCAACATCATCTAGGAGCTGCTGCAAATGAAAAACAGGTTGGGAGACCAGCAACCAAAAGTAAATGCCCACCACCAAGAGAAGGATCAACACAGTCACCATAGCCTTGTACCAGAAGATCTGCAAAGGGAATAGCCTGCCATTGACAGACACGTGAAGAACCATATACCCGAAAAAGTGCTGGAAAACGAATAAAAAAATCGGGTCCTCTGGGACTATGATGTAGGAGGTGACCATTATACAGGTTCAAGTGGCCGTGTAAGACAGGTTGAAAGACCAGTCTTAATCGAGGTAAATAAAGACATCCTTAAACCTATTTCTCATAGATGTTTGAATTAGAGGAAACTTGTTAGAACGCAGAGGTCAGTGGTTAGTCATTTCATGGAATTCAAATTTATTTAAACTAAAATCAAGATAAATCGCATACTCACCTGGTAGTGCGATGTTAAGCGAGTCTCATATAATTACAATGTATGTATATTCATTATTATTGTAGTGCTATGATTACTGTCATTACTGGTATTTTCCTTTTTTCATTATTACTGTAATCATAATCAATATAGTTTTCACATTCAATTTTTAACTATTCCCAATCTTATTACGGCTATGACCATTACTTTGATTACCATCTTTTATACGACCTCAGCAAGTATGGATATTGCTGACTTATATTTCGGTTTTTTTATCATGTTACCATATGTATCTAGACTGTATGTTATTTCTATTCTTTGTATATTCTTTGTATATGGCCTTGAGCTGAAAATATAAAAATTATATATATCTATATATATATAATATATATAAATATATATATATATATAGCGAATACTAGAGGAAAATGATAGTCAGAAATCCAAGCGCTTTCGTCTTTACTAAGACATTGTCAAGGAACGAATTAAAACTATTTATGATATTGCTTTGAAACTTAAATACCCAAGGGCTTTTGTAGATGTGGCATGAAAAAGAGCTAGAAAACCATTTTATTTAACTAATGACAAACTTGAATTTAGTAAGCATAACATTCTATAATTACCCTATGATGAAAGGTTTTTAGATATTCCTAGAATTTTGGGCTTTTTAACCTAAATGTTGTTTTCAGTAATAATGTCATGAGTTTAGTAATAAAAAATTCTCCTAAAGATCTTCCAGGCTGCAAATATGAAATTCCTTGCAAAAAGTGTGATAAAATCTGTCACGGACAAACCGGGAAATCTCTTTCACAACGTCTCAAACAGCACCAATATTCTGTGAGAACTGGGCAAATATCGAATGCATTATTCGTACATATGAGAGATTTAGATCATCCTATTAACTGGAGTCAAGCAAGAGCCTTAATCCCATGTAATGACACAGTTAAAAGGAATATCATTGAATCATGTTTCATCAAGTCAAATAATGGAAATGTTCTAAATTTAAGTCTTGGTTTATTTAAACTTGATGTATTCATAATGAAAAAAGTTGTAGATAAATATAGACAACAAAATTAATATATTCAGTTTTTACATGTTTTGGACTGTAGGGATACTTTGTAGTTTCTGTTAGGGTTAAATCTATGTTTAGGTTTGTGACCGTGTGGTATCCGATAATCCTGGATTATCTCTTTTAATTTTTACCCTTTGGACAATTAACCATCTGGTATTCTTGATCTTGTTTACCTGAGAACTTCTCTCTAATTGTATTTCACTCATTCCTTGACAATGTCTTAGTAAAGACGAAAGCGCTGGGATTTCTGACTATCATTTTCCTGTGGTATTCGCTTATTTAATGAAGTCACGTTGCATCTACTGTGATTTTTTAAGCTTTTATATATATTATATATATATATATATATATACTATATATATAGATATATATATATATATATATATATATATATATATATATATATATATATATATCATAATAATCATCATCATCATCATCATCATCATCATCATCATCTCGTCGTCGTCGTCATCATCATCATCATCATCAGCCGTTTCTAGTCCACTGCAGGACAAAGGCCTCAGACATGTCCATTTATATAATATATATATATATATCTATTATATATATATATATATATATATATATATATATATATATGATATATATATATCTAATAAAAGGAGCCCATAAAAACACCAAAATGTAGAGAGAAAAAGTACTATATTTCAGAGACGCTGTCTCTCTCTTCAGGTATATGAATGAGAAAAGTTTACAGAAAAGGTGGTATTTATACCAAGAGATTCGTCCACAAGTAAGCCAATTTAGGTCACCCCGCTGATAATCTTCCTTTAATCTTCTTAAGCGTTGGTTGAATGAACACTGCGTCGACGATGTCCGATGTCCAATTCCCTTTTGAGATGTTCATTACCTGTTCTCTTTTATTAAGGCCGATCCATCATTTGACTCTTGTACGGCAGTTGCTGCTATAAATTACACGTGACATATTCCAGTTTATTCTATGGTTATGTTCATTTATATGGTTGAAAATAGCGAGTTCTGTTGTCCATACCTAACTGACCGTTTGTGTTTTGTTATTAATCTCTGGGGAAGTGATTTACCTGTAAATCCGATGTAAGATTGGTCACAGTCCTGGCATGGGATCTCATATACCCCAGAGTCCCTTTGGGCGATGTCTTTTGTTGGACGTTAATCAGGGATTTGGCTAAGGTATTTGGGTAGGTAAATGCAAAAGGGTTGGATTTCCCAAGGGTGTGAGTTACTCTCTTAATCGTCTCCAGGTGGGGAATTTTTATTTTATTGTTGGGTGTGTCTCTGGTCTTGTCTTTAGGGGGTCGGTAGAAAATTACGTTTGCTTTTGAATTGCTTTCTCAATTATATGGTCAGGATACTTTAAAGATGAAAGTTGCTTGCGAATTAGTTCAAATTCTTTTTCCAGGAAAAATCTAGGGGAACAAATTCGTAAGGCTCTTAAGAACAATTAAAATTACCCCACTTACTATCCCAAAATGTTAGTATGTCATCCACGTATCTCATCCTCAGCATGTTTTTGGGTTTTATTGCATTTACTTACTGTAGTTTTCAAAGTATTCATGTACAGATTGGCTAAATAGGACTTAAAGGACTACCCATACTACACCCGAATTTTTTGCTTGTAGAATGATTCCCCGAATGAAAAATACGTTATTAGATGCACATAATTCAACTAACTTTATTATTTTGTCAAGTGCCAAAGGGAAATGATCTGAATAGGGGGATAATTTTTCCCTTAAAAACTGTGACGAACGTCCTGTACTGGTACTTTTGTGAATAGGGAGTCTACGTCAAGGCTTAAAAGTTTTATGTTGTGAAGTGGTATATGTGCTTCTCTGAATTTGTGACAAAAGTCTTCCGAATGTTTGATGTGACTGGGAGAAAAAGTGCCTAAAAAAGGAGAAAGGAGGCCAGCTAACCATTTAGAAATTTTGTAATTGAAAGCTCCGGCGCATGAAACGATGGGTCTGAATGGAAGATTGTCTTTGTGAGTTTTGGGAAGACCGATTAAAAAGTCGGGTAATTCTAGGATTAATTACTTTAAATTCTCTAATAGTTCAATACTCTTTTTGTCTTGGCCAATTAATCTTACTTTCCGAAAAAATTCTGTGGGAACGTTCTGGAGGGGATTTTCGTCAGTTTTCGTAAGTATTTGTGTCGCTAAGGAGCTGGTTGATTTTGTCGAGGTAGAAGTCTTTGTCCATTATTACAATTTTGCCGTCTTTGTCGGATCTACTTATTATAACATCTAACTTTTTTAGCGAGTGGATGGCTATCATGAATCTGCGGGGAACAGGATATTTCTTATGAAGGTCAGTTAAAGCATTTAGTAACACTCCTTTTAAACATATCTCTTCACGGCTGTAGTTTTTGTCAGATATGAATTTATCAAAAGCACTATGAAGTCTAGGTTGTTTTTGCGGTCTGGCATAAGGGCAAAGGATAAGCCTAAATTTAAAACTAAATGTTGATTACAGTAAGGGGGGTGTTGGATAAGTTTAAAACTTTTTCTTGTTGTCAAGATTATTCCATGCGCTATTATCTATTAGGTTATTTAACTTGCGTAAAAATCTGTTGGAATGAGTCACGCTATTATAGGCAGCAATGTCGGAACAGAATGAAATCAGATACCTGTATACGTGGTCCGTAGTGAGGAGGCGAAGATTAGATTGAGTTCCATATATCACTCTGCGTAGCATGAAGATGTCCGTTTCTCTTATTGGTGATTCTTTCTTCCAGGAAAATCTTGTGTGATAGAGGGAAGGGGTTGATTGCAGAGTCCATCTCCCGAATCCGTACATTTTTGGAAGTACTTGTTCTTTGAGGCATTCTTCCAAAAAGTGTTTTAAATAGCCGAGTTCTGTTGTCCATCCAACCTAACTGACCGTTTGTGTTGTATTAATCTTCGTGCTACGCAGAGTGATATATGGAACTCAATCTAATCTTCGCCTCCTCACTACGGACCACGTATACAGGTATCTGATTTCATTCTGTTCCGACATTGCTGCCTATAATAGCGTGACTCATTCCAACAGACTTTTACGCAAAGTTAAATAACCTAATAGATAATAGCGCATGGAATAATCTTGAACAACAAGACAAAGTTTTAACTTATCCAACACCCCCCTTACTGTAAAATCAACATTTTAGTTTTAAATTTAGGCTTATCCTTTGCCCTTATGCCAGACCGCAAAAAACAACCTAGACTTCATAGTGGCTTTTGATAAATTCATATCTGACAAAAACTACAGCCGTGAAGATATGTTTAAAAGGAGTGTTACTAAATGCTTTAACTGACCTTCATAAGAAATATCCTGTTCCCCGCAGATTCATGATAGCCATCCACTCGCTAAAAAAAAGTTAGATGTTTAATACTAAGTAGATCCGACAAAGACGGCAAAATTGTAATAATGGACAAAGACTTCTACCTCGACAAAATCAACCAGCTCCTTAGCGACACAAATACTTACGAAAACTGACGAAAAATCCCCTCCAGAACGTTCCCACAGAATTTTTCTGGAAAGTAAGATTAATTGGCCAAGACAAAAGAGTATTGAACTATTAGAGAAATTTAAAGTAATTAATCCTAAAATTACCCATACTTTTAATGGTCTTCCCAAAAACTCACAAAGACAATCTTCCATTCAGACCCATCGTTTCATGCGCCGGAGCTTTCAATTACAAAATTTCTAAATGGTTAGCTGGCCTCCTTTCTCCTTTTTTAGGCACTTTTTCTCCCAGTCACATCAAACATTCGGAAGACTGTTGTCACAAATTCAGAGAAGCACATATACCACTTCACAACTTAAAACTTTTAAGCCTTGACGTAGACTCCCTATTCACAAAAGTACCAGTACAGGACGTTCTTCAGTTTTTAAGGGAAAAAAATTATCCCCCTATTCAGATCATTTCCCTTTGGCACTTGACAAAATAATAAAGTTAGTTGAATTATGTGCATCTAAAATAACGTGTTTTCATTCGGGGAATCATTCTACAAGCAAAAATTCGGTGTAGTATGGGTAGTCCTTTAAGTCCTATTTTAGCCAATCTGTACATGGAATACTTTGAACTACAGTAATAAATGCAATAAAACCCAAAAACATGCTGTGGATGAGATACGTGGGATGACATACTTAAAAAAACATTTTGGGATAGTAAGTGGGGTAATTTAATGAATTCCTCTCAAAATTAAACGCATTAGTGCCCAGCATCAAATTTAAAGTTGAATGGGAAACAGACAACAAAATTCCTTTTCTTGATGTTTTAATAATCAGAGACACGACAGTAATACAAATTTACCATATACAGAAAACCAACGTTTCTCACCTTTATATATTCACTACTTTAGCTATCATGACAATACTATCAAGATAGGTCTAGCTAGCAACCTGTTCTTAAGAGCCTTACGAATTTGTTCCCCAGATTTCCTGGAAAAAGAATTTGAACTAATTCGCAAGCAACTTTCATCTTTAAAGTATCCTGACCATATAATTGAGAAAGCAATTCAAAAAGCAAACGTAATTTTCTACCGACCCCCTAAAGACAAGACCCGAGACACACCCAACAATAAAATAAAAATTCCCCACCTGGAGACGATTAAGAGAGTAACTCACACCCTTGGGAAATCCAACCCTTTGCATTTACCATACCCAAATACCTTAGCCAAATCCCTGATTAACGTCCAACAAAAGACATCGCCCAAAGACTCTGGGGTATATGAGATCCCATGCCAGGACTGTGACCAATCTTACATCGGATTTACAGGTAAATCACTTCCCCAGAGATTAATACAACACAAACGGTCAGTTAGGTATGGACAACAGAACTCGGCTATTTTACACCATATAAATGAACATAACCATAGAATAAACTGGAATATGTCAGTGTAATTTATAGCAGCAACTGCCGGTACAAGAGTCAAATGATGGAATCGGCCTTAATAAAGAGAAGCAGGTAATGAACATCTCAAAAGGGAATTGGACATCGGACATCGTCGACGCAGTGTTCATTCAACCAACGCTTAAGAAGATTAAAGGAAGATTATCAGCGGGGGTGACCTAAATTGGCTTACTTGTGGACGAATCTCTTGGTATAAATACCACCTTTTCTGTAAACTTTTCTCATTCATATACCTGAAGAGAGAGACAGCAGTCTCTGAAATATAGTACTTTTCTCTCTACATTTTGGTGTTTTTATGGGCTCCTTTTATTAGATGGAATTCTGTTGTTACAGAACACTTTTACCAGTATACATATATATATATATATATATATATATATATATATATATATATATATATATATATATATATATATATATGTGTGTGTGGTATGTGTATATATATATATATATATGTGTGTGTGTGTATAGTCCTTCATTCGCCAATTTTAGCAATTGTAATGGCCAAAATGAGGCCTTATCTTGTCAGTTTGGAAACGTTTTTGTTTGCATTTTCAACTAAAATCTTAGAAATCTGAAAGGAATCTTGTTAATACATTCGGTTTTAGGACAGTTGCGTACCTGGACATTTGCGTGCTATGACTTTTTTCAAAGATTATTACCCTACATATAAAAAAGCAAAGGTAGTAATCACATCTAATATTAAAGGGTTAAACGAAATAGATTTGTTCGAATTGCAAATTTATTTATTAGGTTTTAAAAAAAGATATTACGAATTTAGCAAAAAGTAATAATAATTGAAGGTTAAAAAATTAAATTTCAAGTTTAAAAAAATAATTCAAAATGTATGAATACTGTGAGCTATCCCCTTCAAAAACTTGATCTTGTCTTCAGGAGAATATTTATCCAATAATGCCCGGATTCTCTCATCAGCAGTTTTGTTTTTTTTGCCGGGCAAGCATTCCTCGTTGAAAGTCGCTTTTTTTCTTTAATGCAATGGCCTCCTCCTTATTCAATGTTTCAATTAACTTCCAAATAGAGGGGTGTTGACAGGATAAAGAATATTGCAAGGCATTATGCAATCCCTCTAAACTATTATTAGATCTAGGTAACTGGTTAATAACTTTCTCGAACATTCTGTGACGGTATAGCAAAAACTGGTTCCATCCTTATTCCTCTTCTTCCTCTTACTTGGCCAATATAAGTCATCCCAAAATACGCGATAAATTCTGATGGTCAGTCAGTATCATCAGATAAGTCAATGAAACCTTCAACGACATCACTTAAAGGAAGAAATGACAATGCAGAAAAACATCTGATTTTTAAATTGAATGCTTCATCATTTTCTTTGTATCGTTGTCTGAATCCTGGGTCACAGATTTTTTTTTAAAAATAGACTTAGATAAGTGAAAGAGACATGAACTTTTCATTAAAACCTTTCTGAGCTCCAATCTCAAAGTCAGTTAATAAAGATTTTGGATTAAGTTGCGGTTTAAGTTGCAATAAATATGTGAAAAGACGAATATATATATTTCCTTTGTCTTTCCCGGGAGGAGGGCAAAAACTTTGGGAATACTAAATGAATCCTCTTGCGTATGGATGCAATATAGTTGATAAAATATTGATGGACTGACTTTTAAAGTGCCATCTGCTGCCCAGTTAGAAGAATTTGCTAAATCTTCTAAGCCGTTATCGGTTGCAAAGATCTGTATTCTGTTCTTGTCATCTATGCCAGAATCAAACGCAAGGAACTTTTCCCTAGTCGCGAGAAAACAGTAGGATTCCGGAATCTCAAAATTACTTATTTGCCCTGGGATTGGGGCTGCATTATGTGTCTTTTCTCTCCATCGACGTATATTTCTTCCCAGTGATGAAAAACATGGCAGTTTTGAAATGGAATACTCATCTTCTTTAGCGATCGTTTTATATGTTGACACTGAAGAAGTTTTCAAATGGGACATAGCTTCTGACTTCTGCAGCTGAGGCGCCATGACAATGCTCATTGTGGCGTGCCGTAACTGCATCGTTCACTGTTTGAGTTCTTGCTTTACAAGACCGCACTACATACCTGCAGTATGTTTTTGTTTCATCAGAGTTTTTTTTATGATAGTGGTAGCTGTAATTTTCCTCGTCTACAAATATTTTTCCGCCAGTGTTAGATTTCCGGAACTTAGCCAGGATTTCCGAAATAAGAAATAATGTATGAAAACCTAATTCCGATAGATGTTTGTGGTACACACCGCTCGGGAGAACTGGAATTGCTTTTTTTATGGTACCTATCTTTCAGCTTGTTTACCAAGCAACTCTTGTGTTTAATTCACAGTAACAATCCTTTTGCTTTAGGAAAGATTGTTATTATTATTATTATTATTTATGGTAACTACCTTTCAGCTTGTTTAGAATGAAGGTAATGTGTAATAGGAGAGAGAGAGAGAGAGAGAGACCTTACCTTACTTACAGACCTTACATCTTGTTCGGGTTGCCCCAGGTCCCTCAGTGTGAGGCACCTCTAATGTCTACCAGAGAGTTGCTAGTACATCTTCCGGTATATTTTGCATCTTCCAATCTTGGATGGTCTGGGATGCAGTTTAGATATTTGTCGAGCTTATTCTTAAACACATCTACGCTCACTCCTGATATATTCCTCAGATGAGCTGGCAACGCATTGAATAGACGCTGCATTATCGATGCTGGTGCGTAGTGGATTAATGTCCTGTGTGCTTTCCTTATTTTTCCTGGTATAGTTTTGGGCACTATTAATCTACCTCTGCTTGCTCTTTCTGATATTTTTAGTTCCATGATATTTTCTGCTATTCCTTCTATCTGTTTCCATGCCTGAATTATCATGTAGCGTTCTCTTCTCCTATCTAGACTATATAATTTTAAGGATTGTAGTCTTTCCCAGTAGTCAAGGTCGTTAACTTCTTCTATTCTAGCTGTAAAGGACCTTTGTACACTCTCTATTTGTGCAATATCCTTTTGATAGTGTGGGTACCATATCATATTGCAATATTCAAGTGGACTACGAACATATGTTTTATAAAGCATAATCAGTGTTCAGCTTTTCTTGTTTTTGAAGTGCCGTAACAACATTCCATTTTTGCTTTACATTTTGCCAACAGAATTGCTATTTGATCATTGCATAACATGTTCCTATTCATCATCACACCAAGGTCTTTAACTGCTTCCTTATTTGTGATTGTCTCATTATTAGGTCCCCTATATGCATATAGCTTTCTTTCTCTGTCTCCATAATTTATTGATTCAAATTTATCAGAGTTAAATACCATCCTATTTACCTCTGCCCAATCATATACTTTGTTAAGGTCTCTTTGTAGAGCGTTCCTATCTTCATCACAAGTAATTTCTCTACTTATTCTTGTGTCATCTGCGAAACTACTCACTACCGAATCCTTAACATTATTGTCTATGTCTTCAATCATAATAACAAACAGTATTGCAGCTAACACCGTACCTTGTGGCACACCGGATATTACCTTGGCTTCATCCGATTTCTCGTCGTTTGCAATAACTATCTGTTTTCTGTTGTGTAAAAATTCTTGTAACCATCTTCCTACTTTATCCACGATATTGTGTTTTCTAATTTTCTTCGCTAATATATTATGGTCTACTTTGTCAAAAGCTTTTGCAAAGTCTAAATAAACCACATCTGTTTCATTTCCGCTTTTCATATTTTTGAATATGTTCTCACGGTGGACTAACAGTTGGGTTTGTGTACTTTTTCCGGGTACGAAACCATGTTGTCCTTTATTACACAAATTATTTTTTATTAAATGTTTCATAATATTTTTCTTCATTACCCTTTCATACACTTTCATAATATGTGATGTTAGACTCACAGGCCTATAGTTACTTGCCTCTAGTCTTGATCCACTTTTGAAAGTAGGGGTAATATATGCTAATTTGTGCTCATCATAAATCTTGCCTGTATCTACACTTTGTCTTAATAATATTGCAAGTGGCTTTGCGATAGAATGAACTACTTTCTTTAACAAATAGCAGGAATTCCATCAGGCCCTGCAGCAGCTCCATTTTTAATTTCATTAATAGCCTGCACAATATCAGCTTCATTAATATCTATGTCAGCTAAATATTCACTATTTTCATCCCTTACTTCTATATCATTATCTTCATTATCTATTCTAGGGGTGAATTCTCTCTTATATCGTTCTGCCAGTATGTTGCAAATTTCCTTTTTTTCATTCGTAAATCTCCCTTCAATTCTTAGAGGGCCTATTTCTATTCTTCTTTTATTCATCTTCTTCGCATATGAGTATAATAGTTTGGGATTTTGCTTGATATTTAATAGGGTTTTTTCTTCCAAGTCCCGTTTTTCATTTTCTTTTGATTGTATAATCTTTTGTTCTGCATTTTCTATCTTACTTTTTAGTTCTATAACTTTCCATGCATTTTTTTCTTTTGCTAGACCTTTTTTCCACTTTCTGATTTTCTGGAACAAGATCCTTCTGTCTCTTGGTATGCATGACTGATGTTTACTTTTCTTCTTCGTATATATTTATCCACTATTTTCTCTAATATTTTATATAATATCTCCGTATTTACCTTTATGTCATCACTTACGAAAATGTTATCCCAATCTTTGTTTAATTCTTCATTTATTTCTGACCATTTTATATTTTTACTGTAGAAGTTGTATTTTCCATATCCTTCCCACTTTTTCATTTCTTGCTTATCTCTGTTTTCACTTGCTTTGGAATGAACTGTTAATTCTATGACATTATGGTCTGAAATACTCGCATTATAAACTATTATTTCTTTAACATAATTCATCTCGTTCACAAATACTAGGTCTAAAGTATTTTCCTTTCTTGTTGGCAGGTGATTTATTTGTTGAATGTTGTATTCTAGTAGCATATCTAATAGCTTTTCGAATTGCCTCTTATCTTCTGCACTACTATTACTCTCTTTTTTATATGTATAAGTACATCCACAATCTCCTATTCGTTCTTTCCAGTCTACGAAAGGAAAGTTGAAGTCTCCAGATAGGAGAATAGTCCAGTCCTTGTGATTTCTACATATATCATCCAATTAATTTTTCTATTATTAAGTCAAACTCTTTAGTATTAGGAGGTCTGTATATTACTATGTTCATTAATTTTTCAGATTCAAATTCTACCGCTATTAGTTCACATTCTGAGTTACTATATTTCTCATATATTTTTCCTTGTTTTTTGTCTTTCCCATATATTGCGGTTCCCCCTTGATTCCTATTTTTTCTATCTGATCTATAAGTTTGAAACCCTTTTTATTTGATCATCATTCCCAGTCTCTTGGGAATACCAGGTTTCACTTATATTCATTATATCTATTTTCTTTCAATTTGGGTTAGTTCTTCTAAGTACTCTATTTTTCTTTTTGAGTTACTCGTAACTAAACCCTGCGCATTCATCACTATGATGGTTTGCGTGTTTTCTCCTTCATTTAATATTGGTGATAATAAGGATTTTCCCATGTCTCTTTCCTGTTCTGGTATGTTGTTCTTTTTTTCATTTCCAGAAATTCTGACATTAAAAAATCCAACTTTTCCATAATATTTGTTCTTCCTTCATCATAATTATTCATTTTGTGTCTGAATCTTGCAATTTTCTCCATATCTGCAATATCCTCTTGCATAATAAAAACAGTTATTATCTCTTGAGTAGAATCTTGGAGCTGATGCATTGAAATTTTTTGCTGACACCTCTGCATATCTCGTTGATGGCTTGCTTTTTTCTTTTACCTGATATTCTTCATTCCTCTCTTTATTTGTTTCTTTCTTATTTTGGATTTTATTGCTTGATTGGTTATTTATTTGATTATTTTTCATGGCTACAGGGTGCATATATTTACATTTTTTGTCGAACTTACATCCTTTTCCTTCTTATAGGTTTTTGCATATTTTTGGATGTAGATCTCTGCAATCATCCTCATATCCATCTAGGTATGCACATTTACCATATATTTCATAGTTGTGACATACCTTAGGATGTTTGTAGTAACATTTTTTCGCCATATCTGCAATTCCCTCTTTTCAAAAGGTTGCAGACTTTGTCTTTTTTGTATATTTTTTCCTCTTTCCCGTCATTGTGTAGATCTGGGTAGAGCCTCTTCGGCATTTTCTTTTGTGTTGTCATATCGTAATTATTTCTTCGGTAGGTATGCTGCTTTATAGCCTCATATGTAGTATCAATGAGTATCTCTGCATCCATACTTTTATCTTGTTCTTTGTTTTCCTTATCTTTTTCTGTCATTTCAGTTTTGTTTACTTCTCTTACGTTTTCCTCTTCTTCTTCTTCTTCTTCTTCTTCCTCTTCATCCTCAACTATTTGTACATTCAATCTTGATTTAATAACATTGTCTATCCATGGTAGACATGTTGAGCAAAAAATTCTTGTGTCTTTTCTCATATCTTGCATTACCTCTGCACACTGTGGATGGGTCGGAATGTTGCATGCAGCACATTTTCTGATTAGGTTTTGTGGATTAACTATGCTATACCACACCTTACACAGTTTACATGCTTTTGGCATTCTTTTTCCTAATGCATCAATTAGGATATTCACAAGGTTCACTTTATTCATTTTCTTTGTCGGAATATGTTGGTTTATGTATATTTTCTTTATGAGTCTCTTGACCACTTGGATTTTATTTGGAACTTCTTCAATTATTTTCAAGATGTTTTCAGTTGATTTGTTCCAGTTTGAAGGATTGTATCCTTCTAATATATCTATGAATGATTTTGTATCTTTTTGGTTAGGACTGTTGCTGATTTCATAGATCAGAAATGCCAGTTCCCTTCCTGCTACCTCATCGTATTGCGAATCTGCCAAGCAAGCTAAATCTCGCCATTTTTTTCCGCAGTTGGAGCTTACTGCCATCTTGTTCTGATTTACAGTATTTCACTTGATAAACTAACTTAGAAGACGCTTTATCCTACTATTTTCACACTAATCTTATCACCGATAGTTCACGAACACTTCTAGATATTTCTCAAATTCTAGACGTATGTTAAACTTGTGATATCTGTTGATTGATCTGACTTCGACCAGGAACGTCTCACCAAGCAAGATGACTACTAGAGAGAGAGAGAGAGAGAGAGAGAGAGAATAAGGTAACGTCAAAATAATACTGGAGGTATGCAACTGTCCGGGAGGCAAATGTCCTCGACACAACTGTCCGGGACGCAAATGTCCGGGACGCAACTGTCCTAAAACCATCCCCCAAGTTGGAGGAGCTTTGTCTGCTTCCTTAATACTCAGCAAGTGAATTGCCGTAAAGGGAAAAAAATAGAAAATGGGTATAATTTGGGGGAAACTACTATAATAATATCATTGTATATGTGCGTTTCTCTATTCGTATCACTACAATTTCTTTTTTACTATTCTAACGCCAATAATAAGGATGTAATTCTTGTACCGTACTGAGGTTATTGAGTGAGTTGAGTTTCATGCACCTTGAATTATATTACTTATCATTAATGTAAGTGTTACCTGTTACCCTATTATCAGGCATTTAACAAAAAAGGTTTTTTTCGTTATAAATAAAATATCCAGTTTTTGCCTCATTCATAATCAGTAAAGAAATCAGTTTTCTTATGTCTTTCACAGGTTTGTATCAATTTTTCAGCATCGAAAACTATCATAATTGGAGAGTCGCTCGATTTTTATTCATTGACGGCAACAGACCAAAATTGCTGGTGATATATATTTATCAACAGATTCATCACTTATATAATCTGAATATACTTGTTGCTTATTGCTTATGAATTTGAATGATTTTGAAAAAGTATATTAAAAGGAAAATGACTATGTTGTTTGATCTAAACATTTTCCCAAGTGATATTTGTTTTCATTTATAGACTATATTTATACCTATATTTTAGCCATCAACGCAATACAACACAAATGGCATTATGCAGTGCAGTATATACGCAAAAACTATTGAGGAATTCTCAAGTCTACCTTAGAAGTTAGTTCACAAGTGAATCTTGAAGAAAACGGAGATGTTTACTTTATTATTACTCCGTGACAATCAGGTAACCTAAATTAAATCATACAGTTTAACTTACAGCCCAGTAGATAATTAACGCTACAATTTAGAGTGGTAAAGGAATTATGAAATCTCTCTCTCTCTCTCTCTCTCGTGTGTGTATTAAGTATTATCATAGGTTGAAAAAAGATGAAAACTATTGAGAATGCCACAGGAACTTTATTCATAGCCTTCGTCACTATCAAGGGACGAATCAACCTCGTTATCACTGTCGATGTTGATAATTACACGGGATCTACAAGATTGTGGATGTTATCTGTGGACCAGTATTCATCTTCGAAGGCTCTGGACCGTCTCACTTACCTATTGAGATTGATCCTTAATCTATTGTTAGCTTTCTTCAATGGTTTGGAGTCGTATTGCAAATGCCTTTCTGCAACGACACGGACAAAGTATTATGGCGGCCATGACGGCGATGAAAAATCCGTCTTCATCAATGACGCAGTGAATAGGCCTACTTATGGTGTGGGTGCTGCAGCCGACAGACAACTCCTTAGCATTACGGTATTACCTGACACGCCAAGGATACTATAAACAGAATGCATTGGGTAAAATTGACCGTTATTATGATCGTTATGTCGAACCTCCCTATCCTCTTCATTATGAACTCTCCAATTATCTGCAGGTATTGAAAAAATGTCATGGAAAACTGTATTTTATTTCATATTGTAAATTACATACAGGTAAAGGGATGGGGGGGGGGGGGGGGGGGGGAGAAATGAGAAAAAAAAGCAATAAAGAAAGAGTAAGAGAAGGGGGGGGGAGGGAGAGGAAAGGGATGGGGATAGCAAACTCCTGCTGACTCATACGACTTCGCCTTTAAATGTCAAGAGTAAACGTCTTAACTAACATCATTTGATACTGAACTATATTACCGAAAATTAGTGCGAGGTGTCTTGTTAACTGTGGTAAGGTGCCATTTCGATCAAATAATTAGTTTGAAAGATATTTGAGAAAAACGATGACTCGCAGTCCCAGAAATGCATTGTAGTACAATGCATATGAAGCAGAAGATATTCTAACAAGAAGTAAGAAAAAGAAATGGGCGTGGGCTGGACATATGATGAGAATGTCAGATAATAGATGGACAAAAAGAATAACAGAATGGGTCCCAAGAGATTGCAAACGGAGCAGGGGAAGAGAAGACGATGGATTGACAAGCTAAGAAAATTTGCAGTTATAGAATGGCATAGAAAGATCATAAGCTGACGAGAGTGGAAGGACTTGTCTGAGGCCTTTGTCCTGCAGTGGACTAGCAACGGCTGATGATGATACTAAAACAAAAAAATTAATATATTTTTTATGTGTAATAAAATATATATAGATATATGTGTGTGTGTGTGTGTGTGTGTGTGTGTGTGTGTGTGTGTATAGACGATCTAATGTGTTATTATATTGCTAGCACAGAGATGACTTTATAACCAATTATGAATCGTTTTATTGCGAAGGAAGGAATAAAACGAGAAGTTAACATAGCGCTTTCGTGTTTCCACACATTCTCAGGGTCAATTGATAAAACAATTCATTTTTGGTCACAAAGTCACCTCTGTGGCTGCAATATATTAACACAGTAGATCATCTATATACATGTGTGTGTATATATATATATGTGTGTGTGTGTGTCTTTGCATGCACTGTACTAGCTTTAATAATAGATATAGAGAGGAGAGATTGGACACCGTTTAACAGCCATAGTAGTCTGTGACGTGTACTGCCTGGCGCCATTGCTAGGCGATCGTTGTTATGTAAACAATAGCGCAAACCCATACAATCTTATGTACTGCATGCAAAAATAGAAATATTTAATTTTGCTGGTACATTTCTTCTACGGTTAAACCATAAAGTTTTTTTAAATAGGGCAACTACATTATGGTTATTTTCTCAACAATCTTTAATGATTGGTAAATTGTATTTGCAGCATTTATGTAGAAATAAAAATGTTAATTCTGTCTGCTGTAGTTTGCATACACTTGAGCAATATAGTCGACCAATTTGTCGACGTTATGTGCCTTTCTTTCCACCATAAATATCCAGTCTTGTTTTCCTCAAGGCAGAACTAATTATCGTTCTTTATTCAAGGGTCAAACTGATACAATATGGTAAGATAATTGTCAACTCCAACGCTGTCATCCCATGTAAGCTTTTGATATTAATAATAGCATGTTACCTGTCAGCCAATTTTCACTTGTGTGTACTGTTGGTTAGGATGAGAAGTGAAACAAACTCGTGTTAGGCAAGGTCACAATGAGTGTTTCCCGTCTGAGCCCGATTTTGGACCCCAAGATTTTGGGAAATTTAGAAAATAATTCTGGGATTTCCCGGGAAATAAAAAGCATCTGAACCATGCCATAGAAGCTGTTTGTTCAGCTTTCAGAGCAATTATCATTAGGAAGTACATATATAAAGCTGTGTAACATGTCACAATCTTACTAACCTGTAATTCAACAGATTTACTGCCTAAGTTAGGCTAGCCTGTAAGAAAAACTTCAGACTTTCATAGCTAGCCAAGACTTGACCTGTGTATCATAGTCTGTGGAGAGGGACATTGAAAAATCACCATTCTGGAAAAATCAGCATTCCTTAGGTTTACGCTAAGTTAGCCTACCCTTTCTTAGCTAAGGTTAGGCTAGAATAGGCTCCTCTTGGTTATTTGTTGATCAACCCTGGTAGACTAGCTAGTTTGGAAAGTTTACTTGCAAGCTATAACGTATTATGAATTTGAAGTTTCCTTTTAGGTAAAAATGATAATGGCAAAATTGAAAAATAAGTGTTCTGGCAGATCAACCATGGTTGTATGGACTGATTGCAACTCTACATACCAGTGACTTGACGAGTAGATTTCATCACGCTGAACAACTTTTGTTCTATACAATTTGTCATTTGGAGTAATATTTTAGGAGCTGTAGGCGCGTACCGTGGATAAGCAACCCACCCCCTACTTTAATAACAAGCTTATGACAACATTCATTTCGTATTTTATAAGATATGAAAACAGGAGTGTAGTTGACTACGATTTAGCTCACATTTACTTGAGGTTATTTCAACAGTCATAAAGATTTTCGCGAATGAAAATAGATCTCTTACTTATGAAATGTGATCCCCTGTTCTTTTGTGAACTTGTTCGTGTAACTAACACAGTTGATGGCCCAACATTGGGTGCCAGAAGAGGCTTATATGCCGCTGGTCTCCGCAAGTTGATACCGGTGCCGTTTCTGAAAGCCATCGCTTAATAATGGCGCCTTACGTGCACGCGGTCTTCACTTGTCTGTCCAATCTCTCTCCTCTTTAACTATGGCTATTATAATTCTCTATTTCATCATACCTGCATAATTTTGAGCAGAAATGTTCTATAAACATGTGCATTTTCAAGCTTCGTATGCCGGTGAGGGCAATATGAAAATAACCGTTATCATTAGCGCTGCTTTCACGCGATGGGAGGTCAGTAGCAGGAGATCGCAGTAGTCTGGGATGTGGGGGGGGGGGGGGGGGGGTGGGGGGGGGGGGGGGGGGGGGGGGGGGGGGGGGGGGGGGGGGGGGGGCTGCCGTATAGAAGGAGGATTAGGCTGATGTGAATAAAGTACCTCCTAATCAAATGCATTATTTAGGATTAAAAAAATGGATGCATCATTGAATCTCATTACTTCCCTATCAGTGGTATTTATTGGGCACCGATATAAGAGAAAAAAAAAAGTAAGCCTAATAGAATCTATAATTCCTGGCTCAACAATTCGGTGACGAGGCGGCAGTACAAAACGTGCTAGAATTCAACGTTCACAAATGAATGTCATACATTGCCGTTGTTAGCTAAGGTTTAAATTAGAATCGATAGTAAAAAGAGTATCAATCCTCTTTGGGCGTTCATTTCCCCCGGCCCACGGCACCTCCCCAGGGACCAACCTCCACTGCGTGAAAGCAGCGCTAATATGGTAACGGTTATTTTCAAATTCCCCTCGCCGACAAACGAAGCCTTAAAATGCATTAGTTTATAGAACATTTTCTGCTCAAAATTACTTTTTCTTTCGTTCCCCCAAAGCATTTGCATAAACTCGTGTTACACCCTGTATGTAATTTGTATGTGCGCGTGCTCATATCAGGAAGCACGAGTGTATGTGCTCGAAGAGAATCCCACAGTGTACGTAGGTGGATTCATTAGGCTATTGGAGAGACTTCTGTGTAAGTGTGTGCAATTGTTAATGTTATGGAATTTCTCTATACTAAATTCATCCACGATTCAGTATGTAAAGTATGAATGAGACAGTGACTATTGTGTGTTTGTGCATTTGTTTGTTTCTTTGTTTTTGGTTTGCAACCTTAGTGCATTATACTGGACTGCAGACCTGCAGTCCCTGGACAGGCTACATGGTAATTTCCATGCCATGGGAATGGCAGTAAGAAAGCTTTACTTGTGATCTATAGTTAGTTGGAGGAGAAATGGTGAAGATGTGGTAATAAACGTAATTAATATAAGCTAGTTTTATACGGAAGAACTAAAAATTTCATAAATGGAGGAGATCAGAAAAATAAGGAAGTGTTAAGACCCAAAACTAGACTTATAGGAATAATATGAACATTTGAGAGATGCATCGCTGAGTAACCGGTAAATATGTGGCTATAAATGAATATGAAGGAGGATTAAATAATGAAATGAGGGAAAGTGAATGAAAGGATTTAGTGAATGGAAAATGTCTGGAATGACAGTTGCGAGATCCACGCCATTAACGAGCAGATGTTCACAAAACAGAAAGCAATAGTATAGTCAAGAAGACAGCGAGAGAACAGAACGTGAGAAGTAATGAAAATACAAGAATAAATCTGCTCAAGGAACATTGATATAAGATTATGTACTTAAACGGCGAAAAAAGTATATTGTTAATGGAGCTTAATAAATTGTAGTTCGAGCTAAATAAAAGATGCACCAGGATAAATGCTGTATGAGAAAAATCTTTGTTGAATCAGTGGAGCGAGTATTTTGGAGAGATGCTGGAAGTGGAGAGAGAGAGAGAGGAGATCTAAATGAGGCTGTGTTGGCACACATTTAGGATTGCTTGTGGAAGAGATTACCGAGATGTAAGTGATGATAAGGTTGAAAGTTGGAGTGACGCCAAAGCTAATAGGAACCTAAGTTACATGCCGTGGTATAGTGAGTGGGTGTCATGTGAATGAGACGTAATTCTGGAGGCGGGAAAGGTTCCTAGGAAATTGGTAGGGATGAATAATTTTGCCCTTACTCGAGAGAAAAAGCTGCAGAGAGTGCAGAAATTATGTAGACATTGCATTAATTGTTGTGCGTGCGAAGACGGTATGGTAAGGTTTTGATGAAGAAGCTAATCCAGATGTAATAAAGATTATTTTAGAAAAGAAAGTGGTATGTGGTTCGAATGTGTTGTGAAGCAGTAGTGTGAGATGTTGAAGTCCAAGAGAAAGGTGGTGGGGATGTATTGTGTGGACAGCAATTTGAAGTTTTAATGATGTATGCAAAACTTTTATTTTGATGTGAAAATGGGTTTGGACTGATTTGGATTAAAAATGTACCACAAACAGGGCTATGCTATGTTTCCATGACTGTTTACTTCCATATGGATAAATTACAAAAAGAAGGCAAAGAGAGAACTGAAGATGTATGTAGAAATATATTGGAAAGATAAGTGGTTGAGAATAGTTTGAAATGTTAATGTTTGCATTCAGTCTTGATTGGTGATAGAAAATAGTAGTTGCTGCGATTAGTTAAAGAAATCTGCAGAAGTTTAAAAGCGGAGAAAATTAAAGGTAAACTGGCACTGATGTGGTTATGTGGGGACAAGAAGTTATTTGGAGCAAAGCATAGTTGTTGTATGGTGAGGGAATGGAAGCGTTTGACTAAAATATGTATTTGGGAATACAGTTAATTTGATGAAAAATGATAGAATGAGAGAAGAGATGAATATAAATAGTTAAGGGAGGAAGTGAGCAGGGCTTCTGTAATTTAAAAGAGAAAATAAGTGTTTATAGGAAGTTGGAATATATGAAAGGATTAATGAGGCAACTCTCCTCTGTGGAAGGGAAGTGTGATGTTAAAAGCATCCTGAAAGAAATTTGATGGACTCTGTTGCAGTAAATTGTTTGCAAGGTATGTATAGGGAAAGATGGGGGGTGAAAAGCTGAGAAATCTAAAACTTACGGGAATGATTCCATATAGTATCATATAAAGAAATATTCATCAAAGGTTTGATATCTTTTAGTCACACAAGGATAGTGGAGGACTTAGGCTACGGGAAGAGGGGCTGCATAATTCAAAAGTCTTTTGGTAGGAGAAAGAGGTTGAATTAGAGCAGGGTAAAGTAGGGTGGAAGAAGTGTTAGAACGTATAAAACAGGATGGAAGAGGCGTTAGAACGTAAAGTTTTGAAAATCAGGAAGCATGAGCTTATCTGCGCAGTAGAGGTGAGTTTGTAGATGGCTCCGCACAGGTGTTTAATCATTAGAAGTTCAGAACTTCAAATTTGTTTTTCATCTTGTCTGTTGTTATTTAATCTGTTTTTTTTTCTGGGATTTTTAGTGTATCTACATTTCTCTACTGTATTGGGCTGTTTTCCCTGTTAGAACCCTTAAGCTTACGGTATTATGCGTTTCCAGTGAGAGTTGCAGCTTGGTTTCCTACAGTAATAATAATGAGCATAACAATGATAGACCATGCACCTAATCGTCGAAGCCCTACACATTCTGGGAAGTAATAAGCATATCATTAGGACAGGAAGAGAAACTAAATATCTTCCTTCTATAATTAAAAGAGAGCTAAGAAATCAGCATTCCACAATTTTTTCCCCAAATTTCAACGGAAGAGAGAAAGAAATAGAGTTCATTTAGCAGTAAATGAATTCTACACTTATGCTAGATAACACCGTAAGTCCTTTGTCCCTTTTCATTGTAACCCATAAATACCACTTTGTACTACAAGAATCACTTACAGAACTTTCTTCTGTGACCCCCAAAGGTGTTGTAAACATCACCACTAAATCAGTTCTAAGGGACTTAGATAAAAATTGCATTCATTTAAAACTTTCACGGGTTCTTTTCCTTAAGTTGAGTTGTTCAGATATGGAGAATCTTTCACTCAATTGTTGAAGAATTTGCCCGAATAAATTTGAGATGAGCCCTCGCTTTGTAGCTGTTCACACCAAGCATATTTAAAGAAAATAAGCTATCAGGTGTTTTCTTTGACATGAGACAGAGCACCCATCAGGCATACTCAACTGCAAAGAACGCGTTGATCCCTGCAGGGGGTTAGTAACGTCGTCACTGCACCTCATGCGGTGCATTGTAGGCATTACTTGAGGTTCTTTACAGCGAGCCCTCGGCCCCTAGCTGCAACTGTTTTCATTCCTTTTACTCTACCTCCTTTCTTATTCTCCTTCTTCCATCTTACCTTCCACCCTCTCCTAACAGTTGATTCATAGTGCAACTGCCAGGTCTTCCTCGTGTTACACCTTTCATACCTTTTACTCTCAATTTCCGGTTCAGTGCTTGGCCTTTGGGCTAAATTCTAAATCCAATTCAATTCAACACGTTGATCTTGACCATAGCTTTGGTTGCTTTAGTGAGATGATCAAACTTTTCAGGAGAGCCAGAATAGCCGAATACTTCACATCAATGAGGGAACAACGTACAGACAGAAAAACTTTGGAGGAATTTTTGCTGGCAGTCCATGACCTTGTCCTCTTTAAGGCCAAAAAATAGCATAAGATCTGTGCTCATTGGTAATCATGGAAACCATTAATGGGCTTGATGGTATAGTGCGATCTGTCCATGTATACACCTCTAGGTGTTTTTACACAGACCTTGGACAAAATCGTTACCTTAGAGTGCAACTTCAGTCCCCATAACAATGTAATTTATTGACGATTCACAGAGGGGCCCTACTAATGGTAGGGCCCTCAACCAAACCTGTCATACCCGACTCAATCTGGTGCTGGGACATCCCAAGTACAAGACTGCTCTTGCCTCTAAGGCAAGAATTAGGTATACTACCGAGGGAGACCCTTCCATGACAAAAGGCGATTAAATTTTTGTAACTGTTCCCTTACACTAATATGTTGCAGTGATTGCATTCCCTATAGTTAATGTTTCTCATTGAAATTATTCCTTTGTGCACACCATGTTTGCAATGCATCATCTTTTGTTCTGAGATTGTCATTCCTTCACTTGCAAGTCAACTATTGTGACTTCTCATCCCTGTTAGTCATACACATACATACCATAAAATGTTCGTGATTCCTTGCTCTTGCGGTCATTTTTATTACTGTTTCTGGTTTGTTACTTTCATTTGTCACTTTTGTGGAACTAATTATTTTTTCCATTTAGTTCTAATTCGTCATATTATAGTTTTAATACTGTAATTAATAAAGTTGGTATCGTACATGTAGCATAGTAGGTTTGTTATTGATAATTAATTCTGTTATACATAGTTTATAATTTAATCATTCTTAGTAAACACTTTTTTTCGTCATTTCAGATATAGTTATGCGCATACTAATGTCTATTATTTGGTACCATTTCCTGTTTGGGTAAGATTCTCATTTTATTCAGTTCATAATAAATATTAAGAAGTTACCCGATTTTCCCCACTATTATTAAACTGTATAAATCGCTCATTTATCAATTTGCTTTGTCCTTGGATATATTATGTAGAAAAGATGTAGAAATGTTCACAACATCATCTTTCTTTTCTGGTTATCTGTTTGTCTTGCTTCCCAGCTAATACAAAGTCTTTGTTGGAACATGCGTACATCTAGGCCCCTCGGGCACACTATGCGGTACAGGCAATAAATGTATACAATACGCTACAGGGCAATAAGTGTAGTTTTCTTTAGTATTTGTTGAAAAGCCACACTCATTTAGATCCTTCGTCAGTATTAGGGCTATAAACCTTCCCCCTCCCCCTCCCCCTCCCCAACTCCATGTTCTAGATCTAGAGTCTAGACCGAAGGTAACGCGGAGTTCAAGACACTCCATCTCCTGGAGAAAATATAGACCAGCCATAGTTAATGTCATGATAGCACAGCCGACCAGTTAAATTTTGTGGAGACCCCTGAGCATTGGGTTATTTGTTGTTAGTAGCTGATCCTACTCAGCATTAAGTTTATTAATCTTCCCCTAAATCCTTCATATGTGCAAGTTTGCAATAGTTTAGCATAAAATATATTTTCTGTAACTAGTATTTTGTCGCGTTTTCTATGATTGATGACGTATACTAAAGTATTCAGGGGGGCTCTCTTAGATATGTAAATGCCTAACCACACAGAAACACGTAAGGGAGATCAAATCTTCCACCAAGTGCCTTTCAAAAGCTGCATTTAAGCTATATTATATATATATATTATATATATATATATTTATTTATATATATAATATATATAATATATTATTTAATAATTAATAATATATATATATTTATAAATAATATATATAGATATTTTAATATATATATATATATATATATATATATAATATATATATATATATCACACACATGACTACTTACAAGATTATTTTGTGTATTCATTCAATAGACCTCATTTAAAGTGGGTGGTATCTAGCAGAGATATTTATTCAGGGAAAGTTACAAGATTTCCAGGACTAACAAGCCTCATCGTGTAGTAGCCGTAGACGGTGAGGACTATTAATTAATCCTGGAAAGCTTGTAACTTTTGTGTGTGTATTCGCATAAATTTTGCAATTTTTCCTAAAACTGCCTAGAGTTCTTCAGAGGGTTATATGTAAAAGTTAAATTTATGAGTGCTCTACATTTATGAGAACTAACATTTGCTTTGGCGTTTAATGATGAAATTATATGAAATAAAGAAATAATATAATTAAAGTTTTGTAAAGAATGTCCTTAATAAGGAACTAATTAAAGATGGCAGAGTTATTAAATAAAGCAATCAATTTTGAATATTATCCAGTGATATTTTTCCCCACAATTTAGGTTCAGCGATATATTTCTTTTGCAAGTGATAATACATCATTTTCTTATTGTACGTCATTTTTATTATAACAAAGGAGATAGATAAGACCTAAAATGCTTTGAAGTTTAGGTTTGTCAAAACATTTAAGTTTTCTGTTGGCTGTTAACCAAAGAAAATGGACAGTCTATCCACGGAGGGAGGCTCTTCGTAATTTTGTATTCATTGAAAGATTCGGCAGTAACGGCACTTCATTCTGTCGAATAATTATATATTAGATGTAACTCGAGAATCTGAAGATGTCATAAAAGAGAATTCAGTTGATATAGCGCACAGTTTTCATTTGTCTTCACCACACGAACTATGAGTTTTATATAGTATAAAGATAAATCCTGCTGGGGATTGGCAATTCAAAACAAACCGTTCTAAAGATAGATCTTTGCTTTGTAATTGCTCATATAAACCAAACACATATAATATAGAAAATCAAATCACGGCAGGCTTTTCTTCTTCATGTCCCCCAAATATAAACCAAAACCTTGAAACCTGTTAACAGAAATAAACAAATGCTTAGTTAGTTACAAGTACCATGAACTTTTGACTGTGTTGACGATAACAAATTCATAACATACCATTTACATTTAAGTACAGCAAGACTGGAGAACACTAAGCATTTATGGTTTAGCGCTTAAACTATTTTTTTGCGTTCGCTTTAGAGCAGCTATAGAATGAGCAAACTCGAAGTGAGGTATATTTCTGTTCCCACATCTGATTTACATTTTTAATAAAATATACTCCTCCGCTGACATTAGACCATTAAATGGCTAATTCCTCCTGAGGATCGTGAGGGCAGTTCCGTTTATGAAGTTCGGTTTGGTTGTTTGGCTTTAATAGCTGTCCTGTTAAGGAATGATATTTGGTGATGCAAATGCTAAACAGTCGCCTGTAGGGGAGCATATAGTGCTACATCATAACTATAATATATTATATATAAATATATATATATATATAATAATATATATATATATATATATGTGTGTGTGTGTGTGTGTGTGTGTGTGTGTGTGTGTGTGTGTGTATGAACAGAAAAGCTAGACACATCAAGCTTTCTTATCCTCTCTACAGATTTAATTCTCATGTATAGTTGCAAGAAGGCGCATCAGGCAACCGACCCCTGAATGTAGGGACAACGATGGAAAAGAAGGAGAGTCATTTACATTCTTCATACAAAATTAACCTGTGAACTTATTTAAGAGGGGGAGGGTGGATGGCCCGAGTGTGTCCCTCACCCCCGGGCTACGCCCATGGTCATAACGAGAGAATCAAGAATGAAAGTCTTGTGGAAATTGTAATCATTTGGAAGTCTTAGTAGGGAGGAAATCTAGAAAATCTGGGGGAGAAAAAGTAAACAAATATAGGAAATGCTTTAATATGCAGGAATTGCTAGTAGTGCTTGCAAGTCTGAAGTGAATGGCTCAGTATGATTCGAAAGGTTGGATGCGCTTTTGATTAGCCTTCTACATACGTGATGAAATGGCTAACGTTGTGGAAGTTCTTTGCACAAAGGTTTCATCCACGTTTTATATGTACACACACATAAAATCATGTTTTACTAGTGGCTATGATTACCAATAGATACTGACATATATGATTATATTTGGTAGTGTCGGAATTCGCTGTTACTCAGTAGGATCGAGGAGGCCAAGCACGTCAAAGATAATTTTCCTCATACATTCGGTTTGGGGAAATAAGGTTGTCAGATTAAGGTTTGAAAAACAGGATAAGCTTTATCAAAATGAAGTTGCTGTTTCATTCCTCTGACTTTCTAATCATCGATGGTTCTGGCTTTAAACTCTTATTGTCCTTTCATTGCATGCTGTCTTTTGCATTGCCTCTTTGATTACATAAATTAGCCGATGTTTAATTAAAGATAAAGTTTTCTTTTTATTATTCTTCCGTTATAGTTAACAAATGTAATTCGTTGGTCACAGGTATTCTTCTTTGAAGGTAAAATGAAAGTAGATTAATGTTAATTGATATTGCATTGATGATCAGGTTTGATATTAATGATTCATAAGATTTTTTTTTTGAAATTCCCTTTTTTCCCTCCAGCTAGTTTCAAATGGAAAAAATATTATATCCTTTTTGTGGTCGTTTTTGAAAGTGGAAAATTTATAGTAGTCAGTCGAGTGTCCAACGTAAGTCTCGGGCGTTAAAATTGAGGACACCTTCTTCACGATTATTTTCTTGATACTAACTTTCTTGAGATTACTGCCAACGGTAGTTTTATGATATTCCAGACCCAATACTTGCTCTCAAGTTTTTTATCTAAAACGTATACAACCCAGAAAATCAACAAGTATAATATTTGTTGGACTTGGATTTACTTCATGCAGAAGTTACTAGTACAAGGCAAGGAGACCAAAGGTATCATATTTAAAATAATAGAAAAAAAGAAATACGGTTTCATTATTTTTTTGAATGAATGAGACGTGCAACGGACTGCTTCGGTTTACTGGAATTCTTTATCCACAAACAAGTTCCCTTAAGGGGGCCGGACGGCTAATGCCATTTTTTAACGACAGGACTTTGACATTCATACCACTTAACAAGGTGACTTGGGACATCTCCAAACCGCATATGATTTTCGCCTCTGACCTTCGGTTTTGTGACGCCAGGGCGATTTATCCCGAAAACAACAATTTTTTTCAAATTTATCTCCTCCCTTGATACTTAATATTAAGACGAGGCAAAATCGCAACTTGCTTCCATCTTATTCCTTGTTACTCAAATTTTCCTGGTCTGTGATTTACTTGGAGTTCAGATCCCGAATTTTTTCCTTCCCCATTAAGGTTTATTGTTTACCTTCCATGAGACTTAAGTAGGTAAGAACATTTAGAGACCGTCCTTTAAAAGCCTCTGCATTAAAAAAAAAAACCTGTTAGATTTAACTATACTCTGGAGTAAAGAGAGGAACCAACAAAGATATGGACAGCAATCTTTTACACTGCTTTTTACAGGCTGGCTTATCAACCTAAATTTGTTTTGGAAGCATTGCAGACCCAATGCGCCTTTTAATTTAAAAGACTTTAAAAAGACAGAATTGAGATCTTTAGGGCGAAAAGAAGGCAGAGAGCAGATTTGAAGATTTTGAGATTCCGGTTTAAAAAAAAAAGGGAAAGAAATAGTTGAAATGGACTAGTTATTATATAAAGAATGCGGGAAAATGCATCAGTATCCAGGTAAATTGGACATCATATTTATGAAGGTTAGTTGCAAAAAAACAGATGAGACATCACTAGACCCTTTGATAAAAGCGATAATGGTGGTGGTGGGGGGGGGGGGGGGGTGGGAGGATGTTCAGCATTGCACCGAGGAGGTTCATCTCGTTCAACTATTAACTAGGGAAGATTAGCGGGGCTAACGCTGCTGTTCACTTTTATGAAATTGTCGTGTATGTGGAACGGTTTTGATTATATATATATATATATATATATATATATGTGTGTGTGTATATATATATTATTATATATTATATATATATATATATAAATATAATATATATATATATAATATATAATATAATAATTTATAAAAAAAAAATAAACATGACCATTTACTTATATACGCATAATTAGAAAATTCATTAATATACACCGTTCATTTTGTGTAATATTTCTGTTAAAGCTCTTCTTAAAAGTTCTCAGATATGATTAAATTTGCACATTTCTTCTCGTCTTCAGCTTAAAGTTCTCAGATATCATTAAATTTGCATATCTTCTCGTCTTCAGCTTTGCAGGACTTTTTGTATAACTTATTTTTCATCAAAAGAAAAGTTGTTAGCGTGGAATATTTTCTGTCCCCCTGAATCTGGAACCCTGGGTTACGTTAGAACTACAAAAATGAAAAGAATTCTTAATTAAGTATCGAGACGAACATAGAAGCATTACGTACGCCGAAAAGGACTGAATCGTCAGCATAAATTACCACTATCGAGACTGAATCATATAGGATGACCTACAGTAATGCTATAAGTTCGTTAATGGTAAAGGAGCTCAGGCAATTTCCTGGAATAGATGATTGAAAAAAGGGGAAGACGTGATCAGCCCTCCGGTAGCCATGGCAACAGCGAACTGGTGGAAGGAAGACTCGTAACTTCCTCTTTCATCCTCCTCCTACGCAAGACTGACGATGATTACACATCTCAAAATATAGATAGCAATAATAAGAGGAAAAGTTTGGTCGCATTATATGTTGATTAAAGAAGGGGAGAGCCGTGATAGTAATACCTATTATTATGATTATTATCATATTTCTTTTGACAGAGGAATTAGCTTTTGAGTTGTACTCCGTTCTACAGGCTGCCCTTGCAAGTTTCTTGTTGACAGAGGTATTAACTTACCCGGTTTTACTACACGCCAGAGATGTCCTTTGCAAGTTTTTTTTTTTTTTTTTTTTAACTTACGGATTTTACGCCACGCCAGAGGTTGCCTCTGTTAATTTCTGGTTTTTAATTTTTTCCTTACAAAGGCAATAACATACGGAGTATTACGCCGTGCTAGAGGTTGCCTTCGAATTTTTTTTTCTTCCAAAGGCATTAACTTTCAGGGTTCTACTCCGTGTCAGAGGTTCCCTTAGCAAATTTGTTGTGTACCAAGGCATTAACTTTAGTGGTTATATGCAACACTAGAGGTTGACTTTGCAAGTTTCGTGTTTACCGAAGCATTAACTTACATGGTTTTATGGAACGCCAGATTTTGCCTTTGCAAGTTTCTTGTTTACAGAGGCATTAACTCACGGATTAGAACATAAGGGGTTTTACACCACACCAGAAGTGGCCTTTGCTATTTTCTTTTTGCTGAGGCATTAACTAGCAGGGTTTTATGCCTCGCCAGAGGTTGCCTTTGCGGGTTTCTTGCTGCTTCAGAGGTTGCCTTTGCGGGTTCGTTGTTTACTGAGGTATTAACTTTTGGGGTTTTACGCCGCTCCAGAGGTTGCCTTTGAGGGTATCTTGTTTACTGAGGCTTTAACTTTTGGGGTTTTATGCCGCTCCAGAGGTTGCCTTTGTGGGTATCTTGTTTACTGAGGCTTTAACTTCCGGAGTTTTACGCCGCTCCAGAGTATCTTCTTTACTGAGGCTTTAACTTACGGAGTTTTACGCCGCTCCAGAGGTTGCCTTTGAGGGTATCTTGTTTACTGAGGCTTTAACTTACGGGGTTTTACGCCGCTCCAGAGGTTGCCTTTGAGGGTATCTTGTTTACTGAGGCTTTAACTTACGGGGTTTTACGCCGCTCCAGAGGTTGCCTTTGAGGGTATCTTGTTTACTGAGGCTTTAACTTACGGGGTTTTACGCCGCTCCAGAGGTTGCCTTTCTGGGTATCTTGTTTACTGAGGCTTTAAATTACGGGGTTTTACGCTGCTCCAGAGGTTGCCTTTGAGAGTATCTTGTTTACTGAGGCTTTAACTTACGGGGTTTTACGCCGCTCCAGAGGTTGCCTTTGAGAGTATCTTGTTTACTGAGGCTTTAACTTACAGTTTTACGCCGCTTCAGAGGTTGCCTTTGAGGTATCTGTTACTGAGGGCTTTCAACCTATCCGAGTTTTAAAACACTGCTTCAGAGGTTGCCTTTGAGAGTATCTTGTTTACTGAGGCTTTAACTTACCCAGTTTTACACCGCTTCAGAGGTTGCCTTTGAGAGTATCTTGTTTACTGAGGCTTTAACTTACAGAGTTTTACACTGCTTCAGAGGTTGCCTTTGAGGGTATCTTGTTTACTGAGGCTTTAACTTACCGAGTTTTACACTGCTTCAGAGGTTGCCTTTGAGGGTATCTTGTTTACTGAGGCTTTAACTTACGGAGTTTTACGCCGCTTCAGAGGTTGCCTTTGAGGGTATCTTGTTTACTGAGGCTTTAACTTACCGAGTTTTACACCGCTTCAGAGGTTGCCTTTGAGAGTATCTTGTTTACTGAGGCTTTAACTTACCGAGTTTTACGCCGCTTCAGAGGTTGCCTTTGAGGGTATCTTGTTTACTGAGGCTTTAACTTACCGAGTTTTACACTGCTTCAGAGGTTGCCTTTGAGGGTATCTTGTTTACTGAGGCTTTAACTTACGGGGTTTTACGCCGCTCCAGAGGTTGCCTTTCTGGGTATCTTGTTTACTGAGGCTTTAACTTACGGGGTTTTTAGACGCTCCAGAGGTGCCTTGAGAGGTATCTTGTTTACTGAGGCTTTAACTTACGGGGTTTTACGCCGCTCCAGAGGTTGCCTTTGAGGGTATCTTGTTTACTGAGGCTTTAACTTACGGGGTTTTACGCCACTCCAGAGGTTGCCTTTCTGGGTATCTTGTTTACTGAGGCTTTAAATTTACCGGGGTTTTACGCGTTGCTCCAGAGGGTGTGCCTTGGATAGTATCTTGTTTCTGAGGCTTTAACTTACGGGGTTTGGTCGCCGCTCCAGAGTTGCCTGTTTTGAGAGTTACTGTTTACTGAGGCTTTAACTTACCGAGTTTTACGCCGCTTCAGAGGTTGCCTTGAGATATCTTGTTTTACTGACGGCTTTAACTTACCGAGTTTTACACTGCATTCAGAGGTGCCTTGAGAGTATCTTGCTTTCTGAGGCTATTAACCTTACCCCAGGTTTTATTAACCGCTTCAAGAGGTTGCCTTTGAGGTATCTTGTTTATGAGGCTATAACTTACAGATAAGTTTTACACCGCTTCAGAGTTTTACTTTTTTTTTTTTTTTTTTTTTTTGCCCGTTTGAGGTATCTTGTTTACTGAGCTTAACTACCGAGTTTTAAACCACTTCAGAGATTGCCTTTGAGAGTATCTTATTTACTGAGGCTTTAACTTACGGGGTTTTACGCCCAAACCTTTTCAAGAGGATTGCCTTTGAGGGGGTTAATCTTGTTTTGCTGGAAGGCTTTTTAAAACTTTTAAAACCTATTTTTGTACCCGCTTTGCTTCGAGGGGTTTTGGGCCTTTTGAAGGGGGTTATATTGTTTAACTGGAGTTAAGGGTTTTAAAACTTACCGAGTTTTAAACCCGCCGTTCAAAGGTTTTGGGGCCTTTGAGGGTATCTTGTTTTAAAAACTGGAGTGAGGGGCTTTAAAAATTACCAAAGGTTTTACACTGCTTTCAGGGGAGGTTTGCCTTTTGGGAGGGGGTTAATCTTTTTTACTGAAGTGAGGGCTTTACTTACCGCGGTTTTTTAACAAACTGCCTTTTTCATAAGGGGTTGGCTTTTTGGAGGTTATTCTTGTTTCACTGAGGGCTTAAAAAATTACGGGGGTTTTTACGGCCGCTTCGAGGGGTTTGCCTTTTCAGGGTAAATTCTTGTTTTCCTGAAGGGGCTTTAACTTCACCGAGTTTTTTTACCAAACGCTTCAGAGGTTTGCCTTTGAGGGGTTCTTTGTTTTACTGAAGTGGAAGGCTTTAAACTTACCGGTTTTTACACCCGCTTCAGAGGTTTGGCCCTTTGAGGGGTATTTTCCTTTTAACTGAGGGCTTTTAACTTTACCCGTTTTTTACAACTGGGCTTCAGGAGGGTTGCCTTTTTTGAGGGGGGGGTAATTCCTTGTTTTACTAAGTTACTTTAACTTACCGAGTTTTACCACTGCTTTTCAAGAGGGTTTCTTTTGGGGAAGGGTATCTTGTTTACTGAGGCCTTTAAAACTTTACCGAGTTTAACAAAGTGCTTCAGAAGGGTTGGCCCCTTTGAGGGTTTATCTTGGTTTCTGAGGCTTTAAAAAACATTACGGGGTTTTTCGCCGCTCCAGAGGTTGCCTTCAGATTGCAGTGAACTGGAAATTGGGATTTTAATAAACTGAAGCCTCTCTTTGTTTCTTGATACCATGTTGAAGTATTCAGTTCAAGAGCTGTATTTTAGTGAAGTAGCTCTTTGCTAATTCTTCTTGTTTTTCTTCATTGTTCCCTTTTAGTTCCTCGGCCGTCCTTAGTACTTCCTCTTCCCTCCTGTGCTGCCTTCCATGGAGGTCCTGCATCTTCCGATTCTTAAAATCTGCTTTCTCTCTTTCTGAAGATTTTCCACTCCTGACCAAGTTCTGCTGTCTTGCAGTTCAAACGGCACAGCGACTTTTTAACCTTGAAATGAAATGTCCTTTCTCTTGAAGGAATAAGTTCTTGCTCAATTTTGAGTGCTTCTCTTTCGTTATGAAGGGTTTGCTCTTACATCTGGGTTTCAATTTGATTCCCTCGGACTCTGCTGAGGACATGTATGTGACTGTCCAGATGCGCTTTCAGAATTAAATCTTCTGAGAGTACGAGAACTTTTTCCTATTTTTCATCATATTTCATTGCACTGCCGGGCCTGTTCACTAACACCAAACCAGTTTTAAATTTGATTCGGTTTTGTTACCTTGTATTTTGTGCCTTTCTTCAGTCTAGTTTTGAAATAAGACTCATTGTCTTTGGGGCTTCCGAAGGCGTCGAGACGATCTCCAGGTTCTGCAGCCTTTGGATTCTTGTATTCTGTGCCTTTCTTCAGTCTAGTTTTGAAATAAGACTCATTCTCTTTGGGGCTTCCGAAGGCTTCGAGACGATCTCCAGGTTCTGCAGCCTTTGGATTTGTTGCACAATGTACAACGCTTGGCAGAGAAGGAACCGGATTTAGTCCTTACTGGAGACGAATGGCTTCGGGAACTTCTCCTGGGGAAGCCTACATTCGAGATCACTCTCACATTCCCTGGAGGTAAGCGGGTCCGGCAGTCATCCTTCTTCGGAGTTATTAGTCGATCATTTGGGATGAAGTTGCCACTTGCCAGCATTGAGTTACATCATCCTCAGTTGTTTCATATACATATATATATACACATTATGGGAAGGTTTTGTCCTAATTCCGTGAATTATCCTTAGAACCCAGGATGTCTTCAAAATGTAGGTGTTGGTCTTAGCTTTAATTTCTATATTTTATTGGGGGCAATCACTTTTAAAAGTTCGGCTTGGCAGTTTATCGTCAGTTTTTTTTGTTGTCTTCAAAGTCTTCCGGATTTGCGTAACATATATAGCAAGTTACTCATTATTTTTAGGAAATTCGTCGTACCGTTTATGGCATTATTTTGGAAAATTATCTTCCGAAACTAGAGATATTTCCTAGTTTTCTCTTTGGTCGGTGATCACATTTCCATCATATATTATCAAGTCCCTGCCTCAATTATGACGAGAATATATCACTGGCGTCATACGTTTGCATAATTGTTGTTGTTAGAGGCTTTGGAGGGTCAATAATTATAAATCGCCTTGAGCAGCCATTTCGTAATTGTGACTTTTACATAGTTTTGTGTTTCTGTCATTAATTAAATATTACTGTGAGGAATACAATTCCACACCCGTTATTTTTAACATTCTCTTTATTTTGATTAACTCTTCTAGTGATAGAAGTTCACTCTCGACGTGGTTCGGAAGTCACGTAAAGCCGTTGGTCCCGTTGCTGAATAACCACTGGTTCCATGCAACGTAAAAACGCCATACAAGCCATCAAACATAGGTGTTCTTATAGAGGTCATGTAGTAAATTAATAAACTGTATCATTAGGTCTCGACGCAAAGTCAATTGAAGAGAAGTATCATTGTAGGTTAATTAAAAATCAGCACAATGAGGTATTTTTTCATTCGTTAGACAAGTCAGAATGTAGAAAATAACGGGTGTGGAACTGTATTCCTCACAGTAATATTTAATGACAGAAACACAAAACTATGTAAAAGTCACAATTACGAAATGGCTGCTCAAGGCAATTTAAAATTGACCCTCCAAAGCCCCTGACAACAATAAATATTACAAACGCATGACGTCTAATGAAGACAGGGACTAGATAATCGGAAACGGTGTTTCATCATCAATGGATTGTCTTATCATCACATGGATTACTTCCCTCAATTTGATATCAATATGACGTCAACATCAATATCTATGACTGGCATACCCAAAGAACCTGATTCAATAGTAATAAGAACTATCAAAGAAATGACTTACGGATAGGGGTCAACCGAGTAAGGGAAGAAAGGAATACACTTATCCCAAAAAAGTAATCCAGAGAGAGAGAGAGAGAGAGAGAGAGAGAGAGAGAGAGAGAGAGAGAGAGAGAGGCGAAAAATGTCGCCAAATCACGATAGAAAGGTTTTCATTACTTTAGTTATGAGAAAATGGCGTTTCCGACTTTAGTGAATAATGCGTTATGCACAGAAACGGTTCCTCAGACATCTTCACTCTCATTTGGCGAACGTTCTTTGATTGTTTGGCGACATTAGTTCCAAAGGCAGCGTTGCCAACACCGTGTTTGCTCTACACCTGGGCCATTAACCGCTACTTCGTGGATTTGCCAGCTGTCTCTTTATCCCTAACTCACAGCAAAGTGTGTTGAAATGTATGACGGGAACTGTACAAGATGCAGAGAGTATACGAAGGGACTGTAACTCCAAAATTTCACGGAGTCAGATGACTGGACGCCCAGTTGGGTTCCCTCAAGATCCAAATATTCAATATTATTTGTATTATTTCAGTTTCAGTGGTCATTAGCAAACATAAAGTTGGCCAGCACTAAAGATAATTCGTCTGAAAGTAAATAACTTTTCTTTTATCTTTATGGAATATTGTCCTTACATTCTCTGGTGCTAGACCTCAGAATGCTGTATGTTAATTCACTGTCAGAACGGATATTAGGCCAGACAGGGTTAATCAGAGGAGACGAAAATTCAAGTGCTACTTTTGAGAATCTATGAAAACTGAAATGCACAGATTTTTGACATTGCTGGATGCTTCTAAAAAATATTTTCTAGTAAGATCCCGAAAGCTTTCAACCCATGTTTACTTTTTGAGCCACCCATCGCATCAGCATGAAATCTGAAGCCTACTATATTCTAAATTTTGGTCCCTATCAGTAGGGAAGTTGAGCAATGGAGGCTTGATCGCTAGGCATCCGGTCTTATTATCATTGCCAAACTGTTATATTTAGTGTTATTGTATTATATATTACCCATCGTCAGTGACTGACTATAATTGTGATATATCCACTTAGCATTGCAGTTATCTTACTCAGAAATACCAAAGCTATCGTTTTTTAGTGTAGAATTTGCCAAATGTTAATTGCGAGCTCACTTGTGATTTATGTAATGCGTCCATTTGTGTACATCCTGTTCTTTGTTGGATGCCATAATTTTCCTTCTAAAGTTAATAATTTGATACAAAGTTGCGTTCGCATGACTATTGTTCTTTTGGCATTATTCTTTTCGATATTTAGTCCTTTCGGTTCTCTGACCTTTTAATACGTTGCTTTTTAGACAACTTTCCTCAATACTTAGACTTTACTTTCTACTTTCACCAGTTGATCTCCCTACTGCTTTGAACTCTTGGCAGTAATTTCCTTCGCCATTCTGTGCTTTTCAGTCGAGGTCCTTTTAAAAACTTTATCATTTTGACAAGTATATACTTGTTTTGATTCCATGTCCCTTTGCCATATTTGACATTTACTTATCGCATTACTTTTGTTTTTTAACGCTTTTCTCTTGATTTTTGGACTTTGTATGCTTAGTCTTTTTACCATTGAATTATTAGTTATTCTGGCATTAATCCCTTTCATATTCTGAGCTCTTTGAAACCTGATTCTTCTGATAATGAAACCTTTCAATACAACAGTCTTTGTACACTTAGACTTTTCTGTGTCTGGTATTTCGACGCATTCCTTTTATCGTTTATTTTTTCACATATTTCCCTTTTGACACATATTATTACTTTGCTATTTTGAAATGTTGTTAGTTTGTTCTCAACCTTTTCAATATTTTTTTCCTTGTGACATTTTCTCTTTTTGATACTTTACCCTTCAGACACGTAGTAATATTGATACTGGGCCTCTGTCGGAAATTTGTTTGTTTTGTTTGTTTGTATGGTGCTTTTACGTTGCATGGAACCAGTGGTTATTCAGCAACGGGACCAACGGCTTTACGTGATTTCCGAACCACGTCGAGAGTGAACTTCTATCACCAGAAATACACATCTCTCACTCCTCAATGGAATGATGCATATACCGTATTGGTCCTACTGAGTTTGTCCAATAACTCTTGTCTGTACTTGGTTCTTTTTGCATTCATGTTACTGTTTTATGAAGTCACCATATAAAGCTTTTGATACGGTCATATTGAGGTCTGGCCCGTCCATCCCCTCCTCTCTCGACACATTGTCCTCTGAACACCAAATGATTTGCCCTTTAGACACCTACTCTTATTACTTTGTCCTTTGAATGTTGTGTCCTTTGACTTTTTTATACTAAATCCTTTCAGTATTGTAAATTCGACACTTCGTCTTTTCAGTTCTTATTCCTTTTGACACTTTCTCCTCCCGCCACAATTTTATCCTTTCAGTACTGTCTTTCTCTTGTTTTAGTGTCCTTGTAAAAACATTCAGTTCCGTTAGATGTTTTAGAATTAGTGTATTTTCCACCCATATACATTTGTCTTTTAGTGCTGAATCTTTCTTGATATTCTGTTCTTGCAACGTCAGTCTTGAAAACACTTTTCTTATATGATACTTTGTCCTTTCAACATTTATTCTCTAAAATGCTTGGCACCCTTTTCCTTTTCAACATATAACACGTAATCCTTTAAATGCATTGCCATGTTAGTATTATTTGAAATTCTTTTTCCTTTCAACATATAACACGTAATCCTTTAAATGCATTGCCATGTTAGTATTATTTGAAATTCTTTTTCCTTTCAACAGGTATCCTTATTTTCTCTGTCCTCTTTTTTACTTATGTTAATTAATTGCACAGATTATTGTTTTTTGCGGTACTGTTGTCCTATCAACATTTATCGATCCTCGGCCTTTTGGCTAAAATCAAAGTGTAGTGTTCTGTTATAATTTATTCCTCTGTAATTTGCCTTTCAATTTGTCCGTATGCTTTATCCTTTTCAAACAATGTACGTTAAATAGATTGTTTACTGTCGTTGTCATCCCCTATTTGATATTTTCCCTTTTTACTTCTTTGACTGTTAGATCATTTGACCTTCTAGACCCTTTGTCATTTCGACACTCAGTCATTTGGATACAGTGTCATTTCAGCAGTTTGTCTGTTGAATATTTCGTTCGCATATTTCATAGTCAGTTTAATACTTTTACTTTACAACTCTTTACTTTTTTGCACTTTACCATTTTCTGCATTTCGATTCTTGGCCATTTGGCAGTCTTCTCTCATTGTGTCATTTGGCACATTATACTTTCAGCGCTGCTTCCTTTAAACACTTGAGACCCTCAACGTTGATTTATTCTTCCTAACTAATTTTTTGTCCATTCATATACTTATTCCATGTAATTATCTGTCCTTTTGAATTTCATGGGTCTAGATACTTTGTCCTTTTGAGACTTAACCCTTTCGACATTTTGTCTTTTTAAAACCTCTGTCGTTACCGTTAGTATGATGTCTATTTGACAATTATTTCTTGTGATTCTGTCTTTTGCATTTCGTATTTCAATTCATTTGTGTTCGTGTTTGTGTGTTTTTTTTTTTTCGTATTCCAATAATTGTGAGCGTTTTTTTATTTTTTTTTTTCAATAATTTATGTTTTTTATTGTTTCTTCTCCGATTCGTATCTCTTTCGACATTTACTCCTCAAAGTTTTGTTTTTCTAATGTTTGACAGACCTTTGAATGCCAATATTTTCAGCAGTGGTGCTTTCAATCCCTATATTTTTCCTTTAGAATACAGTCTTCTGAATGTATCTTCCTTTAAATAAAGTTCTTTTTGATATCATTTATACCTCTTAGGAACAATGTCACGTCTACCGCCAGTTATTTTCTCTCCTTCCTTTCAGGACTTTCCTTCCATTAATCAAAGTGTTTCGTGGTACAATTTCCTTTTGACATTCACTGCTTTTGATTCTTTGGCATTTTCAAAGTTTGACCTTTTGATATGTTACCTTTTTGTTTCTAGGTCACTAGGTCATGTTGATTATCATGTTTTCGTAATATTTGTTTTTTTTAATATATGGTCCTTTCAGTACTTTGGTCTGTTAACTGCCATTTTGTCCTTTTTTTTTTTCTTTCCTTTGATGACTTGTGATTTTGATACCGTCTTTTCTACGTTTAATCTTTAGTTATTTTTTTCTTGTTTCCTTTTGATATTTTTCATTTCATCACGTGGTTCTCTTAATGCCTTGATTGTCCATGTCTTAGTCTTAATCATATTATGTCTACTTCGAAAGTTTCTTCTTTGGGGAATTAGGCCTTTTGAAAAATTCGTCACCGTTATTTTGATGTAACCTTTTAGGTGCTTATTCTGTTACGTTCTTTGCCCTATTGGAAACTAAGTCTTCTAGATGCGCATTGCTTTTCACTCATATTCTTTTGACATTTAGTCCCTTTAATGCTTTGTCCTCTTCGGGAAATAATACGTCATTTATATGCATTTTTTTATAACTTTCCTATCAAGATTGTCTCTTCGTTACTTTCTCCTTATTTCTGACAGTGAAACTTAAAACAATCAGTCGTTTCAAAACATTTTTAGATGATATATATATATATATATATATAATATATATAATATATATATATATACATATATATTCTATATATATATATATGTGTGTGTGTGTGTGTGTGTCTGTTTGTATGTATATTTCATAAACTATTCGACCTTTCAGTACTCTCTTCTCTTTTCCCATAAGCGGGGTTCATATTGAGGTCGAATATGTTCACAACTTAGAGCGATTGAAGGCCAAAGTAAAGTAACTTTATTCTACCTGTGAAACTGATCTTGGATTACCTGATTCTGGGTGCTTCGTATGGACATACTTGGCCGTCCGGCCTGGCTCTCACTCAAATCGCATGTCCCTGACTTTCCGTGACTTGGCGGCCATGGATTGGATCTTGAGGGTCATAGATCGTTTCACGTAGGTTGGTCGTGAAGCAGTGAATCTAGACAAAGTTGGAGAGTTCAAGGACACGAGTCAAAACGGACCATAACACGTTTGGAAGACGAAGATTCTGCCAAGGTAAAGTTGGCTCATTCACGATAGATCTGGCTATTTTTCATGCCTAGTAACTATAATTTTATGTCACGCTCGGTTGCCATTGACGCCACCCGTCTGCTATTGGTCGTTTCAACATTTGGTGTTCAGTTCTTTCAGCTCTGCTCTTTTAACACTAAGGCGGCGACTACGCCGAGGCACTTGTTCAGGAGTTGTGGCAATAATGGCAAACTCTTGTCAAGCAACCTCCTTTTTCCTTGAGTGAACCTCTTGTGTCACTGTCGCAGTAAGCACTTCTTTTATCCCGACTAAATCCGTCTATGCCCCATGGTTTTTTTTTGTTTTTTATTAAACCCATTTGTCTTGACTACATTGATTGTCACACTCTGAGCTCTTCTTCCTCTCCTAGGGAAACCACCACCTGTCCTAAGCCTCGCTTCTATGAGGTCGGACTCAGATGTACTACGCCCTGCCGTTTTACCATCACTTGCAGCAAATTACATCATTATCAAAGGTGTCATGTACCCTTTTCGCTTTCAGACATCTTTAAGAAACATCCATCCATTTCTTAAAGCCCATTTCCATGACTCAAATCACTTTTAAGACAGTTTGTAGACTAAATTGCCATCTAGTCAAGACAAAGACAGTCCAACTCCGTAAGGGGTGAGTTCCGCCAGTGGACCTCAAGCAGTACACTGAGGGCATTACTTAAGGTTCTTTGCAGCGTGCCTTCGGCCCCTAACTGCAACCACTTTCGTTCCTTCTACGGTGCCTCCTTTCATATTCTCTTTCTTCGTCTTACTTTCCACCCTCTCCTAATACTTGATAAATAGTGCAACTGCGATGTTTTCCTCTTGTTACACCTTTCAAACCTTTCACTGTCAGTTTCCATTGCAGCGCTGAATGAACTCATAGGTCCCAGTGTTTGGCCTTTGGCTTCAATCCTATATTCAACTAAAGAAACTCCAAACATAATATTTATATAGTCACTGTCCTTATCACTTATATTTGTATTTAAATCACCATGACACAACACCTTTTCTCTTTCCCTAGTCCTAGCTTGACACGGATACTGAATCTCCCTCAAATATTTCTTATTTACTCCCTTGCTAGATCGAGTGCTGTTACTATCTCTTGTTGTTCTACTACACTCTTACTATTACTTCACGAAGACTCACTCATTTATACTCTTACTTTTCCTACAGCAAGATCTACGACCACCTTCACCATCCACTTCTCTGTTACGATAGACAAAATTCCTTGCCCAGTCCTCTACACGTTGTCTTGTTACTTTGATTTCACTAAGTGCCATGACATTCAACTCTCTCTCTCTCTCTCTCTCTCTCTCTCTCTCTCTCCTCTCTTCTCATCTCTCCCTATAAAAAAAAACATTTTTATAACCCAGTCTCGGTATACTCGCATTTATCAGAGCTTTCACGACATTGTGCCTTAAATACACACACACACACACACACACAAGACTATATTATATAGTATATATATATATATATATATATATATAATATATATATATATGTGTTTGTGTGTGTGTGTGCGTGTATGTATGTATGAATAAAGGTTTTTGCCACGAAGGAAAAAATGAAAAGCGAGATAGCCAAAACACTTTCGGTCTATTGTGCCTGAGTAAAGGTCGCACTAGACCGAAAGTACTTGGCTATCTCGCTTTTCATTTTTCCTTCGTGGCAAAAACCTTTATTTATACATAGCATCACGTTTTATATACTTCGTTGGGAAACAAGTTAATTCTGTATTGTGATGTATGTATGATGTATGTATGTAAAGGAATAGAACTTCTGGTAAAAATAACCAGGATAATATGCATATATATATATATCTATATATATATATATATTATATATATATATATATATTTATAGATATATCTATATATATATATATATATATATATATATATATATATATATGTGTGTGTGTGTGTGTGTGTGTGTGTGTGTGGTGTGTGTGTGTGTGTACACACTCATATACACACACAAATATATATAAAACATATACGTATATATATTATGTGAGTGCATATGTACTCGTATATATACATACATATAAATATTTATATGTATATATATACAATGAAATTAATATAAATAAAATGTATATATATACAATGAATTATATATACATTTACAGACATACATACGCGCGCACGCACACGAAGACATGTACGCACGTTTGCGTCCAATGATTCGTAAAGCAGACAATTTTGTGTCGTACGCATTATTGGTCAGCACCGATCTCGATTGCAGTGGAAAGATTTAATGGAAAGGATCAAGAATAGTTTTATGTACATCTAACACAATTGTGTGTTTTATTTTAAGGAATTTCTTATATTTATTGTGTTATCTACTTTTACTTTTTATTATTTTCTTTCCCGTCAGATCTTTGTGAGTCCGCCTTTGAAAGCAGGTATATTTTTGCCTCTGACTCATTGATGTCTAAAGAATGAGTTGAGGCGAAGTATTTTGAGAGAAGAAGATAAAATAACTCCGGTGGCAGGGCCAAAACAAACTCCCGCTGGGTACTAAGAGAGAGAAATGTGTGTGAGAGATATCAAAAGAAATTATGATAGCAATTAGAACTCGACAGCCTCACTCTGATGCCCATTCCGCTCAGATGGCGTTTCAGTAACAGGCTAGAGGGCACTCTGGGCACAAGGAAATGGTTACAAAGAGATCAAATTCCCCCTGGAGACAATGGAAGAAAGTAAACAAGTTCACTTGTTCGTACACGCCAAAACGTATAATTTGTGCACATATTTACGTATGTATTTGCATGTAGATGGCCCTACGTGATATTTTGTTTTCTTTAGAGATAACTTCTTTTCACCAACAAGCCCCTTTTACCTTGATGACGGAGGAAGACATCTTCAAAGATCTTATTTCCTGTAAGTTCCGTGTTATGGAAGAAAGTTGTCTTTAACAGAACAAAGGTCACGTGCCAAATATCATTCCAGAGAGTCGATCCCCATTCCGTATACTGCACATGCCATTTGCTTTTATGTCATTGATGATGATATATCTCTACACTCCGCTTCCAGTTTCGTTATCTTATTCAGTCATTTGCAAGGGGACCTGAGAAAGTAATAAGACAATAGAACCATGATGGAGGTGAACAAAGGTTCCAATATCCACTCTCCTCGCGAAAAATTTTTTTTTGCTCACAAATATTTTTGTCACATTACCTCAAACGCATCTGGAGTAAGAGATTGTCATATGAACAGCAATACAATTGTTATGAATATTTTATAAGTAACATTAAGCAATTGCGATATCTTTTTTGGAGTTTGAATACCCTGAGTTTATGCGATGGTAGGGCATCATAACTGACAATAGAACAAGAAAGATGCAAGATTCAGGCCCCATCTGTTTATTTCTATCCTCCGCTCCTACTCCAGAACAACACGAACGCACAATAGACGGACATAAGCAAACCAGTTCGTTTTGGTGCAGCGAGAACCACTAATTGGATTTTTTTTTTCTCATTATCTCAAAATACCTCGAGCTAAATAGAGCCTCAGTGGTGTGATCGGTATGGTCTTGGCCTACCACCTTGGTAGCCGCGAGTTCGATTCTCGGGCATTCCATTGAGGTGTGAGAGATGTGTATTACTGGTGATAGAAGTTCACTCTCGACGTGGTTCGGAAGTCACGTAAAGCCGTTGGTCCCGTTGCTGAATAACCACTGGTTCCATACAACGTGAAAACACCATACAAACAAGCAATTAATGTAAATAATTATAGAAATGTAAGTGTAATTGTCTTGCGTCATGATATAGATTAAAACAGTTATAGGTGTAGTAAATTTGAATTTATAAATATAGTACATACTTGAGGTTGACCCATGCCACCAAAAATTTCAGTAATGTACTTTACTGCTTAATAGGTGGAAAAAGGTGCAATGACTTATCTAGCATCGGAAAAGCTGAACACGTTACCTAAAATTATATGCTTCTGTTTAGAATATTATACGATTCCAACTCATCATTTTGAACTTTGATTTCTTTTTACTTTAATCTTTTCAACATTCTGCAATATTTAATTGCGAATGAGTTTTAAAATGACACCAACATGAACACTAAGTTTAAACAGACACCGATGAAAAACATGACACAAGTTCACGATAGAGAATATAAAATTATATAAACTGCATTAAAGGATATGCTATTGGAAGGAACTTTATCGTTTTTCTGTGCTACGAGAGAAAATGACATATCTGTAACGCGTTATTTTTAAACCAGTATCTTTTCATATCGCTGTGCTAACAATTTCGTATAGGATAACTGATAAAGAGAGAGAGAGAGAGAGACCAACTGCGTTTCCGAAGTCATATCTTTACTTATAGATTAATTCTATTTCATTGTCTATACGTTTCAGAGAGAGAGAGAGAGAGAGAGAGAGAGAGAGAGAGAGAGAGAGAGAGAGAGAGAGAGAGAGAAAACAGAAGTTGTCCTTGAAAACGTCCTTTGTAATACCTTTCATTCAGGGTTTAGAGTTAGGCCTCTACTGCTCTATGCATTGTAAAACGTCTTGCCTTTCGTTTTCTCCAACGGATTGGATTGAAGCATTGTATAATTATTGCTTGGCTTGCAATAAAGCCATCTACTCAACCACTCACACAGTTCATCTCTTAGCCTGTCACACAAGCTGAATGTAGACTGTATACCCACCGATACCTAATTCTTTCCCCTTATCTTCCATGGCATTCGCGGAGGTCATCATGAAATTAGCTGAAAATGCGTTGAACTTTTGTACAAAAATCGTCAGTAATAAGTTCATTAAAACCATGAAAAGATTCGTTTACTCATCAACAGTGTATTCTCTTCTTTAAACCCGATCTTCGGGAAAACAAGATCAAAAAGGATAACTGAAATATTATAAAGATAAATTTATATTGAAGGGAAGAATCGAGACAAAAGAATTATGAATGACTATCCATACTTAGTCTCGTAAAGCAAGAGCGAAACATTCTGAGACTGAATCGTTTCGTTTGTGCAAAGTCTAACTTCGTGTTAAAAGGTAAGCGAATTGTATGTCTCGATCATGAATATATAGATATGTGGATTGTTAGGCTCTATGTAGTTCGTGTATCTCAAGTTTTTATCCATTTAAAGATATATATTTTTTGCTTAATAAACACACTAACAAATCTATTTAATGGGTGCGACTATCGCCCTTTTTCCGTAGTTCAGTGTGTCACTTATCCCAGAAGCGATTGTTTTTTAAATTGAACATTCCTTTGCTCTTTAAATGTTTAAAAGGACTACCCAAACTGAGTCTTTCCCTCCATCCAGAGGATAGTTTACAGCTTGGACCTTGAACGTACCAAAGTCTACAGGAGGCTGACGACAGTTCCATCATATTTCTATTAGGCGACGTGAAACAAAGGAAGGACTTCAGTTATTTCCATTGCTTGGGTCAGAAAGTTTTGTTGTCGCCTGTCGCTGTTCTTCAGTGGTGTGTACTGAACTTTTACAGATTATTGTGATTTTTATGCTGCTTTCTTCCGTTGCAATGTCTGTGAGCAACTGGAACCGGTATTTCAAGAAGTGGGAGAAGATTGCCCAACCGAAGTTAAGAAAAATCTAGAGGTAAATGACACTTATGTCACGAGTTAATTGCGTTCCAGAATGACCTTTCGACCAAGGTGAAACTAGGTGATAAAGTGAAAAAAAAAAAAAGTTTAGTGCTCTTGCGCAAAGATCTGGTTAAGAAAAGGCGGGTTGGGCCATGAAAAGATGGACACCTCAGATTTCTAGTCACGTTAGAAAAATGTCCTTGCGGTGGAAGAGTTGCACTAACGAACTCTGGACCTGATTTCGATTGTCTTATGTATTGGTTATGAAGAGTATCAAATGAACTTTTAAGGAATAGAAGCGTAATGAAAGTCGAAAGGCACTCCATTGGAAACCCCTCAAACGAGCACTACAAGATATATCTTGGTTGGCTGGAAAGTTAGAATGGAGGTGAAGGAAAGTCAAGGTTGATGATTTTTTCCAACTCATAATTTGGTTCTTGACGTGATCAAGATGCATTCAGTGTTGCAGATTATTTGCTGTGATTACTCATGTTTTGGTGGGGAAAACCAGCATTTGAATACAATCTCCCATCAGCAATTTGATTTGTTGCAGAGGTAAATCAAACTTCAGCTTGATTTTTCTCAAAACACTTTTTATATTAATTTGTAATTAAGTGCTGATAAAATCCATGGTATTTGTATGAAGGTAAAATTTAAGGTATAATTTTACGTTTAATGTCAATCCTTAGTATTTTCTTCTTTTCCCCTAAGTGTCGTTAATATGAAAATCGTACCAAAATCTACTGCAGATTCATGCTGTCAAGTTATTTAACTAAACTCTAGCTACGAAAGGGTGAGACTTTCCTACAATTAGCGGCGTTGACACGTTTCCGATCTTGCCAAAGGAGTATTTAATCCTAATCCAAAAAGGTACATTTTCAGGATTAACCCGGAGGTTAAGGTTAATCCTGAGAGTGGACATATAAGACGGTAACTACTCTCCAACTATTTGCCCTTATTCAGAAGTGGCTTCGTTTTAAAGTAATATATGCCATGTGTATGTATGCTTACGTTAACGAATGTATGTAGTTATTTACATACATGGTATATAGATATGTGTATATATAACCCCAATTAAATTTCGCATTGATCAATTTGAAAAACGTACAGCAAGATCAATCAAATGTTTTGATTCCGTGTTTTGCTTTAGTACCGATGAATGAAGGGAGGCGACAGACAATCCCCTTACTACTGTATCCCGTGGTCACTTTCGTCTTAATCATCCATACGCAAGGAAATGACAACGCTGCTGAACAAATCTGCCAAATCTACCATATTGTCACCCTTTTCCCTGAAGAGTTTGAACGAGTTGAAGAAAATATGGCACCAGTGCTAATCACCCTGAGTCTCAACCTTCTGTAGCCAGAGTATAGGAATGTTCTTACCCACTTGGCATTTTTGAGAAGTTCTTTGTTTATGTTTTAACAGTCGTGCGAATTGGGCTCCCGACTTCCCTCCCCCTCCCCCCATTACATTGTGCATAAGGTTAGCTATTTACAGTGTATTCGGAATGTTCTTTGTTTATTTTTTTTTCATTGGGAAATATGGATACTTGGAAAATGCCAAAACCTGATTGGTTGTTTTGTTTTAGATTTGTCAGTTAAATGGGAATTTGGAATTCAGACTTTGTTTGAAAAATATGGCTTCAGTTCTTTGTCATGGTGTTCCTGGTTGTTCCTTGATTTGATTTTTTTCCCTTTTGTGGGTTGTGAACGTATCTGACGTTCATTTCGGTAACAAATTAGTGGTTTGAAAATACTGGGACCCATTTTTTCTTAAGATTATGGTGGACCATAGTGGGAAACCAGTGTTTTTGAGTGTTGGGGCTGTGGATGGTTGGGGGAATGCAAAAGGATGGTAGCTAGCCTAATTTTGTTAGTTCTGATTGTGATTAAAGTAAGATTGGTAAATTTTTAGTTTCAGCCAAATTTGGAAAAATGCAATAAAAATATATTTGTTGCATCAGAAATAGTGTGGTTTCAATGAATTTAACATTTATTTTGACTGCAAACCAACCGATTTAGAGATTTACTATGTAATTGGAGGTTAGTTAAAAAAAAAAAAAAAAAAAAGTTTTTTCCAGAAAAAAGGTAAATGTCCAGGAGAAGGCCGCACCGTTTTTCAAGTATTAACGACGAAAAACGGCAAAAAAACGACCAGATTGGTGTTGCACATCGCATAGAAACATGAGGAAATGAATAAAAAAGAAACTGAGTTACTCTTACACACAAAATCTAAGCATAAACCTACTACTACTTCAATTATGGGATCCCAGTGGGAAACGGGTTTTTTGGGTGGGGGGAGGAGGAGAAAAGTGATTTTCGGGGCACTAACGAACCAACTAATACACACCTAACCTTACCTAGGGCCTGTACTACCTAGGCCTAGCGGGGGGCTCCGCCCCCCTGCGACCCCCCCCCCTTAAGGCCAGTGATTTTCGGGGCACTACCGAAACCTAATACAAAACCACCTAACCTTACCTAGGGCCCTGTACCCCATACCTAGGCCTAGCGGGGGGGCTCCGCCCCCTGCGACCCCCCCCCCCCCTTAAGGCCACTACCTAACATCCATCCAAATCAAACCAAATCCAAAGTGATGGTACTGCTGTATCACATCGTTATACTACCACCATTATAATATACTCTATGAAATTAATGAAGCTTACCTTAAACTGTTGGTTGATAAAAATGTGCTGCTGCTTTGAGGGAAAACGTGAAGCCGTTTGCAAGGTTCCCTGACATGCAACTTAAAGTAGGAAGTGGCCAGGTACCCGACGACCACATTGCACTGCAAACAATCGGTAGGAAATCGAAGGTCTGTCAAAATTAATGCCAGAAGGGCCAGCCACACCTCTGCCATAGGTACAGGAAGGCAAAATTGCCGTTTTTTGCTTCATTATTCTCGAGTATTCAGTCAAACAAGGATACCAGTGGACACTAGACAGGTAACTGTATTACTCCGCTGAAATGCTAGTGAAACTTAGTTTTCGACTCAAGTCATTCGTAATTGGTTATGAAACCCATGACGTCATAACGATGTCACACCTCTCAGCCAATAATGAGTAACTGGAACTGCTTTTGTTTGCGTAAGAAAGTAAGTTAGAGGGCTCATTAAAAGTAAACATTACCGTAGCAATAGAGCAACTCTCGTTATCAAGAAATTAACTTGACATTTTTATTTTTTTTTATTTATGATTTTTAAACAATATTCTCATAAAAAAACTTTGGTGAAGTACATCCTAAGACCACTTGAGATGCTCTCAGATCTTATTAAAAACACAAACAACATGAAAATTAACAGTTTTTGTTTAAAAAATCATTAAAAATAAACAAAACTATTTCAAGTATTTCTTCACTTCAAGTCCAAGCTAAAAGACAAGAATATTGCCATTTCTTAGCAGCATGAACTCAGAATCCTTCACTGCCAGATGCACATTTGGTATTGTTATATTATTCTTTTATGTCTCCGTTACTCGTTCGTTTCATTCGTTTGGTTTATGTACAGCCCTCCACAGGAATGATTCCCTCTCTGGCGGGCCCTTTTACGTTTGCTAAAGAAGTTGCTTCTTATATTTTATAAGTGTCTTTTAGTGTTTTCTCGTCAGTATCGTAGCTCCTCTTCACCTCATACACACGGCATTTTGTTGTATTATCTTGGTGCGCAATGTTCAAATGCTATCTCGTCTGACTTACAATTTTTTCTAGGTTCAAATAGCCAGTATGCTTCACTTGCATGTCTGATCAGAATATTAATTTCAGTTCTAAAGAAACTTTGGTAGTTTCTTAGATATGTTGGTTCCCCATATTATAGTTCTTGAAAGACTGTATGAAGTATTATTTATTTTATTCTTGCTTTTACTGATAGCCAATATAGCTCGATTAGTGCCGGAGTTATTCTGTCACGGTAACGTAAGCTTTTTATTAATCTGGCGGTTCTATTTTGTACTCCTTGCAATTTTCTGAGTAGGTATTTAGGAAGACCGTAATATATAACGTTGCTGACTTGCTGTTGTCAAGCCTCGAAAATATTAGGTTACAAATTGGTGCTTTCAGAGTATCGTCGTTTAAATATTTTCTGATAAATGCAGTGCTACTGATATGATAGTAACAGGTTTTTACAATATGCAATAATCTAGATATTCTCAAGTGCTTCACTGCTTTGGATGACGAGCCAATGGTAATTCTTTGTTCATATGCGGAAAAAACCTTCGGTCTTAAATAGGATAATCTTCCAGCTAGAAGATTATCCTATTGTTAAGACCTCAGGTTTGTTAGCTGTGAAAAATACAAATTGATTAAAAGAAAATTGTCATTTTGAAGTGTTCATTATTTTCGTAGTGCACTATCAGATCCAAATAACCCACACTCAGTTCTGTCTTCATTGAATTTTAGTTTTTTCGCCGCCATCCATTTTTTTTATATATATTTCATTTTCATCAGTTGTACTAATGGCAGCTACAGTTTCGAGAGGAAAATAGAACTGAGTATAATCAGCATAGTGTTTACAACTAATTTTGTGAATGTTTAGGCTTCTAGATAATTCAATTTTGGCAAATGCCAAGTAGCAGTGAGACCCCCATGACGTTGCCTTGGGGCACTCCTGTAGTTGGGCCTTTCTCTCTGATTTCACATTTGATATAACCACTGTAACCTTCCTGTTTTCTATGTAGCTTTTGTACCGTTTGAATACATCGTCTTCACTAGCTCCTGCTCTTGGGTCTTCAAGCAGCAGATTATAATCAACTGTGTCAAATGCTGCACTTAGGTCGAGCATAAGCAGGATACAACATTTTCCACTTGCCATAATTTATATCTTATCATTCGTAAATGCGCACATTGTAATTTCTGTTGAGTGCTTTTTTCTGTAAGCTGACTGATCATCGGGTATGCTGTTTGAGTTCTTTCAAGTGTTTCCGGGTTTGTTCGCGAACTACTTTTCTAAAAGTTTTGATAAGTAGGCTACGATAGGTTTGATATTGGCTTAAAAGCTAAGATTTTCTTTATCGCCTTTTCTTATGTAAGGTGGCTTTATACAAGCAAGCTTTTCACTATTTTCTTTATACTGTTAATTAAAATTTAGGTTATAAAGATGGTTGATACCTTTGCTTCATAGAAAACGGATCCTAACATGATTGTATTTTAATCATTCTTCTCTTTTTCACATGTCTTAGCAACACGTAGTCTGTGAGGCTGGAGGGCATAGTATCTCCAACAACTGTTGATTAAAAGTTCGTTATTTTTTTTTTTTATTTAGTAACAGATTTGGTAAATGTTTTACTGTTAACCGTCATTTTATTCCAGAGTTGAAAACAACTTTCTCATGTCTTTATGTCTGCTTTGTATGTAAACAAAAAGTTTTAGAAAATGAACACCCTTTATATCATACAATTCAAGAGGACTACAGTGGGAATGCGCGATTTGTTTGAAAGGGAAAACACAAAATAAATGCAATACAAGGATGCACTTAACGTAACCTAGGACACTGGTGAGTCATGGAATAGGTGAGGTACGAAATGCAGAGGGGGAGCATCAAAGCTTGGGAGAGGACGACTGAAATCGTTTATGGAATCCAGTATGGGAGTGTATATGATTTGATCGTTAAGCCAAGCCTCCGTACTGAAGTGAACTGCTATTAAAATGAGAATGAGAGAAAAATGTTTGAGCTTTTCAAACGACCTGGTTGCGTCGTATATCTGGAATATGTATGTGGTAATAAGGTGACAAGATGGATTATAATATTTCTAAGTAAGTCCGTCACTTGGGGAAAAAAATTGAATAGTTCAAAAGTGTCCTGGTGAAGGCGAGGAGGAAGACCTGAAAGAGGATGAATAAAAAAGGTGAAAGAGGTATTGGAAAGTAAGGACCTTCGCCTCCAATAACCGTGAGGATCAAGAAAGTTGTTTGTCTAATTGAATGTTGTAATTTTCAATAAAGGTTTATTGCCGAATAATATCTATCTATCTATCTATATATATATATATATATATATATATATATATATATATATATATATATATATATATATATATATATATCTATTAAAGGACTTGTATACAGGTTTCAGTATTGAATACCATACAATGTTTACATACATATATATATATATATATATATATATATATATATATATATATATATATATATATAAATATATATATATATATATATATATGTATATATATATATATATGTGTGTGTGTGTGTGTGTGTGTGTGTGTGTGTGTGTGTGTAAACATTGTATAGTATTTTAATATTGAAACCTGTATACGCGTTCCTTTAATAGAAGGCAAGTATTGACGGTTTTGAAATTAGAGAGCCAACTTCGCAAATGCGAGAAATGCTCTGTTTATTGAAAGCATTTTGCACATCTGTCGGAGCTAGTGTGCACAGGTGTTGGCTTGCAAGGAGAGCTTGCGCATCTGCCATTAATTACAGTACTCTTGTGAGGCTTAGTAGCGAGCTTTCCGCCCTCTTATTATCATTTTTTTTTTTTAAATAGACAGTATGGAGTCTCCATTATTGCGTGCCCGTGTCAGTGGTGCGTTCCAACTATGCGTACTGGGAGGTTTGTGCGTACGTGCGTGAGTTTTCGCTGCCGCCCCGGTCGGGAAAGGGGGGAGGGGAGATTGAAGGGGGGGGGAGGAGATCGCAGTGCCGGGGGAGCCCCTGCTGGGGGAATTGAGTGCCAGCGGTAGTGGGGGTGGGGGAGGGGGGAGGGAGTTGGGATGGTAGGGAGGTAGGGACGGGACGGACGGGACTGGGGCCTGGGGAGGGAGTCTGTGTGAGTTGAAGACTTCAGTGTGGTTGTGTCAGTGATGGTGGGTGGTTGTTGTTGTGCGCGCTGATGAGTGCTTCGCGCCACACACTCCTGCCCTCCCCAACCCCGGTGGGGCTCTGTGCCGTGTTGCTGTGTCTGATAGCTCAGGTCACAGCCACGGAGGTCACCCAGGGGCTAACACCCACGGGGGGGCGCCGGGCCCTGGTGACTGTGGCTGTACCCATGCAAGACCGCCACGGCAAGTACATAGAGCAGGAGCTAACTGTGTGGGGGGCTTTCTCGCCCTTGGCGACCGCTGGCCCCGCTGAGGGGAAGTTCCTTCAGGTAAGGATGATGCTCAGCATCCTCATCTTTGTGCTCTTTCTCTCCGCACTCTTCCTTCTCCTCGTCCCCGTCGCCTCCTCCTCCGTCTCTGTCGGTGTAGCTCGTCCACCACCTTCCGCCTCCTGAAGGAAGAAGGAGAGCTGTAACGGGCAGATCGATGTTGTCGGAGGTTCTCCTCGGACACCACAGCCCTCCTTTGTGTCTGGTCGGTACCCTAAGATGCATGTGTATAAGGTAGAGAGAAAGAGAGAGAGAGAGAGAACCGTCGTTAAGAGCGTCACAAGTGGGTCGCAGCTTGAATAAGAGAGAGAGACACAGATGAGGAGAGAGAGAGAGAGAGATATATGTGTGTACCGTTGACACACTGACATGAAGGAAAGAGAACGTCTCATAAAGTAAGAAGTGATAATCATGACTGATATCTGGTCTATGAAGAGGTGAATGATTACCAGCATGATTCCCATAAAAGAAATTTTCTGTTTCGGATTGGCTCATTTGCATCTAAGTATGAAGACCTTTGTGGGCTCTGTGTGTGTGTGTGTGTGTGTGTGTGTGTGTGTGTGAGTGAGTGATACCCTATTCCTGTGCGTGCCAGGCGTTCTTTAATTATTTCATAACACAATCGAAGTGATTATACTTTGTATGGAAAATTTACAATTTTAATGGCGATAGTTACCTACCCTGACGGTTAGCATGGTTCCTCTTCTGTTCAGAGTGAGTGTTTGACGGATAAACAACGATATAACTCTCATTAGTTTGTTTTTAGTGTTGTTCAATCGAAATAGAGATATTTCTCAAGAGAAAGTGAGAATTTTGCCAGTAAAATTCCCGTAAAATGTTTTGTGGTTTAACGTTTGTGGCTCAGCGGTACATATTCTTATTAAAATTGTATTTTGGTCGACCACGATCTCTTTCGGTTGTATTTTATTGGTCCGTGATTTTCTTAGTCCAACACATAATGTTTATTTTCCTCTCTTCTGTATAAGATAGATTACATTGTACCCCACATGTTTTGTAGTCTGCCAGGTTTTCGTGTTCTGTGTCTTTGATGAAGTTAATGCCAAGAGATTCGCTCTTTTTATTATTGTTAAGAAATACTTTAATGTCTTTTTTTAAATTATATGTTATTAAGATGTTCATTATCATTATTATTTTCACGTATTGAACATATTTGCAGTTGTGGACGTTTCCTACTGCCTTTTTTTTAGCATTCACTTTTTTATTCTCTATTGATAAAGTAGTGGAATTAGATTTTTGAAAACGAATTTACTTATATACATATGCGCGAGTTCAGTTCTTGAAGCTTTGAAGTTTTATTACTGCCCCTCTTTAGTTTCTACGTCAAATAGACTTGTTTAGAAGGATTGTTTGAAGCGTACGAATGCAGTTTTGTGTGGACAGTTTATATAAACATTGTATGAGGTTGGAACATGACCGAAATTATCAAAATTCACCAACAGTTAATATTTCTTTATTGGGGCATATTTTTCGAGCAGAAAGCGAATGATTATATGGCCATGTATCATCATCGTAACTTGTTTTGACAGCTAACGTACGCAGTGGTACGTTAGTTCAAGAGGCATTGTGTCGCTTTCAAGACAGTTGTTGTCGTCAGAATCTTGGTGGAGATGTCTTTTGTAAATTGTTTGATAGATAAAGGAGTTTCATGTCGTTGTAATCTAAGCCTCGTGAATAGAATGAAAAGAAAGGTCGTCCAATTCCCGTACCCTGTGAAAAATTGGTCAAGTCGTAAACTAATGCCGTTTGAAAAGGCGAGTCAGTGAAATGGTTTTATATATATATATATATATATATATATATATATATATATATATATATATATATATATATCATATATATATATATATATAATATTAGTGTATGTATAACGGAATCACGAAAGTTAGGAACGTGATAAATCCATAAATAAAGGTATATGCCACGAGGGAAAATAAACAAAGGAGTATCCGCGAGATCTTTCGACGTTCAAGCGTCCTTTACTTAGCATATACCTTTATATATAAGTGTATGAACACATACTGAAGAAATGTGGAATTGTATGCTCACTATGTAAGTAAACAAGCACACAGAAGGTCGGACAATGGCTGTCATAAATCACATCTCGCCTTTGAGTCAGTCCAGGTGCATCAAGCAGAGGATGTTCTGACTCGAGGCTGATCTCATGGTGAGAATCGTCGAGGCGGAAAGTATTATAGTAGATGAAATTAGAATGTTGCTGTTGCTCCTCTACTATTCTAGCTGTTGCTAATGCGATGGTCATAATGGTATGCTCTTATTATTGTTCTTACTGTTTTTTGTTATTGAAATATTGGCCGTATTATTATTATTAAATGTGAAAATATTGCGAACAGTAACGTACAGCATGATGATTATTGCAACTGAGGGAAGGTGAATTTCATGTAGCGAAAAAGTATTCAAAAGCAACACGTTGAGAGACAAGAAAACATAAAAATGATGATTGTTAAGGCTGCATATTGGAAGCAGGCATCGAGTACAGCTCATCATGTTTTTGTTTCTTTTGTGTTTGTTGTTCTTTGCCAAGTTTCTGTGGGTGTTTGAAAGCCGCTTTTGGAAGATCGGTAGTTTGGTATTGTTTGCTGCTTTGTTTGTTGCAGACTGTTTGTAGTCGCTGGTCCTTCAAGTAGGCGTTGTTTTTTTCAGATGACTGTGTTGATTGTTGCACGAGTATGAAACGATTTCGTCAAGTGATGCAAAAATTCATTATGATTGGTTACAGAAGCACCTCTGTGGCAGCGGTACATTTATATACTAGATTGTAATATATATATTATATATATATATGTGTGTGTGTATGTATATATGTATGTATGTATAAATGAAACTGAAATAATGAAGTAGCTGCTGCGAGGCCTTTCGACTTGTCCTTTACTAAACATGAGTTGCCAAGATGTTAAGTATAGTCATTTCTTTATTTATCAATAAAAGATATATGTATATATATATATATAAATATGTTTATATATATATATGTTTGTGTACGTACACACATATATATATGTGTGTACACAGAATAGAGTGAGAGAGAGAGAGAGGGAGAGATGAGCAGCAGAAAGGAATTCATGGCGAGCTCCTTCCGTTGTCACCATAAGTACAAAGTCGGCGTGACCGGCGGCAGTCGCCGTCTGTGGTGTGTGATCCCCCGTACTTGGTGTTTAATCCTCCTCCTAATCCTGCAACACTTCTCTGTATCAGGTATCATATGCTTATTGATCTTGCTTAAACGCCGAAGCTCCTCCTGCCTGCCAGTTCTCCCTTCCCCCTCTTCTCCCTCCTTTTTCCGTTCTTGTTTGTTCTTTCAACTCGGCTTCCTTTTACGCTCTCGGCTGATTTCTGTCAGCCTTTCCTCTTATTTTGATCCCTCTTTCCTCTATTTAGAATTTCACTTGTTTTATGTCTGTCCTCTGATGAACACTAAGCGTAGGTTGGATTCTTGTCGCTAATGTCTAATCACAACCCTGCAAATGTTTGGCCCCAACCTTCCTGCTTCTAGTGCACCGTCCAAGCAAGCAAGCAAGCATTTTTAAACTGGCTGATAATTGAACAAAAGAGAGATGCTCATGAATTGCTGTTACTCCTCAACTAAAATTGGGGGTTCCACAGCTTGTCATGGTTGCAGATTCTTTACAGTTATCGTCGGTCCTATTGTTATTGTTAGCAAATAAATAAAAGGTTTAGATCACTAGTGAAACTTGGATGTTCCTTTGGCTGTTTCAGGTCTGCGCGCGTGCGCGACAAACTATATAATATAATATATATATATATATATATATATATATATATATATATATATATATATATATACTATATAGATATATATATAAATATATGTATATAGTTTGTATGTCTGTGTTTGTGAAAATAACAGCAAGATATATCTCTTGTTGTATTCTTGCTGCTAATCAGGTATGCAGATCATAACATGGTTTTGTCGTGTGAACCGTATTATGCGCATTTTAAACTTTATGTGCATATAGACATATAATATATATGAATGTATGCCTGTTTGTGTGTAGATAGATAGCCTATATATAAATTATGACTTGCGCAAGTTTTTTCTTTTTACATATCGACAGTCTGTTCTGTTGACAACTGCATGCACAGTAATTAATGTTCGTCACTATAGTGAAATCACTATCGTCTATGGGAAATTTTGACTGACAAGTAACGAGACACGAACATTGTGCCAACTTGAATGCATTTTGTTTGTTTGTTTGATAGTGTTCTTGACTTGACGAGCAATTATTAACGCTTTTGTGACAATCAGAAGCGATAATGAGTTAAATCACGCAATTCCTTGTCATTAAATCTTAATCATCCATCTCTCTCTCTCTCTCTCTCTCTCTCTCGTCTCTCTCCTCTCTCTCTCTCTCTCTCCCTCTCTCCCCAGCCCGGTGAACTCATTAAAGCATAAATTCATGAAGTAGAAGCGAAATTAAAAGTGACTAGTGAACGAGCGATCTCCATTGGTCTCTTCTGTGTCCAGGGTTCCTGGTTGGGCAAGAGAATTACAACAATTCATTTTTCCCGCGAAGTTTCATTAGCAAAACAGGGTTATACTAAATATTCATTTGCATTTCAACTATTTTAAAGTTCTACCATTATTGTATTGCATTAGAAATGTCTTGCCTTTTTTTTTTTTTTATGGGCATTTTGAAAATCATGGCTTTATTTTGTTTTATTCAAAAATTGTGTAATCATCTTTTGCAATTTCTCTCTCTCTCTCTCTCTCTCTCTCTCTCTCTCTCTCTCTCTCTCTCGTCTCTCTCTCTCTCACACACACACACAAGAAGTTTATATTTATATGTGTATATATAATATATATATATATATATATATATATATATATATATATATATATATATAGATATTAAAAATTAGTGTTTGGGCGGGCGTACGTTTCTGAGTACATTTCGAAACCCAAGCAAACTTACTTCTTATAGGTAGGTCTGGCACCAAGCATTTATCGTAATGTCAAGAGCAAATTCCTTGTTGCTGGTTTTGATCCTGTGCTCTTTCTCCGCTCATCTGTGCCTTTGAACTTCCCCATTTCTTATTTCCTTTGATGGTGAATAGACAAGAAGCTTCCAAGTGTGGTGGGAAGAAGTCCTCTCTTCTCGTGTCCATTTCCTGATGATATTTATGACCTTCCCTTGAAGGAGGCAGCTTCAACTTCCAGAGTTAATTATAAATGTCGGGATTTTTTCATGTGTCAACTCTCTGAGGAAAGTGCTTTTCTATTTCCTCGTCTTTTCCCTTTCGTTGTGTTCTTGTTTCTTTTGTTGTTTACTGGAAGTAAGGTGGGGGGTATATTGAAGCTTTCTTTATCCCTTATCTGAGTTGGTTGGGATTAGTTCGTGTTCGGGCCTTTTTCTTATTTACCTGAGACCAACGAAGATATTCTCAACTTGTATGCTAGGCATATGGGATTGTCTAGATGATATAAAACTATGCGTTGTTTCTCTTCTGCTCCTCCTTTAAGGTTTGCAGCAGACAGATGTCGAGAAAGAGAACTATGTCTCGCAATTTCTTGATTTTACGGATTTTCGTTCTACTTCAAAATCCTGCAATTTCTTAGCCATCACAATTCTCTAGTTTTCAGTTTTTTTTGTATTATTTTATAAATGTTGTGTTTGATGTTTAATACTTTAATGCGTGATATTTTAATTGTTGTATTTTGAGGCATTCAACTTTTATCTTGTTTTACGTGGCTTATTTGTTTGTCTGCGAAGTGATTCCTTTTGATTTTCAGCAAAAAAAAAACATGTCTAAATGAATTGTGGGGATTAACTGAAAACTGTAGCCAAACTCCCGCTAACAAGATAAAAGAATGTTTTACTTTTTCATAAAAACAGAGACGACTTTGTGGTTAGTGGGAGACTTTGGACCGAGACTCAAAGAAACCGCCTCCAGATCTTCGTTTGAAGTTTTCTTCCATGTTTGTTTCTTAGTTCATTTGTTTGTTTATCTGCTTTATCTTTGTCCTCCTCCGTCCATGTTCTTTCCTATCACTCCTGAACCCCCTCTTTCGCCTCCCCTCTCCCTCTGCCTCATTTATTCTCTTTCCTTTGCCCCCTCTTCGTAGGTGACATCAAATGATGTCTACAATACTCAATATTAGTACTTTGATGCTTATTATTATTTAAGTCGCCCCGCCCCGCCCTCTCTCTCTCTCTCTCTCTCTCATATTTGTACTTTTTTGGTATCTGTTGTAGGTGGGGTGATTCTTTTTCAAATGTCAGTAACTCTGACCCCACGGAAAAAAACGTTATAATCATTATAATACTTGTTAGATATTTTTTTTTATCTACTCTCCCTTATGTATTATATATATATATATATATATATATATATATATATATATATATATATATATATATATTTATAGACTGATAAAGACAGATATGTGTGCGTGTGGTATGTTAAACAAATGTGTAAATAGAGGCAGATCATTCGTTTCTTTTTCTGTCATTTGTTAGCGTGATATTGGGTATGGCATTTCTATTGCAATTGCTATTACTTTTATAATTGCATGAATCTATTATACATTTTTAACTGTACGATACTCTTGGCGAAAAAAAAAATTCCACCGAGTAGTCACTCGCCTCTCGACCTGTTAAGAGCGGAGAGTAGCAAAATCATTTCACAGTCCGACGTGAGTTAACATGCTAACGAGTGATTAAACCCTTGAATTGGTAGTTAGGAAGGCTCTTTCTCCCTCATATTAGAGATCTCCTACATTCTTAGTTACTACATTCTTACTTTAATCTTTCCCCTTTGAAGGTCGGAAAGAGGAAAATAAATTGACGTGCGCTCCCTTTGATGTGCCGCACCGTACATATTCCGCTTAGTCTTAGCCTCAGTCATCTCTCTCTCTCTCTCTCTCGGTGTCTATATTTACCGGATGTTTTTACTAAGTTTTTTTTTTTTCGGATTTCGTGCATTGGTTTCTTAGTTTCTTTTTGTGAAGGAAATGTTTTTTATTGACTTGGTTTGTCTTTTCAAAAGGAATGGGCAATCTATCGACCGTAAAATAATGGCGGCTGATACGACTTCAAAGAAAGGATACACTTGATGATGAATGTGCAGCGTTTATTTATTTTTTCCTTAATTACGTCGGTTGTACATCTGCTGGAAACCATCTCTCTCTCTCTCTCTCTCTCTCTCTCTCTCTCTCTCTACATTGATTGAAAATCGATGAAGTACAGTGACTGCAAAATAAAAGTTTCTCTAGGTTATCTGATGTTTGTATTTCGGAATAAAACGTAAAATGTAATAGGTTGGCGTTCTATTAGTCATTTTATCAGCTCGTTGTCAATTTCATCCATCGTTAACCAATAGCATTAAGTACATGATTAACGAGCAGGCAGTTTTAGTATAGTGTTCTTTCATCGTTAACTGTCAATCCGTTCAGTTGTCTAGATGATTCATTGCCACAGTCTCAGTATACATTTGATCCATCAATTAACAGTTATATTACTCGAGAAATACACTATAGTAGATTCACATCAACCGTGCATTTGATTATCTAGGTCAGTCCGTTACGACGCTTCCGATTGGCTGTTGATAAGCCAATCACAGGGCTGGTAATTCTCTCGAGAGAGAGAGTTCACATGGGTAGGATCTATGTTCCACCTCTACTGAGGGATACGTCTTTCAAAAGTATCTCTCAGGAGAGGTGGAATATACATCCTGCCTATCTGAACTCTCTCGAGAGACTGAGGGTTACCAGCCCTGTGATTGGCTTATCAACAACAAATCAGGAGCGTCGTAAGGGACACTGGCTTAGACATCAAATGGGCGGTTGATGTGAATCTACTATAGCAAAATGTTTCTTTGTGTGTGTGCGTGTGTGTGTTTGTCACGATTATCCGGTTTCACGATCTTGGATTCGCAAGTAGTAGTTTTTGCGATGAAATGGAATATTTTCATTAAATTGTCTTGAAAGCCAACTCGGTTTTGATTTCGTCTTGGACATTTTATGCAAGGCCGGGTAGGGAAGGGTGGATTAGAGGGGGCATGGGGGTGGGGGGTGAGCTGTATACTGAGACGAATATCTGAAAGAAATCCCTGAATAGTGTTAATTCCCGACTCCTTTGGAATAGTTTCTGGTTTGCCTCATGAATATCCGGTTTCGGTATTAGCGAGTGTTGTCGGTGCGGTTTTTTTTTATTCGTCTTGGTCGTAATTGTAATTAACAGGGTCTCCGTTTGATATTTTGCAAGTTTCTCATGCTGAAGCCAATGCTGTGGATGAAGATTTCAAATAGAAGGTTTGCTAGCTCTCTCTCTCTCTCTCTCTCTTTTCTCATTATATATATATATATATGTATATATATATATATATATATATATATAATATATATAAAGACGAGAGAGAGAGAGAGAGAAAGGGGAGGCGTCAGTGTATAACCTTACCGTTTGAACGATTCAACATGGCTGTCACAGCACTTGAGCGAATGGGCGACATTATTATTGTATAAATCTGCTCTCCCCGACATTTACTTTGCTGACAAATAAGACACCTGATCTAGACTTTCCTCAGTACGTATACTTGACAAAAAAAAAAAAAAAAAAAAAAAACTAGGAGGGAAAATGAAACATCAGATGGAAGGATATTTGTGAAGTAAGAGTAGTATTATATAGCATTTTATATTCCATACAAAGGCCGTGTAAATATCTTGTTTTATATGTTCCGAGGAACTTTGTACGTCCTTAAAAGCTGGAATTTTATATGATGGCGAATATTTACTGTTATGCTATGTCCTTTTTTTTAAACATTTTTCTTTTCTTGAAAACACTGATACAGGCAAAGTCAGTAGATTATCTATCCCCACTGGCCTATGTGTCAATGAAGAAAACCAGAACACCGCCAATGATTCTTTATATTTTAAATGAAAGAAACCGAAATAAACCATTCAAGTTATCTGCGCTGCACTAGCAAAGCTTTGTAAAATTTAAACAAATGAATGGAGGAGCCATACGGCCTGAGACTTAAGTTTTAGGAATATTTATGATAAATCTGAAAAGTAAGCGAGTGCCCAGTTCTTCAGCCAACCACCAGCCGCAGTATTGCATGAGTGTAACCTGTAAAGTGAAGAGGTCTCTAGGTCTTCTTGTCCTCTCGCTCTGGGCAGCCAGCGAACATTATAGTATTATTTCCTTTGAAATCCCAGAATCGTGAAGCCAAACTCTTGGTGGCTGATTTATGACTTTGGTCCGATTGCAAATCCGGTTTAATTGGTTGACCCTGTCGAACTTCCGTCGGTAAATCATGGGTTATTTGTTCTTAATGAGACGCTGGAATCCCCCCCTCCTCCGAGCACAGCTGCCGTTGCGGCCTTTTTGGAAAATCTCATTTTAATGGACTTTTGATGAAAAGCCACAACCATTCCGCGTGTCCTCCTTTCGGCTGCCCCAACATCCTTGGGGAGAAAGAGAGCTCTCTCTCTCTCTCTCTCTCTCTCTCTCTCTCTCTCTCTCTCTCTCTCTCTCTCTCTCCTGCGGCTGATGGTAGCTGCTGCTATACTGCTGCCTCTGCTGCTGTTCTTAATGATGCCACTAATTTATCGGACTTGCGTTTAATTAAGTGCATTGTTTCATTGCCGCATTCAGCATCCCCAGTCCTGCCATTCCGAGATTCCTGTTGCCCGAAACTGTGTGGGCCACTGAGAGAGAGAGAGAGAGAGAGAGAGAGAGGATGATGTTGAATACTTGTCGTTCTTGCTAAAGGAATATAGAGCAAGGAAGCCTTTACTTTTTTTTAAGTTTGGACAAGAGCAGCCAGGTAGAATAAGAGAGAGAGAGACCCCCTCCCCCAAAACTTATTATATTTTTTAGAAATTGCTTTCACTGTAAGATAGGTTTAGAAGCCGCGTACTCGCTACAGATGGTCAGAATTATACCTCTTCGGAGTAATGAAATATCATTTTCCGAGTGAAATGTTTTAATGCTTAGTTTGATGATCATGGTGAGAGTTGAACCTCAGGCCAAACGAGAACAATGGAATGACAATAACAAATTCTCGCTTAAAGTATTCCTGGGTTTGTACACCACAAGATGCAAATCGTTAAAAAACTGGAGATGGAAGTAGAATGAGATGAATAGATGTCCATAAAATATGCGATGAAATGGAATAAATTCATTAAATTGTCTTGAAAGCCAACTCGGTTTTGATTTCGTCTTGGACATTTTATGCAAGGCCGGGAGGGGAGGGGTTGATTAGAGGGGGCAGGGGGTGGGGGGAGCTGTATACTGAGACGATATCGGAAAGAAATCCCTGAATAGTGTTAATTCCCGACTCCTTTGGAATAGTTTCTGGTTTGCCTCATGAATATCCGGTTTCGGTATTAGCGAGTGTTGTCGATGCGGTTTTTTATTCGTCTTGGTCGTAATTGTAATTAACAGGGTCTCCGTTTGATATTTTGCAAGTTTCTCATGCTGAAGCCAATGCTGTGGATGAAGATTTCAAATAGAAGGTTTGCTAGCTCTCTCTCTCTCTCTCTCTCTCTCTCTCTCTCTCTCTCTCTCTCTCTCTCACTCTCTCTCTCTCATTATATATATATATATATATATATATATATATATATATATATATAGACGAGAGAGAGAGAGAGAGCGTCAGTGTATAACCTTACCGTTTGAACGATTCAACATGGCTGTCACAGCACTTGAGCGATGGGCGACATTATTATTGTATAAATCTGCTCTCCCTGACATTTACTTTGCTGACAAATAAGACACCTGATCTAGAACTTCCTCAGTACGTATACGTGTCAAAAAAAAAAAAAAAAAAAAAAAAACCAGGAGGTGAAAATGAAACATCAGATGGAAGGATATTTGTGAAGTAAGAGTAGTATATATAGCATTTTATATTCCATACAAAGGCCGTGTAAATATCTTGTTTTATATGTTCTGAGGAACTTTGTACGTCCTTAAAAGCTGGAATATTCTTATATTTTCCAGTAAGCAAAAAGAAGAATTCTCAAAACCATTTTACATGATGGCGAATATTTACTGCTATGCTATGTCCTTTTTTTAAACATTTTTCTTTTCTTGAAAACACTGATACAGGCAAAGTCAGTAGATTATCCATCCCCACTGGTCTATGTGTCAATGAAGAAAACCAGAACACCGCCAATGATTCTTTATATTTTAAATGAAAGAAACCGAAATAAACCATTCAAGTTATCTGCGCTGCACTAGCAAAGCTTTGTAAAATTTAAACAAATGAATGGAGGAGCCATACGGCCTGAGACTTAAGTTTTAGGAATATTTATGATAAATCTGAAAAGTAAGCGAGTGCCCAGTTCTTCAGCCAACCACCAGCCGCAGTATTGCATGAGTGTAACCTGTAAAGTGAAGAGGTCTCTAGGTCTTCTTGTCCTCTCGCTCTGGGCAGCCAGCGAACATTATAGTATTATTTCCTTTGAAATCCCAGAATCGTGAAGCCAAACTCTTGGTGGCTGATTTATGACTTTGGTCCGATTGCAAATCCGGTTTAATTGGTTGACTCTGTCGAACTTCCGTCGGTAAATCATGGGTTATTTGTTCTTAATGAGACGCTGGAATCCCCCCCTCCTCCGAGCACAGCTGCCGTTGCGGCCTTTTTGGAAAATCTCATTTTAATGGACTTTTGATGAAAAGCCACAACCATTCCGCGTGTTGTCCTTTCCTTTTGGCTGCCCCAACATCCTTGGGAGAAGAGAGCTCTCTCTCTCTCTCTCTTCTCTCTCTCTCTCTCTCTCTCTCTCTCTCTCTCTCTCTCTCTCTCTCTCTCTCCTGCGGCTGATGGTAGCTGCTGCTACTGCTGCCTCTGCTGCTGTTCTTAATGATGCCACTAATTTATCGGACTTGCGTTTAATTAAGTGCATTGTTTCATTGCCGCATTCAGCATCCCCAGTCCTGCCATTCCGAGATTCCTGTTGCCCGAAACTGTGTGGGCCACTGAGAGAGAGAGGGAGGATAATGTTGAATACTTGTCGTTCTTGCTAAAGGAATATAGAGCAAGGAAGCCTTTACTTTGTTTTAAGTTTGGACAAGAGCAGCCAGGTAGAATAAGAGAGAGAGAGACCCCCTCCCCCTAAAAGTTATTATATTTTTTTAGAAATTGCTTTCACTGTAAGGTAGGTTTAGAAGCCGCGTAGTCGCTATAGATGGTCAGAATTATACCTTTTCGGAGTAATGAAATATCATTTTCCGAGTGAAATGTTTCAATGCTTAGTGTGATGATCATGGTGAGAGTTGAACCTCAGGCCAAACGAAAACAATGGAATGACAAGAACAAATTCTCGCTGAAAGTATTCCTGGGTTTGTGCAGCACAAGATGCAAATCTCCTAAAGTCGTTAAAAAACTGGAGATGGAAGTAGAATGAAATGAATAGATATCCATAAAATAAGTCCTTGTCAACAAGACCGTTGTAAAAGATGATGCCCTTGTTTGGAAGGAAGTCGCATATAATACGGGCACAACAAAATATATTCGTACATTCTTCGGTTGATCAAAATTCTTTCTAAATTACGTTCTTTCATTTTTATACAAATCCATTATCAGATATGATGCCCTTACTACGGTTTTTTTTATCTTATGACTCAAGTTTTCATTGTCTGACAATATTACCAACACATACATAGAATTAAATCACAAGTATATTCAACGCTTCTAACATTCACCCCAACAGAGTTCAGAGCTCGTATACGAGCACACTAGCCAAGTGTGGTGTGGTCAAGCGCCTCAGTGGCGTGGTCAGTATGGTGTTGGCGTGCCACCTCGGTGGCCGCGAGTTCGATTCTCGGACATTTCACTGAGGTGTGAGAGAAGTGTATATTTCTGGTGATAGGAGTTCACTCTCGACGTGGTTCGAAAGTCACGTGAAGCCGTTGGTCCCGTTGCTGAATAACCGCTGGTTCCATGCAACGTAAAAACACCACACAAACAATAGCCGAGTGTGGTGGAAGGGAGCTGTGGCTCGACGAACTCGTTCTACAGGCCCTACCTAATAATTTTAATACTCTCTACACAAAGGTAGAAACTGTGAATCATGAAAGACAATACAATGTGTATCACACAATGACTTCCAACTTGGTCAGCGAGACACTGCTTGTTAAATTCGCCAGGCACTCTGCTGCTGTCATATTCATAAATATCATTTATTATATGCCGTGAATGAATGACACTTGAAAACGATTACGACGTCGTCATTAATCATAATTCCAGGGTCAGGTGTTGGGCTGTTATAATTAGCTGGCCCTTCTCGGGTTAAAACTGAACATCTGGTTCCTGTGTAGCTGTTACATATTTGTCATTTTTTAATTTTTTTTAATGCAGTAACACTAGCTCCAGCAGAGGGATGTCCTCAACTTACCATAACCTCTTAAGAATGCTCCAAGCATAGCATACGACACCACAACCCGCTAGTTACAGAAGCAAATCATCTACGTCAACACAAAACAGAATAGGAGACATAATGCCGCCCTGTTTTACCCCATTCCTTACAGAAAATGATTTCGAAAATTTTTCCGATGAATAGGACTCTTGACTTTTTTCTTAATGCATATTCCAAAGCAACATACAAATAGGTCCGAAGTATTTTTTTCTTTTAAGCATTATCTGGGATAACTTGGTTCAGTCAACACTTTGCTTGCATCCAACAGTAAACGACACACGTTTGTGTTACAAAGTAAGCGACTGTTTCTTGGCCCATTTAAGAACAAGGTTATAGTAGAATGATCTCTCTTGAAACTAAAATGGAAGTTACTTGTCTTAAATTACTTCTCCTTTCATGATAATTATCTCGAACAACTAGCGCTGGAAGCTATTCACAGTAATTGCCCTATAATATCAGAAATGCGTGCAGAAGACCATTTACCTTTGATTACAGGAACCATTGTACCTAATATCATGTTTTCAGGCGATAAACCATGACCAGTCATTGCCTATAGGAGGGATGAATAAGGAGCCATTTTATTATTAAAGTTAATTATATGGCCGACAGAGTTCATGTTTCTCCTGAGGCTCCCAACAGCAAGGCGGACATCAGTCATACGAATTTCAGCGTTGTTAACCAGGGAACAACGAAGACAGTTGCAATCCTTGCGTATATGAATTTCTGTTTTCTTTTTGAGCCGTCATACCTTCATGAAGTCCTATAATATTATAGAGAGCAGAAAATTTGTCTGAAAATTAATAAAATTATATCCTATAGTTATGCAAAAACGGGGACGAATTGTGGTATGTTCACTTACTCATTCCAGTTTGGTTTAGAGCTGCAGGATTTCGTCTCAATTGCTGTGGTCGATACAAGGATGCCTCGATCATGGCCTGTATGATTGTCAGGAAAAATGTTTATCTCTCTGATATTCGTTACATGAATTGGTTCTTCATATGATTTCAAATTCCCATTCAGGTTAGGTACTTACTGTGGCTCGACACTGCAGACACCTTTATTGGTTATGTAGTGTTTCAGTACTACATCGTCGGTATCCTCCGAAGTCCTTGCGAGAGAGAGGTCCCTGGAATGGCGCCTTGCCCTGCTGCCTCAGGTCGTTGTCGATTACTTAACGGATCATATGTCTGTGCGGTTGTATCACTGCCTATTATATTTTTGCTCTTTCACGTACCTCCTATTATCTTTAGATGTGACCTATAGTTTTAACCAGTAGAAATCCTCTGCTGATTAGTTACGACATCATTGATTTAACTTTTATTTTCATTAACGATGCCATCATTATCACCACCTCCACCATTACAATCATTATCATCAGTTCAACTGTCATCCATATCTGACGCATCGTTAGTTTCCGTAGAATCTTTTTTTCCCAGTAATTAAAAAAAAATCACTAAGTCTACTAACACCATTGGACTCTCATTGCTACTTAACAGCAAATCCCGGTATGTGGGAGACTTGGGGAGAATGTTTGTCGGTAACAGCAGTTCTTCGTGGATTCTGACCGACTTCTTTAATGATGTCAAATTATCACTCTGAAACAGTAGCTACTGCCAAGCTGTCGTCTTCCAGTCTTTGATCTGTTATAAAGCGTCCACAGCATAAGCAAATTGAGGTCCATAGGTACAAGATATGTTTCTGTCGTCATTGTATAAGGGATGCAATTCTGTTGTTATTCAGAGTATTACCCCGAGATTTTTAGTGGTTCACAAGATTGCCATAGCTACCAAGAAGTAAAAAGAGGTAAGAAAAATTGTGTTAACTGGGGGTTCATTCTTTGTATTTATAAATTTTAGGAGGCAAAAACAACGGAAGACTTGCTGATAGGAGTTAAAGATCACAATTTCATACAGAAAGGATAAGTGTTTGTTTGCCTATATAGTGTAGTATACCACACATACACACACACACACACACACACATATATATATATGTGTGTGTGTGGTAAAGTGCGCGTGCCTGTCTTAGATATCTGTGATACCTGTGAAATACAGGGTATCTATTCTATGTAGCGTTTCATTAATCTCTGAGTAGTCAAGTAGATTTAGAGTATCTGGGGAGAGGAGCAGAGTTTCCACGAGACTAACCAGGAGGAGGATCTTGCGTATCAGGAAACAGTCAAAATGGATAACATGGCTGAGAGAGAGAAATCGATACTGAAAGAGCAGATGGAATGCTCCAGGAAGAGATAGATCAGGTGGAGCTCATCTGTTTTTCGAAGCAGAGGAGAACCAGACTAGAAAAGGTTTCCTTGGCAACAGGGATTTTTACCTCCCGTCCCCTTTTCCTGATCCTCCTCCTCCTCCTCCTACGCCTCCTCTTACTTCTCCTACTCTTCCTACTTCTCCACTCTTCCTCCTCCTCCTCCTCCTTCCCATTTGCTTATAATCCGCGGTCGTCTCTACCCCGGTTTTGATAAAAAGCTGGCGTTAACTCTCCGACGTTTTTTTTTTAACTGAAGTCACGATGGTTTAGTCGTGTGCTTTCTCATTTGCTCCGGTATATGTTTAGTTGGTTGTTGAAGGACTTGGAAGCTCATCTCCAGGTGTACTCAAGAAGTAGATATCTTTCACTGGATTCCACAAGCAAGCGAACGAGGTTACATCTACGAAGTGAACATTCTCATTTTGGTACGAGTACTACACTCTCACAAAGTAGCAGTCTCTCTCTCTCTCTCTCTCTCTCTCTCTCTCTCTCTCTCTTCTCTCTCTCTATATATATATATATATATATATATATATATATATATATATATATATATATATATATATATATGTGTGTGTGTGTGTGTGTGTGTGTAGTACCGTTAGGAAGTACATCAGAAATGCGTAATTGCTTAGGTTAGACGTGTGTTCCTCGTCCGTGATATGGACAAAGACAACCGCTCAAAAATTGTTTAGTAATATTGACTATTTCAGCCTAGAAATATTTACAGAATAACCGAGTTGCATTTTGTAAGAATTAAGTGTTATTAAATGTTGCAAATTTTGGAATTATCTCGCGCCTCAGGGGTCAGTGCTGTCAGTGCACTTCTTGCGGTGCACTGTAGGCATTACTTAAGGTTCTTTGCAGCGTCCCTTCAGCCCCTAGCTGCAACCCCTTTCATTCATTTTACTGTACCTCCTTTCATATTCTCTTTCTTCCAATTCAAAGTGCAATTGCGACGTTTTTCTCCGGTTGCAACTTTCAACCCTTGTCACTGCCAGTTTCTGTTTCAGCGCTGAATGACCTCTTAGGTCTCAGCGCTTGGCCTTTGGCCTAAATTCTATATTGTGCATTCTCGTATTATCTCCTTACTCGAGTTTTTTTTTTTTTTTTCAATCTCTCTTTTGTCAAAAGTCCGGTCTGTCACATTTTTTTGGGTTAGGACCCTCCTCCTCCTCCTCCTCCCTCCTCCTCCCCCTCCTCCTCCCCCCCCCCCCCCCCCCCCCCCCCCCCCCCCCCCCCCCCCCACCCCTCGTCCAGTGTCCATCAGTTTGCTGGTTCCAGGATAGTAGTAATTTTCCTGCTGCAACCAATACAAAAGTCAAGAGTTTTGGAAGTTTTGAAAGTTTTGAGGTGGGCCAATTTGGGTTTCCGTTCTTTCGTTTCTTGCTAATTGTAAAAGTCAGTTTCGGAAAACATACATTTCATCTTGGAAAATTTCAGAGGAGCATAATTACGATTCAGCGATTGTTCCTTAGGATTGTTGCCCTTTTCATTGAAAGCGTTATCATCATCATCATCATTATTATTATTAACGCGCAGTCATACTTATAGAACTTGTCGAAAGACACTACTTGGCGCTTCAGTTTCCACAGGATCGAAAATCCAATGTTAATGAATGATGCAAGGGAAGGATAGAGCAAAATCGAATACGCGTAGAATTTTCACTTTGTCAGTTATGGGAATAAAATATTCTTCCGTGTTGCAGTTAACGTTTGTAGACTACTTTCATAAGAGAACCAATCGAAACACGAAACACGATCGTTCGCTGAAATTTGAAAAAAAGTGGAAAGCTTTGAAAGCCAAGGGAACCTTCGCCAACATACTTTCAGAAGACAAACGAGTAGGACGATGAGGTGACACAAGGTAATTAAAGAAAGTTGAGAAAAAAGAGAGAGAGAGAAAGAGAAGAAATAAGACGTGGAAATGGTGATAAAAAAAAATCATTAAGGAACAGAAGACGCGGAAATAGTGGGGTCAGGGGAAAGGAAGGAGACTGTGAGAAAAAGCCGTGAAAAGTGATCAAGAGAATAGTAATGAGAAAACGCAGCAGATGAGAGAGACTTCACACCATAGGAAGGAAGCGAACGAGTAGCTGGAGATATGGGGCGAACTTTATTTACGAATGGCTGTGTATAAATCTATTAACATACATATAGATAATACCAGCAAAAGAAATGGTGGATGATCCTATCGTAAAAATATGAATCAAAAATAAATCGTCGTCCTTTAAACCAACCATAAGCGAAAGGGAATCAGTAAGGACAGAAACGGGGACGAGCAGGAGGGACAGTGTCTGTGTGTGTGTTTGCGTGTGTTTATATGAAAGAATGTTGTCACAGTAACCCACTAATTAATGAGGAGGATCAAGGGAGGCTCACGAGAGGAAGCGAGACGTCTGAAGACCCGAAACAAAAACCCTCTCATAGATCACTCGGCTGCATTGTTTACTAAGGGAGAGGTGGTGGAACGGCCAGGGAGGGAGAGAGGAAGAGAACGAGAGAAAGGAAGATTAAGATGGCGAGAAAGATAGGAAGGGAAGGAAGTAACGAAAGATAGGAAGGGAAGGAAGTAACGAAAGGCAAGAGAACAGCAAAAATGAATGGGATAGTTTGGAGGAGTAAGAAGAGAAGAAGGAAGGGAATGGAGGGTTAGACGACATGTGCGAAATCCAAGATGGAGGGAACTGAGAGACGAAAGCAATGAAGGGGAAGTATGATAAATGGAAGAGTAAGGAAATAATCGCAGAAGGTGTGTTAGATCGATGTTTGAGTTAGAGTTTTCCCAGATGTGAAAAGTTCCCTGTGGGGAATAATGAGGAAAGATGACGAGGAAGAATGCTGAGGTGATTGTCTCTACTTGCATATGTAGGAAGAAACATATTCTCAGGGAAGTGAGGGAAAAAATATGTCACAGAAAGGTGAACAAAACGGTAAACGTCTGGAGAGAGAGAGAGAGAGAGAGAGAGAGAGAGAGAGGAGAGAGAAATTGTGGTTGCATAACGAAGACTTTTGAATTGGGTAAACCGTAGACATGAAGAGGCTGATTATAGAGGAGTATTAACATTTCATAATGTCTTAGTTTTTTTGAACGGTAGGTTTAAGAGCAACATTGGACAGATGATTCTAGGAGAATTCTTCATGTTAGGTAACGCATAGCAGAGATGAAAAGGCGAAGTAAGTATGTTAGTTATTGAAGCTTATGATTAAAAGAGGTTTTAAGCAGATAGTTGCAATAAAAAAAGAGTGATACTCTGAAACACTAGGGAGTGTTACGCCATACGGAGGAATGACTTTGAAAAGAGAGGGGAATAATATAGGGAAAAGAGAGGGGAATAATAAAGGGAAAAGCGGCAGAACGAGACAGCCATCTCCTCTTTGGAAGATGAAAGCTTTTCTATAATTAGATGTGAGACGATTTAACAGCGGAGCTGAAGGAAGACCATTATTATCACTGCTAGTAATATTCATATTTCTCTCTTGATTTCTCTGGACCTGTTATCCATAAACTAATTAATTGAGACAAACTGCTATAACAGAGAGAGAGAGAGAGAGAGAGAGCAGAGACAGAGAGAGAGAGAGAGAGAGCATTAAACATAACATGAATGAAATATTTTTTTATGAAATTAACATCGAAGACGCTATAGGCACAGGTGGAACGACTGATTGAAATATCCCACTAATTTTCGTAAATGAATGAGAGAGAGAGAGAGAGAGAGAGAGAGAGAGAAAGGGCCCAAGGTTGACGCTCTTCTTTTGATCTTCCGACAGCGCGCGTGTGAGGGGTATAAAAAGTGTATAAAATGTTGCTCACAGCTGTACCCCTACCCCCCGGCCCTTTCTCCCCCTCCTCTCCCCTACCCATGTGCTCATCTGGTACCTCCTCTACCACTTGCACAAACTCCTTGCTGCCACGACCAGCGGTGCCATACTGCTGAAGCTACTATTGCTTAGGTTAACGTTGCATTTGTTACTATTATTATGATTATTATTGCTGTTGTTGCTTTTGTTATGTACCAGTGAAACATTGTTGTGCCTATTTAGATTATATTTCTGCCACTACACCTGGTCTCAGGAGTGTTATGGTCGTTGCAACAACAATCATTCTTCTCATACGTTAGTCAGTCTAGAGCCTCAGTGATGATAGAAGGAATCTCTTTGGCTTTATTACATGACAGGGCGCTTCTGGCTGTTTTATCTCGTGGATGCTACTTTTGTGAAACTCTGTCAGTCTGTCTGTCTGTCTGCCTTGCCCCATGGCCTGATGGTATCGCGCTCAGCTCGCAAACCTGCCTCGGTTCGAATCTCAGATATGGAGAACGGTCAGGCGCGCTCTGAGAGTCCGATGTGGCATCTCTTGACCTAATCGGTGAATTAGGCACCTACCTATTTGTTAGTCGACTGGTGTAGATCACAACTAAGGTGGAGGAAAAGAAAGAGATGTAGAAAAATAATAACCACTTGCCTTCATTACGCTGTTAAAATTTGTACCGTTTTAACGAAAGGGAACCGACGAGGTAGTTTTCACCCCCTAGTGGGAAATTAATCTGAAGATAATGATGAAAATTTTCATCCTCTCTCTCTCTTTAATAGAGATATTAAAAGCGTTAATTCCTCCGGATTCCACGTCGACCAGTAAGCCTTGCATTCCCAGTGACTATATCAGCTGAGTTTCATTCCAACTGATCTTGAATGATCGATAGCTGTCAGTCATGGAGCCAGTTGGCTGTTCCTGCCTCTCGAGATTTGCGTTCTTTGCGTTTACCTGTCGCATATTTCTATGTATCACCTGCGAAATAAGCGCCTCAGTGGCGTGATTGGTATGGTCTTGGCCTGCCACCTCGGTGGCCGCGAGTTCGATTCTCGGGCATTTCGTTGAGGTGTAAGAGATGTGTATTTCTGGTGATAGAAGTTCACTCTCGACGTGGTTCGGAAGTCACGTCAAGCCGTTGGTCCCGTTGCTGAATAACCTCTGGTTCCATGCAACGTCAAAACACCATACAAACAGACACTTGCGGAATAGGTTATGAGGCTGACAAATGGCAATGTTTGGCCATTTTCCTTCCCCTTTTCAAGAGAGAAAACCTGTTATATAATAATCCACGTAGAATCCGCCGTTGGTCACGTCAATCAGAATTTGCGTCAACCTGCTGAGATGTTCTTGGTTAAACCGTAGCAACAGTGATATCCGGGGCTTTTGCCGCCGTCTTCTTTAACCGAGATAAAGAGAGGAAGAGGGGAAGTATTGATTAATGTTGCGTACCTGGCCACCTGACTTGACGTTCGCACAGTATATACGTCACCTTGCAGTTGTGCTTTCCATTTTTTTCCTGCAATATTGGAATTGTTCTTTTTGTAGGTTATGATTAGTCTACACATTATCATAATCGTCGTTGGTCTCATTATTGCTGAGCTTGTAAAATGTGGATTACCTACGTAGTCACTTCACAAGTGGAATAAATATGTACTTACATCGGAGAATAACGATGAATATAGTTTTAGGGTCACAATTAGAATCGTCGAACAGAAAGTGCATAAATGCCAGCCTGGTTATTCTGTAGTGGCGGCGACCCTTTGAAGTCTTAATAAATGACAGAGCTGCATCGAGGAGCGTTCGCACTGTGTTATTTGCCCTTTAACCGTCGATGCTTCAATATTGAAACGTAAAGGTACGTGGCAATGCGGGGAGTGACTGTAACTTTCATTCCTCCATTTTAACCTATCGAGGGCGCCTGTTAATACACTACGTGTCTTCAAATACGTGTTCATAAACATTAAACCAGTTGATTTTATTCTTCTTCCCTGATGGATGAAAAGGTGCTCTGCAGCCAGCAAGTAGTCACTGTGTTTCTTTGTTTCATGAAGCAGTGATTTCCTTTGTTCGTCCCAACGGCCGTTCGTTCTCCTTTGTCATGTCGAGTCCGGCTTCCCGTTTCCTGTCAAGTCTGTTACATGTCCAGTTTGTCTTTGTCTTATCAAAATCTGATTTCCTCGTCTTGTCAAGTTTCGGTTGATTTTGGTTAGAAAGTTATGTTTGCCGTTGTCAACTTATTCTTTTAGTTTTCCATATCAGTCCTCCCTTGTGTCGTATCATGTATTGTTTCTTTGGCCACATGAATTCCTGCATCAAATCGTGTTATGTCTGCCGTTCTAACTCTCATTTCATTTATCATGGCCAGTGCATTTTCCCGGTCAGTTCTTTTTTAATTTTGCAGAATATTGTAGTAATGTATATTTCGTATAAGGCGCCTCAGCGGCGTGGTTGGTATGGTATTAGCGTAGCACCTCGGTGGTCGCGGGTTCGATTCTCGGCCATTCCATTGAGGCGTGAGAGATGTCTATTTCTGGTGACAGTAGTTCACTCTCGACGTGGTTCGGAAGTCACGTAAAGCCGTTGGCCCAGTTGCTGAATAACCACTGGTTCCATGCAACGTAAAAGTAACAAACAAACAAACAAATATATTTTGTATATTTCTCTTAACTTGCCTGTTATAAAACTACAGTAGTTACCCTTTGTTCGATAACAATTTGAAACTACTGAATAATTTGAAATGATATCAGTAACCCCCCATTTTAGTACTACGTTGTCAAACACCTGTAAACGTTGTTTAATTATCCCTCTTCGTTGTTTAGGAAAATTAAAGTCTTTATGATAACGAGAAGTCATTGCTTGTATGTTTATGAAGTTCTTCATATTTATAAGTAGTGTGCGGCTTTGTCTTCTGTTTCATGTTTTCCTTCAAATAAACTTTTCCTTTTTTTCAAGCATTATGTGTTTTAGGACTTGATACAGGATAGTGATGTCACTACGTTTTTTTTCTCTGTAGTAAGTCCTTTTTTTCGTTTTTTAGTCTTATAGGCTTTTATGTTATTTGCGCTTGATGTTATTTGCGCTTGATGTATTTTTCTAGATGTTGCATTCTTCTTCGTAGGCCATTTAGTACTTGCAAGAACAGATGAGATTACTGTCCACTTTGTTAATTTTGTATTATGTCTCTTTGTGGACAAATCTTTAGTAATAATTGTACATTTTTTTAAATAAAATATCTAGCTTAACTAACTATCTCATTGAGCTGTAGTTCTGGTTTCCTTACAAATAAGTCTTTACCTTTACTTTTCTTGTCGCTTCGTTTCTGACTTTTACATAATCGTAAATGGAATCCTTGTCTGTTTTTTATGAATGTCAAATATCCTTACTCTGTCGTCACTGCTTATTATGGCCGTAATTATATATATATATATATATATATATATATATATATATATATATATATATATATGTGTGTGTGTGTGTGTGTGTGTGTGTGTGTGTGTGTGTGTGTGTGTGTGTGTGTTTATAAACTGGAAATTTTTTTGTTATTCATTCAGTCATTTTGTATGCTTGAAAATGAGCAAAATTGACTAATGGTTAATACATGAAAAATTTAGGAATTCCTATGATACTGACTCATGGATCTTAACACTCCACTAGGATTACCCAACTTAATTTTACGGTCCATAAGGTTGAGGAATATATCTCGTTATGTACTATATGTTTGATAAGATAAAGTAAAAAGGTTTGTAACTGTTTTTGGAATAATGTATATAGATACGTAAGATTCTTGATTTCGTGGACGATATGTAAGGAAATGAAGGTGATATATGGACTCGGTTGATTTAAGGAGAGGCTGAAGTAGTCATAATGGAGAGAAAAATGGATTTCGATTATCCGGTAGTTTTAAAAACTAAATCCATTCAGTAATTCGTTAATGGTCCAGTAGACGACCCATAAATAATGAAACACTTGTAGAATATTGCTGAAACACTTGTTTGACGGCGTATCATTGACTGCCTGATCATTCACCTTTGAGCGAACACCAACAACTAAATAGCTCCTCTCAAAATAGATATTGCTGAAATCGTAACTGGCAAACAATAGTTTTCTCTCAAAATATTTATGGTCGGTAAAGTAGCTGCTGACATGCCGGGCATAAATGTATACCAAGAGAATTTTCTAATGGAAACGCACTTGTGAGTACACTTAAAGTTGTAGGTGGGTAGAACAGATAGATAGATGGCTTATGTGACAGTCAAATTGGCGCTTCTACGTTTGGCGGTATTTTATTTTGATTGTATAGCCTACTTCTACACGTGTGGACAAACATGTATGTATGTGTGTATGTATCCCCATATACCTGTGACTGGGGCTTCTCTCGGAAATGTCAATAAACATATCAATTTGAAAACGAAATACAACCATTTACTTTGAATTATTTTGGACACAGACACATAAGTAATGAACATGACGCAAGAATGCGCAAAGAAAACTTAGATATTACACAAACAAAACGACTGGAAAATCGTGTTCACCTTATGTACGAAGGGAACGAAATTTATCTCAAGTTAAAGATGGTCTTTTTCAGTTTGATAAATAAGGTTCTAAAATTCCAAGGTGTTGTTCTTGACATAAACCCTGTAACTATTCATACAATGTTTCCCTGAATTTATAAATCAATCTGGTGATACATTACGATACATAAATATGTTTTACTATATATATATATATATATATATATACTATATATATATATTTATATATAGATATATTATATATATATCATATAGATTTTATATCTATGTATATATATATATATATCTATATATATATATATATATATCATATATATGCGTCAGCCGCTAGACATTGTAATTCCTTGATGATGAAAGGGGAATTGTCTTACTCGTAGCAAAACATCAGTCGGTGACTGAAAAGATTCTGTTGAGTAGTTAATTGTTTGTAAGGAAGCTGACAGTGTTTATTTTATTTTTTATTAATTTATTTAAATACAAAATTACTGCTGTCTTATTCAGGAGAAGAAAGTTCACTCTCGCTAAATAGTAAATAAAATATGAAGATGATCAGGAACTAATTCAGAGAAATACATTTTTTATCTCATCATTCCCTTCCACAGTCTTCGATATTTCTAAATGGAAAGGCAATTTAGAACTAATTTTTTCAAAATAGTTTTAACTAATGTTTATTGTATATTACCTTTTTATTTACTTTTTTCACTACACTTTGTTGCAGGCTTTATTTATTAAACTTTTTTTTCTTAGCAACAAGTGCATTATCGTTTGTCATTCTAACCTCGTTTCTCATCCATTTCGTATCCCAGCCATATGTCAACATTTATGTTTAGTCTAATGTTAATTTTTCATTCATTTTCCACGCAACTTCGTACATCGATATGATGTTAGGCCTCACTTCGGCTCCGTATTTATAGCTATAACTCTGCTGTGATTCTTGAATCAATTGGCCCTGTGGTGGGTGTCCGATAAGTGGACCCTTTCAACCGTCAGTCAGGAAATAAAATGACAGTAAATAAGAGAGATGGCACATGAGAAAAGTCACTGTGAATTGACACAAACCAGGGGGTCAGCTCGAGACAAAAGCGGAATCATCCTACCTTTACAGCTGACTGACTGACTGATTCAAAATTAAAACTCCCGAAGCGTGCGTCATATGACTAAGATACGTACAAGTGTATGTTTAAATTAACGCAGATGCAGAGCTAACTAAGAAGGCGACAGACAGCGAGGGTGGAATGTGCACTCAGCAGTTCAGCAGATAGCGAGTGGGTGCATATGTAGTATGCGAGGGTGGAGGGAAGGCTCGTGTGAGAGAGAGAAAGTGTTAGTGCGCTCGTAGGAGCGTATATACACAAGGGATGGATGCGCGTTATTATGTGGGCTGTATAGGCTTAAAGGTCATGTTGCGGATCGATTGGGGATGCTGCTAATGCCAACGAAACGCCATGCCTTTGATTTTCGCTCATCATTCGCGGGGAGAGGCATCTGCGAATAGCTTCTCTTTATTCCAGTGTCGTTTGTCGTGTTCTGTTGATATTATCCATCGTTCCGAAAGTCACCGCCTACAAAGTATTCCAGCATCCTCCTCCTCTCCCTCTCCCTCTTCCTAATCCTCCTCCTCCTCCTCCTCCTCCTCCTCCTCCTCCCGATACGATGTTAAAGGAATTCGTCCCATTACCATCTGCTGTTCCATGTTGTGACGTCATGGCTTTTTTTCCCCTGTGGAAGTGGAGCTTCAGAATCAATAATTGTTTCTTTCGCTCGGAGTCTTCTTATGGGCTTTACTAAGTGATCATCTTTAGGGGGTTATAAGTAGGCTTTTTAAGGTCTTCTGCAGTAAGTACTCGGTGCCTTGCGTCTTCTCGTGACCGACTAGTTTTTGAAAAATGGCGAAAAATTGAGAAGGAAATAATTGTAGTTGGCAATACTCACTAAAGTTGCAGTTCCTTTCCCTGTACCCGGGAGATGGTTGGGGGTGTATGCATGTACGCTCTCTCTCTCTCTCTCTCTCTCTCTCTCTCTCTCTCTCTCTCTCTCTCTGTACGTTGACACGATTCATATCATCTTTATTATTTTGTCTCTCAAGTTTGTTTCTCTCTCAGCTGCGACTTTTGACTGCTGCTCGTCTCATCTCTTACCATTAGGTTCTCAGTGTTCTCTCTTTCTCACGTCTCCTTCAGTTATCAGTTAGTTTTCGTTATCTTCAGCCTCTTGATCGTACTTAAAGTACGAACAAGGTAGTGACACGTATTTGGTCTGTCTTCTGAAGCCACCCCAACGAAGTGGACAGCTTCGTGGGAATGCGCATACGCATGTGTGTTTGTGTCTTGTTAGTGCATACACGTAAGATATAATTCTTCTGCATGGGTCGGGTATCGGTGGTAGAGAGAAAGGGGGGAGGGGGCGCGGGTTGAATTACTTACGTTCCGTACATGCCAGGGTTAAGCTGTACCTCTCATGACTCTATCACGTCAACATCTTCCTCGCTGGATCATGTAGAGCTACATATGTGCAGCCAGATGTTGATTATTTTCGGACGCATATGTATTACAGTTGTGGACACCTTATAGATCTACGATGCCTCCGTGGTCGTGACTGGCGATTAGCTCTGTAATTGAGATTTTGGGATGATGCTATGTTAGTGATATGGGTCGTCCCTCTCCCTTTGTCAGCTTTATCTGTAGTGAATGGGATTTGATGCTGCCATGGTCGTCTATCTGGTCATTTAACCGTTTAGTTATTTAGTTTGGGAAAAAGTGCCGAAATTCTAGGTTTATTATGATAAACTTAGGGTATGACTGTTATATCTTTTTTCTTCTGCTGTTGGTTGGAACCACTTGATCCTGTGTTATTATTATTATTATTATTATTATTGCGAAGTCGTTGTCGTGTTTTTATCCTACTGGCGAAATATTTTATGTCGGCATCAAGCATTTTATGAAACTAGTCCATCAGGAAAAGGGAAAATAGAAAGTACACGGATATAAGCGAGCGTGTCGAGTTATGTATACTATATGTATATTATATATATATATATATATATAATATATAATATATAGATATATTTATATATATATATATATATATACTTACAATTATACATACACCATTTTCTCTTTTAAGACGTGAATCTAGAAGATAGCAACACGATTCTCTGTCAGTTCTCTGATATGGGGATTCCATAACAAGACGACAATACTCTCTTTGTTTAATCCCGGTGATGACTCACCACAGTGTAATGATTGCCAGGTACCTTAATTACTGCTTATTGTAACAGAGAAGCCATGTCCTTTCAAGGGAACCTGCCTAAAGCCTTCCTATCTGGTTGAGTGACCAAACAAGCCATTTTGCCACATATCCAAGATGTCTACCTAAACAGTAAAGTATTCACCCAGATATTATTCGGCTGTAGTGTATCGTAGCACTGATTGGAGAAAAAAAAAAGGAGTAGCATCTTTTCAGTTGATAGTATAAACTGCAAACAGATAGCGCAGTGAGGTTTGCCTGAATCTTTCTAGAATCAGCTTCCTTCCTTTTCGACCGTATATAATTTTCACAACTCCGTATCTGAACCCTGCTGTCAGATACCTTCGTATTGACCGCATGTCTCATGATTCCTGCAGTCTTTTGTCTTCTGTGATCTGGTGTATTTGCTTCCTTCGTGGTAAGACACTCATTTGGCCTTTCCCGTTATTTTGCTTTACTAGTCCCAGGCATAGAAAAGCCGTACGATTCTTTGTCAAGCCAGCCTCTGAATCCAAAGAAATCCTCCATTCAGTTCTTGGCAGTAAATGGAACTTTGTGGAAATAGTAGATTAAATGTTGTTATCGGAAACGATGGATCTCGAAGTAGTATTGGCATTCAGTTTATAGAGAAACGTCCTAAGTGACGAGCTGAAGAGGCGAGCAGTTGCCTCTAGGAATAACGGTAATTGCTTGTTTGAAGCTAAGAAAGTCATTTCGATAGAGTTAAGTTTATCTTAGTTTAATCAGACCACTGACTTGATTAGTTGCTAACAGGGCTGGCCCGAAGGATTAGATATTTTTACGTGGCTAGGAACCAATTGGGATCCGAACCACATTATATCGAGATATTTATTCCTAATCACAAAATATAAATCCTCTGATTCAACGTTGTAAGAGCGGGAAGTCGAACTCCCGATCACCGAATCGTTCAACGAGGAACACTTTTCGATAGAATGACACTGTTTTAATAGGAAATGTTATAATAAATGAGGAGACCACGAGTCAAAATATTATAATTTCAATTCCTTCACTTGATTTTAATGACAGGTTTCCCTGATTACTATAGCTGGTTCACTTAAGGTAGATTCTTGGATGAGCCCTATGCTTACGAGACGTTTTTTTGCCGGCCGCTGATTGGCTGGTACCGGGAGGTAGGCAGCTTCCAGCCAATCAGCGGCCGCCAGACAAACGTCTCGCAGGCATAGGGCTCACCCAAGAATCTACCTAAGTGAACCGGCTATAGTTGGTGAGTGTTCCAGCCCACCTGGGGGATCGTGGATGACCTCGTTGGGGCTCTTCCCCCTTTTGTACTTGGATCCTTTTCATTGCAGTTACTATATAATTATAAGAGCAGCGGTATTGGACTTGACTTCGTGACTAAATACAAGATGTCAGACCAAGAGTGATTGATAAAGGAGAGGTGTTAGATTACACCCAATAACTAAAACCAATAGTCTCTGAAACGAGTCAAAACTATTTCATCTCTCTCACACACACACACACACAATATATATATATATATATATATATATATATATATATATATATATATATATATAAGTATAAATGGCAGCTAAAATTTATATATTTCCGTTATTAACTGCAGGTTCATTGTTATGCAGATGCAGAATATACCAGTCAAAATAAATTATTCATCGTCATATTTCTATGGTATATTTTAGGTAAAACTGGAGAGATTTGTCTGTGTCATCAACACATTCTGATTTCTGAGGCGTAGGATGATTTATATCAACTAATTTGTCGTTCATCAAGATGGGGAACAAATGTAGATATGAATGCCTGTTTTCGCGTAATGACGATTGTTATGTTAATAACTGCGTGCCATAACTTAGTGGTAGAGCGTTATATATATATGTGTATTTATACATATATGCGAATGTATTCTGTCACTAACTTATGAATGTTAATAGGAAATGTTGAGATCAGGTTTCATCTGGTGCCGCGCCTCTAACTGCATAAGATTGCGTCTTCTCTCTCTCTCTCTCTCTCTCTCTCTCTCTCTCTCTCTCTCTCTCTCTCTCAATTAATTTTGCGTCAGCTTTTAAAAGGCAACTTCATCAATTCCCTCCGAAGTCTTTCCATCTCCCTCTTCTTTTCATAAACTTTCGAAAAGCTGAGGAAAAACCTATTGTGTTTGATGAGGAGGTTCGGAAAGAGGGGAGGGGTGACGGAGGGGAAGTACGAGTGGAAGACCGAGGGGAAAGGAGGTAATCCATGACGGCATCCCTCCTCCATCTCAATTTCGTCTTCCTCCCAAAATGTCTCGCAAAAAAAAAAGGCACCCACACAAATGGTTTGGTACGTTGCCAGACCAACTTCGGAAAGAAAACAAGATTATTTTTGTATTTTTTTTTCCATAATTTCATTTTTTGGTTTGCGAATTCCCTTGTTGCTTTTGTCTTTTGTTTCATTCCTAGATGGAAAGAAAACACTGCGATCTATTCCCCGAGGTTTCTTCTTCCACAGTATTGTCTCCATTTTACTTTTTATATCGCATTTTTATAGGCAAGAAGACAATGCCATCGTTCCCATAATCCTATATTTATATTTCGTCTTGCGAATCCCGTTTTCATTCCGGCCCCATTTGCTCCGAGTCTGAAGAGGATGAGAACGCGAGGTGGCTCCTTTCCCTCGAACCTTTTACCTGGAAAATGGTCCTTTCTCTGCCTTTCTGGCTAATCTCCTCGACCTACTTACTGGGATTGACACAATCCTCACCAGTGCTCCTTTCTTGCGCCCATTGCCTTCCTCCTCCTCCTCCTCCTCCTCCTCCTCCCGTCCGACAGCCTGTCTTTTCGTGACTCTACCCCCTCCTACCCCTGCTGTCTCTCCTGTCCCGCACACCCGTTCATTCCTTTTCCCTTTCTAGCCAGAACGTCTGTTGCAGGACTGGTTCGAGTGTTAGTTGGGTTCCATGTCTTGGTTATTGTTCTTTTTCTTCATTATTTTATGATTGGAAAATTGAATCGTTAAAACTATTATTATTCTGAAAATCATGTTGAGGACCTGGTGGACTTTATGGTAATTGAAGCAAGTAATAAGTGTCTGTAAATGGCTCGAGAAGTAGGTGCTGTGGATGGTTTGTCTTGAAAATTGCGATATTCTCCACACACAGGTGTTATTTCTCCGCCTGTGTTATGTCATAGGCCTCAAATAATTCCACACAAGTGTGTGGTTACTACTCAGTACCTTCTCTTAATTCTGGTGTCATAGCAATATTTTTTCAAATAAGATTTACCGATTCCTCATTGACCGTTTTTTCATGGTCATTGTTTAAATCCTGTTATGAAGTTGGCGCTTCCTTCGGCTACTAAAAGAATGGTATTCATAATAGGTTTACACTTTCGTGAAGTGTGTAATAGGCTTTTATCATTTTCATCTTCTTTTGGGCATTCGACATATTTTACCATTATTAAATAATTTTAATGAGTAATTTAATTTAATTAGTTTTCATTAGTCTCATTATGTCATTATCATATCAAAATTTAACGAGTAATTTTATCTTATCATTTCCTTGCATTATAGACATTGTAGATATTACAGAAAAGAATGTATTGAATATTTGTTTCACCTTGATCTTTATTGTAGATCTTTATCTTAATGCTTTTTTTTACAACTGTTGCACATATTTACTATTCATTAACTGCGTGTTTATTTTATATGTTAATCTGCGTGTTTATTTTATCTAATGTCTGCCTACTGACAGTCAAATTTCAAGATTGGTTGATATCTCTTTGTGCTACCTGCCTCCCTTCTAATCTAAAATATGAGTTGATTTTGGCTATTTTGACTACTATATGTGTCCATGATAAGCACTGCTGGTATGATAACGTCTTAAAACGCAATAATTTTAGCTTATTTGTTCATATCCCAAGAGAACATTCCACAAAAGCATTGGGTTCGAGTGTATGACAGAAGCTTACTCTTGTTATTGAAAAAAAAAATGGGAATGACGCTCATATTTTTCGCTGTTCATCTTGGGTTTCATGAGACTGTTTGATTTCTCTTTGCAGGTACGTGTTCTTTTTCATCCTGGACGTAAGTACGGCCTCGTACTTAATTTGTAACTTATAGATATATTGTCGGACATCCAGTAGGTCTCGTGCCAATAGTCATACACATACTTTAGATGCAGTATCAAGTTAAAATGACATGCTTGAATTTTTACTTGCTGGTTCGTTAACACAGCAACTCTCTCTTATCCTGTGTATTTTCAAACGTGCGAATCACCTTAAAGTTAATTCTTTGAAAAATGTTAAGGGAAAGAAGAAGCTGTATGCAAATAACGGTGCAGAGGACGAAATTATCTTACCTATGGCATGTAAGCAAAAGCGAAGATTGTCAAAGGCGCGATAATTTGCTATTATTCGTCTCCTTTGTAGCTAGTTGACCTAACTGAAAGAAAGTAAACCTCTAGCTACCTAAATGGGTATGTTAAGACGATCCGTTATGCCCTTCATGTTTACCATATATTTTTTTTATATCATACTAACATTAATGCACACTATATATATCTATATATATATATATATATATATATATATATATATATATATATATATATTACACACACACACACACACACACACACACACACACACATATATATATATATATATATATATATATACACACGTATATATATATTATGTATATATATTTATTCTTAGATCTCTGTATTCTTGTTGTCTACCATGACAGTCTATCTTAAACTGCCAACCCACCTAAGTAATGCTACAGATCTACAGTTTATACCTTTTTATTACTGTTTACCGGAAAGGTACAGTGTAATCGTGGCATGGCATTGACTTCGATGCAGGATTGCTTATAGGGTCAACCTTGATCGTTATATTCTTGTCTTTTTCTTGTATGTCAAAGGAAATTAAATTGACAGTTCCAACGGTCTTTGCTGAGACGTGCTTCTCATAAGTCAAAGTCTTCTGAATTTTAACAGTTATGTCAGGCTTTGATGAACTGAAGTTATAAGCCAGACTATACTCGTTTGGATAGTTCAGTGCAATATTTATTTTTATGTAGTTCTTGTATCTTTCTCCTTTTCTAGATAAATAATTCATGTTGCTATATAACCTTTTTGGTCTAAAGTGGACCGCATGAAAATATTACACAGATGGTCTTGGGAAATCAGTATCGAGTCGGTTTTGATTTCTGCATAAGGCAGAAGCAGTCAGGTAAAAGATGTAAAAAGAGAGAGAGAGAGAGAGAGAGAGAGAGAGAGAGAGAGAGAGAGAGAGAGAGAGAGAGATCTTTTAGAGACGAATTCTGATTCCCATGATAAAGTTGAAAGGGAGCAGGTATGTCTTGCCATTAGGTCCCCCAAAAGACACACGGACACAGACTCCCAAACAGAAACAGGAAGAGCAGATTGAGAGAGAGAGAGAGAGAGAGAGAGAGAGAGAGAGAGAGAGAGAGAGAGAGACTTAAGTTAAGGGATTAAGGTGCTTTAAAAATGGCAGAATGAACGATTAAAGTAAAAAGAAAGGCTGGAAAATACAAAATGATTAAAATATATTAGATATGGAGTAAAGTAGAGGCGATGAAAGACAGTCTGAAAAGTAGGTAAATGTCACGAATGAAATCGAAAATCATTCAATAAATAACAATAGTTTATGAAAGGAGAGAATGGAGGGAGTGGAGGTAGAGAAAAGTAAACAGAAATAACTTAGCAATACAGAAATGCAAATGAACTATAAGAGAGAGAGAGAGAGAGAGAGAGAGAGAGAGAGAGAGAGAGAGAGAGAATATGTAAAACCTCTCAACAGGGATTGTGAATGGTAAAGTTATCTAGTTGCGAGTCAGTCCTAATGGTTTGTGTATGTGGGGATTGTTATAAAAATGTGGTGAGATAAAAATAGTTGACGCGGTCATTCTTCTTCCCAGGTCTGTGTCAGACTTGCTGACGCTCCTAGATTAGTTCAGTAGTTTAGTAATCTACGTAGGTCTTAGCGTGGAACAAGGAATAGACCGCTCTTAAGCTGTATGCAGATGCGATTGTATGAAGAAAGATTTGCTCTCCATAGCTCAGGAAGTGTGTGTGTGTGTGTGTGTGTGTGTGAGTGAGGGTAGAAAAACAAGAAGCATGAACACGACATATATTGTCTCGTGCGATCTCATTCGGCTCACGTCAAAGGTTGCGATAGCATCGCACCTCTAGCGGAATGGTCTTTTTCTCCTTTTTACGCTATTATCTTTTCCTCTAATTATTTTTCTATCTTTGATCTCTCTCTCTCTCTCTCTCTCTCTCTCTCTCTCTCTCTCTCTCTCTCTCTCTCTGCAGCGAAGTGGTTCGTTTCACGCTCGGCGTCTCCCGCGGTGCATATAGCACTTTGTTCTTCAGACCAGTATGGAGAGGCAGCATCAGCAGCTATGTCAAGTGAAAGTGTCTCATCTCATGTCGATGCCATTTTCCAATTGAGCCGCGTCCTTCATTTCTCTATCGTCCATTTGGGTTTTCTTTTGGAAGGGCATTATTTTAAAAGCGGAGAGAATGCGGGCCTTTGTACTTTTGGTTTGTTAGGACTCTTTCTTGGCAGCAGCGGAGTCATGTTTATTTGAAAGACATTGTTATGAGACAAAGAGAATTTGTTGATTGTGTTTGTTTGAAGGGACTGCGTCTGAGACAAAGAAGGTTTGTTTGTTTTTCCGTGTCCTGTTTGTGAGGACTCCTCCCTCCCCTTGCTCGCTCGAGAGACAGGTTTGTGATCGAGAAAGTTTGAATTGTGCTGCGAGCCATTGTTGTCTTTCGGTTCTAATTAGAATCGTGTCCTTTTTATTTTTATTTTTGCTAATGTTACTTTTTATTGATGATATGCCCTGCAACCCAAATATAATTTATAGTAAACCGCAAAATAAGTTCGACATCAATGGAACGACGGTAAGGAAACCTGAAGTGAACCGAGTAGGTAATTAAGATAGTACAATTTAGAAGAGGACCTCAAAATAGAATGGCATAGAGTACACTTCACATTATTCGGCAGAAAATATAGGTACCTCAGGAGGAGATCAGCGGGGAACGGAAAATAGAACAAAACCTCCAGTGTTGTTTAACTGAAGTTCACAGACAATAGAAGACACCAAGATAGTTGCAGAGCAAAATTGAAATAACGCTGAGAGCTTCAGCAGAAAAAAGGTGGAAATAAAGCATCAAGGATAGCAAATAGAAGGTAGCAAAAGCTAAAGACCCCTAGCGGCGCCTCAGTGGCGTGATTGGTATGGTGTTTGCGTCCCACCTCGGTGGTCGCGGGTTAGATTCTCGGCCATTCCATTGAGGAGTGAGAGATGTGTATTTCTGGTGATAGAAGTTCACTCTCGACGTGGTTCGGAAGTCACGTAAAGCCGTTGGTCCCGTTGCTGAATAACCACTGGTTCGATGCAACGTAAAAAGACCATACAAACGATAAAGGCCCCAAGCACTGAACGAGTGTCGTTATTGACGCACACTCACACGCACTATTCATACAGTATGAACGATCTCCGCACCGATTTCAGTCTGAACAAAGATTTTGTCTCGAGAAGAGATGGCCGCATCTCTAAAAGAGACGCGCGCGCGATAGCTTTATATCGGAAGACAAACCCATACATTGAACGATCTGTGCATGACAGACTTAAGTCGCAAGCCAGCAACCTGTTCGTGACAGATTACCGCTGAGATCGTTCAGAAACGAAGCTCCGCCCACTTTTGCATTCAGACAAGCCCGTACACAGTGTTTTTGCGAACGATACAGACAGTCATTCAGACAATCGTTCAGTCTATGGGGGCCTTCATCCTTGAGACAAGTCGGAAATATCTGAAAATAAGCTTCAAATTCATGACAGGAAGTTGACCTTGAAAGTCCAGTAAAAAAAAAAAAGTGAACCTCAAGACAAATTCAGTTGCAAATTTGTCAAAGAAATCTGGAGGGGATTTCTATAGAAAAATAAGAGAAGGTTTCTGACTCTCCAGAGGAGTTTACTCGAAAGCAAATCTGAAAACCCATCGTAACCAATTTTGCAGAACACGAAGCTTCTACTTCTTCCTCTGAAAGGAAGTAGGTCGATCGGGCACTAAGTGCTGGAAAATGTCACCTGATTTAACCGTGAAGGATTCTTCTGAAATAACTATCAGAACTGTTCATCTCTAATTCCCTCCGGAGGCTCTTATACCAAGGACACTCATTTCTATTATGCTCGAGAGACTAATCTCTCTCTCTCTCTCTCTCTCTCTCTCTCTCTCTCTCTCTCTGGACTTTCGATATTTTCACTTCCGTGAACTCTGGGAATAGTCCGGTTATGAAACGTGGAGGACTCCTTTTATTATGAATTACACTCTCTCACTCTACAGTTATTTCACGTATTCCATCATATTAATTCCTATTTTTCGCTTTGGTATATTAGTCATCACTGACACACACACACACACACAAATAAATAAATAATATATATATATATATTTATATATATATATATATATATATATATATATATATATATATATATATATTGTGTGCGTGTGTCAGTGATGACTGAAATATCAAAGCGTATATATATATATATATATATATATATATATATATATATATATATATATATATATATATATATATATAAGAGAGAGAGAGAGGACTGCGTGACCTGTGATGACGTGAGTAGGTACATAAAAGGAAGCCGCCTCGTCAAGCCGGAGATAAAATAAGCAGCGATAATCACACAAGCGTTGCCTCGTTGCCGATAGTGACGTCAGCGCGGGCTATTGTAATGCTGATACGTCAGCATTTGAAAATTGATGATAGAAAGGGATGATGAGTTCTTTGAACTGCCTTCGCCAAGCAGTGCTATATCAGTTGTGCTTTAGGCCTGGCGTTCACTATTGACGATCTGCCTATGTCCACTCGTGCGTTTGTGATGAGTGTCCCTCGTCTTTCATCTTGCGGTTTTTATACTTCCCGATGTAGGAATGTCATCAGCAATAATAGATTGGAGCGTTATCGACGCATTCATTTCGACTGTAAACATTTCTGGCGGAACGTTTCGATTGGTTGGGTTAGCGACGTGAGTCCGTCACAGATTACTTGCTTTTTTTCTTGTTTATCCTGAAATATTATTATAGAATAAATTTGCGAAATGACATTTTCTTTATTTTTATTTTTCGAGAGACTCATCTCTCTGGTTTTGACTGAATGTGAAATATTTTCCCTCAATGTTGGGCAAGGGAGAGGTCACCCTGCGTTATTAGTGAATGCTAGAAGTGGGCGAGTGGTTCTAGATTTTTGTCAAACGTTCGGAGTTTCTCTTGTGACCTTTCTTTATCATATGCGGTTGACTCTGCTGCGTGTGCCTCTTTCCTGTCTGTTGATTTCCCTCAGGGGTCTTTTCTCTCTTTTCCCCTCTTTCTTCTTTCGCAAGTACCCTCATTCAGTTACCATCGCCTTCAATTTCGTCATATTCATTATCCAAAGTTTGGCTTCTACACACACGTGTGTGTGTGTGTGTGTGTGTGTGTATGATATGTGTGTAAGTATGTTTGTATGTAACTATGCGTGTATATATAATATATATATATATATATATATATATATATATTATATATATATATATATATATATATTATATAAGTTATATGATGCATACTTGCGGGTGTAATAACTCCATTAATCCACGTTTAATTCATTTACTGCGATTAGGCGTCTTGCCTCTTTAGGTAAATCTATGAATAAATGAACACATTGAATGAAAGCGCCCTGTACACAATCCTTACGTTTTTCAGGAGGTGGAGGTCATCATTATTCATGAAACCGCTCGTTGTTGAGTCCAGTGATACAAAAAATGAAAAATGTTCCCAGGTAATTGCTTACTTAAATGAGATAATGGAGGCACAGTCTTTGCTCGTGTACATAATTGCTGATAATGTTCTTGGTAATTACAGAAGTGATTGTACACAGTGGATCACAGTTCTTGCGCAGTTGATAATTGCTCGTCAGTTTTGCGAGTCCCAAATTATGACGTGAACTTCGTGAGAAAACTTCATAACAAGTGTTATGTTCGTTTTAATTACATACGAGTTTTTTTTTTTTCCAGCTTTGAAACTATTGACCTAATTAGTAGAAATGTAGGAGAAAATGTTAAAATAGATATTGCATGTCTTCATATGAATTTGTTGATTGTTAAACAAGTGCTCATCTGACCGAAATATAAACTTATATCTTTCGTGCGTCAATTTACATTCCATTTAGGTCAACGCATTTTTTTTTAATCCGAGGAAAATGACCCTGTTAAAGAGAGGTTTGAGGTCTCGGCTTTCTAGGCTAAGCAAGTTTTTTTCTCATTTTTTGTAGTTGTAAACCTACAAAGTTAGATTGCAAGTTAAAGCATGGTTTGGCCTGCTAGTTATTTATTGTTGTCAATAAAGTTACTTGTAAAATTCAGGATACTCCTCTCCTATGTTATTTGGCTAGTATTTTATATTTGTAGACTGGAAATATCACATAAAACACACACACACGCATATATATATATTATATAATATATATATATATATATATATATACATATATATATATATATATAATGTGTGTATATATATATATATATATGTATATATCTATTATATATATATATATGTTATTATGTATCTATATATATATATACATACATACACATAAATCATTCGAGCTACAAATGTCCTTTGGCTAACATGGTAGAGGAGGTTTCATATCGATTCTAATTACGAAAAAATCGAGTTCGACGGTGATTTGTAAGGTCAGAATCGATATAAACTTATAGCCTCACTGTTAGCCGAATTGGTAACATCAATGTCGGTCCTGATTTCGTTCCTGTCTGTTGGACGGTGGTTCGATCCCATGAGGGGACGAAATTATTATCAACTAAAAATTCCCCTTCGGTACATATATGTAAATATATCAATTTCGAGGTAGAGCGAATTTGATATTAAAGGACATTTGTAGCTTGAATGATTTATATGAATCACGGTGATGTGATAATTATTCATAATATGGCTACGTGCGTCAAACGTTCGAATTGGCCAACATGGTAGAGGGGGTTTCATATCGATTCTAATAACGAAAAAACCGAGTTCAACGGTGATTTGTGAAGTCAGAATCGATATAAACTTATAGCCTCACTGTTAGCCGAATTGGTAACGTCAATGTCGGTCCTGATTTCGTTCCTGTCCGTTGGACGGTGGTTCGATCCCATGAGGGGACGAAATTATTATGAACTAAAAATTCCCCTTCGGTACATATATGTAAAAATATCAATTTCGAGGTAGAGCGAATTAGATATTAAAGGACATTTGTAGCTTGAATGACTTATATAAATCATGGTGATGTGATAATTATTCATACATACATATATACATACATACTACGTACATCACGTTTGTGTTTGCTTTTAATATTTTTCGGATAATGATCGAATATATGTTCTTGTTTACGAATTTACTCTAGGAAATGGACTAAAAGAAATTGAGCAGGTAACTGGCTGAAATACTATAGCTGCTCCTTTGTGTATGGAGGTCTAAGAGGGCGGTCGGCTAATGCATTACAGATAATACCTTAGAGGTTCCATATACTGCCAGATAAGAGCATAAACGAAACCACACGAGGCCAAGAAGCCCTGGAAAGCCGCTGGTCCTTCAGGATGTTCTGTACTTATTTTTCTACGAACTAAAGTACGTTTATATACGTACTTGTTACTTTTCTGGTAATGAAAACTAATGAGATGGCTTTTTCTGTCTGTCCGCCCTCAGATCTTAAAAAGTACTGAGGCTAGAGGGCTACAAATTGGTATGTTGATCATCCACCATCCAATCATCAAACTTACCAAATTGCAGCTCCCTAGCCTCAGTAGTTTTTTTTTTAATTTATTTTGTTTACGGGTAAAATTAGCCATAGATCGTGCGTCTGGCAACACTGAGTCCGATTCCGAGAGGCGCACTTTACCGCATCTGGGGAGCAACTGAGCGCTGCCCAGTTGTATCAGAGAGTTTTATACAGCAGCACATGAGAGGCTCGTAAATATATCAATCGAAGACAGTTACATGATTGTGACACTGCGGCTTTATACTCTGTACAGGAAACTCGATTGCATGTTTTACTTTCGTTGTTGTTGTTGTTGTTGTGTTCAAGTTTCGGTTCATGTGTGTATTTAGAAGTGAGAGTGTGTGTTTGTGTGCGTTCATACTTATGTACTTCTGCCCGTTTCATTTCATATTTCTTTTAAAAGGAAACTAATTCCTATAAAAGCCATATCACGTCAAAATATGGCAACGTTGAGTAAATTTGAGGTCGGCAAATAAAAATAGAAGTAAAAATAACTTCATGGTCTAATTATGCTTTAACTAATTATTAGCTTCGAAATGATTGGTAGGTATTTGAACCGAAGCTAAAATATCTTGGGAAAGTTGTACAAAAAATGCTGAATTTCTTTTTGTTAATAATATTCAGTCCTAATACTCGGAAGTAGTAATGTTGCTGGAACTTGGGCCTGGTCATAGATATTCTTGGTTTTCAGTATTAAGGCAGTTGTCACCACCCTCGCGATTAGATAGAAGGCTTGATTTTATCGTTAAAATTCTTTCATTGGAACATTGGGGAATCTGCTCCTGCCGTATCAATTTTGACTTGGTTGGTTATGGGTCGAGGCAATGCCTTTACAACGGCGCCTCTGAATCGTAAGAGTTATTTTTAATTGTTAAGCTCTTTCATTCTTTTTTCTCTTTTCCACACCTTATTTATGGTCTCTTTTTCTTATTTTAATATGTTCTCCTTATATAGGAATTTTCCAACAATTTCACTTTCTTCATAAGGTTTTTGATGGCCAATTGATGTAATACGTTCTTCCCTACGACCTCTCCCAGCTGTGGTACGAAACTATAGGCTGAGAGTGTGAAAGTTATAATCATAAAGTGCATGTACCACTGTCGCTGCTTCTCACCGAATTCTTTTCCATTCCTTGGTTTGTGTGAAGAAGTGGAGGCTGAAGGTTTACTTGTCCACACACACACACACACACACACACACACACACACACACACACACACACACACACACACACAGGCGTAGGTCTGATTGCGTAGGTCGCTTTCTCATTCCTGTGTTTCAGTGTGCGTTTTCTGGTTGTCTTGCCGGAGGGAATCTTCTTTATCGTAACGACGTTATCTCTGCAAGAAAGTCATATATCATTTATTCGCGCCTGCAACAGATAAGGTCTCTCATGGCGCATGTCACGAAGAAGTTCGATGTCCAAAAGTTGGACTGCGGTGGTGGTGGATTGCGGAGTTCTGAGTATATTGTCTTACTTTTCCTGTTTTCTTTTATGCGGTGATGTGCTCGGATGACACGCACCGATTACGTCTGGGGCTCCTCTTTATCTTTTGTTTCCTGCCGAGTTTCAGGTCTTCAGATTGAGGGATATTAAGATCGCTTTCATAGAAGAGAGAAACAAATGAATGGTGTGAATTCACCTCCATACTCAACGCTGCCTTCACGTGTGTAGCTGAACTTATTCCTGGAAACCTCTAATCCAATTTTTTTTTTCCTTTTTTCAAGTGATAGTCACCAAAGTCGTCCCTTACGTGAAGGCCTGCCTCTCTCTCTCTCTCTCTCTCTCTCTCTCTCTCTCTCGTTCAATGACTTTTCAAGCCTTTTATGGTGCCTCTCATTCAACTCCCTCTAGAACCCTATGACCCTGCTGCAGTCCTTCCCCAAGGTTCCAAGGTTCCTCACGACTGCGAGTAGAAGAGAGAGGATGTTTGGGCGTGAGGACAACCTCTCTTGATAGCAGAGGGAGACGAAGGCGAAGGTCTCTTCATAGTTTTGATGCCCTTCTTGCCCGGACCGGGACACTATAACGTTTATTTCCTTTCTGAAAGCTTTACAGATTTCCCCCCTCCAACTTTTGACAACTGAACATATAACCGTTTTTTTGGAAGTTTATTATTTGCGAATTTGAGTTATTCTTCTTGTATTTTTCTTTTCTTGCCGTGAACGAAATAGATAGGAAGATAGACAGACGATAGAGAGATCATTTTTATTATTTCTCTTGAGATAAAAAAAGTTTTTTTATTAATTTTCTCTTGAGATAAAAAAAAGTTTTCATTTTCTCTGAGATAGAAAAAAGTTTTCATTTTCTCTGAGATAAAATTTTTTTTTAAAATTAATTTTCTCTTGAGATAATTTTTTAAAATTAATTTTCTCTTGAGATGAAAACAAAAGTTCATGTCGCCTGTTCTGGTAGTGAAAAAGAAAGTCGGTTATGCCTGGTGAATGAAAATGGAATCATAAAAAATCTGAAACTCCATTAAATTTAGAAGACTCATCAGATTTACTTATGTTAAGAGATGGCAAGTTTTCCCTAGTTAAAATCCAGTCAAGGTAGGAAACTTCAAGTCCTCCAGGATAAAAAAAACATTTAAAAATTATTTTGAATGCCATAAAGAATATTATTATAAATATCAAATCTCCTAAGATAAACAAAAATTATTGAAAATTATTTTAGATGCCATAAAGGTTATATTATTTTTAGTAGTAGTGACACCTACGAGATTAGCAGGACTTTTTTCTATATTGTGCTTAAAGAAAAAGAGCTATGATTTTTTTATTCACTAAATTAGAGACTTGGCTAAATCTACCGGATGTGAATCCTGCAGTCGTGGTTATTGGTAAGCATTCCATGTAATGATATTTTGGAAACTAGAAGAATCATGACGAGCAGAAGATAGATATTCTATCATGGAAATTTTCGCACAAGAAGAATTTTAAAAAAAGTTATGATTTTAGTTCTTCGTTACTTTATAACTGTTTTAATTTTTGTATGTGTGAACATTTGTTGTTGATGCTGGAGTAAAGAACACCTTTGTATGATATATATATATATATATATAGATATATATATATGATATATATTAATTACATATATATATATATATATATATACACATATACATACACATACATATACATATACACTATACATATAATTTACTTATACTTATATATACACATATATATACACATATATATATTGCTAAAATATTTTTGCTAAAACTGAATTCCATCTAACAAAAAGACATCATAAACCCCAAGGGTAGAAATTATTGCCTAGGAAGTATTAACACTAAAATTTCTACACTTTTTGGATTTCACGGACTCCTTTTATTATATATATATATATATATATATATATATATATATCTTATATATAGGTGTGTGTGTGTATGCTATACAATTCGATTGATTGCTTCTGATTTTTTTGAACGTTGAGGACTACTACACAGCGCAGGTGTTGCTTTAGTGCGTATACACAGGACCACAACGCGCTCTCACTCACACAAGCCCTGAGCCACATACATTATATAGTTATAACGCTAATGTAAGTGTATATATATATATATATATATATATATATATATATATATATATATATATAATATATATATATCCTTGTATTCAACTTAAACTGATATGATTTTGTATATAATACCCAGTCTTATTAATGCGAATGCGCATGTAGACCAGTATACAACATAAA
>NC_087210.1:30042400-30044900 GCF_015104395.2 Macrobrachium nipponense
CTCTCGGGATTGCATTGGGTACCTGTGTCCACGCTGCGAGGTGAGCTTTGTCGCCTTGTCATGAGGATTGAGGATCCGGTTACTTGTTTACATTTACCTCGGCACCTGTGTGTGTCAGAGTTAGTCGCATTCACCCTTGCGCTCTACATTCAGTCAGTAGGCTTGTGTGTGTGTGTATATATTATATATATATATATTATAGATATATGATATATATATATATATATATATATATATCTATATATATATATATATATAATATATATATATATATCTATATATATATATATATATATATATATACACACACATAAGGATGTATGACGTACGTATATATGTATAGTGTTTGGTGTATCAAAGTTTTTGTACAGATAGCTGCCGCTGTGAAAGAAAACCCGGCAAGAAATAATGGATGGAAACTAGAACTGGAGAGATACAACTCATCCCATCGTGGGAACTTCTTTACATACAAGATATGTGACACGTGGAATAAACTGTGAATGCACAGTAAAACCTGCTCCTACAGATAAGTGAGCACGCGATGTCTCCTCGGATGGACTAACAAGTCTTAGAGACATCCTAATCCTTGTAACTCTCTCTCTCTCTCTCTCTTCTCTCTCTCTCTCTCTCTCTCTCTCTCTCTCTCTCATGAAAACTGTATTGAGAAATATGTATAGTATTCTATATAATATATATAGATATATATATATATATATTATATATATAGGATATATATTATATACGTAATATATATAAAAATATATATATATATACACGTATAATCTTATATATATATATATAAATTTATATATATATATATATATGTGTATCTGTATAACTCATACAAAAGTATTCATAAGAGAGAGAGGGGGAGAGAGAAAATCTTCAAAGCAAAGCTCGATTAATTATATATATATATATATATATATATATATATATATATATATATATATAATATATATATATATACACACACACACGCACACACAACCCGTATATACATCAGCGTCAACCTGGACCCGGGAAATAAAACTAACTAAATTCAGCATAATTCTTTAAATCCAGCGTTTCTTAAGAAATCGGTATTATGCCATCCGGAAATCTTTTAAATAGTGAATAAGAGTAATAGTGAATAAAATTACTCTGTAAATTGGTCTGAAAATCAACAAAATTAATAAAATACGATACAGAAAAACACCAATTAAGACTAAAGACCGCTAACCAGTCTTATACAAAGAGAGCAGAGGATAGATTGCATAAATAAAAAGTTAGCTCAGGTAAACTTGGGTGGAGGAAGCCAAGGTATTTAACTGGGGGAGGGGGGGGGGGAACAGTTGTTTAATAGATAATAAATAATGACTTGAGGATATGTGTATTAAAAAATAAATGTATGGGATAACCGTTCCCAGTGAAGATTGAAGTAATTCTTCGACAGTCAACGGAAGATACATTTTCGGATACTAACTGGCAATTTTTGGTAAATATCTTCATGAAGTTATTTTTTCATGTCCAATCAATTTTTCATGAGGATTTTCTCAAAGTTAGTTCAATTCCAGGGAAATATTTTCTTGTCATTTCCAAGTAGCCTCTACTTTTCACGTATAATTTCTAAGCTCGCTTTTCCATGTAAAGGGACTATCCAGATTTTTTTTTATGTGTTACCAAACCTTTTCATTCATTATTCCATGAGAGACTTTCCCTCGCTTTCTTCCTTCCTTCCCCTCGAGTGCCGTCATCCTGCAAGCCTTTTCTCCTTCCCTCCCTCGCAGACTCTTTGCCACCGCCTCCGTCGGCGCCCATCACCCACCACCAAATAAAACGTTTACCACCCACTGAGTTGGCGCCTTGTGGACAGACTGTAAGAGGCACACTATACTCTACTCCTGGCCTTAGTCAAGCTGTGGAAGTGTGTGATAGGAGATAAGGAGAAGACTCCTCTCTCTCTCTCTCTCTCTCTCTCTCTCTCTCTCTCTATTGTAGCGAATATTTTGAAGGTTTAAAATATATTTTGGATAAAATGGAAAGTCAACCATTCTCTGTATTTATGTCGGCCTTTTCTCTGTCTATTGATTAGCATTTAACAACTAGTTACACTACTATCATTGACGGGAAATAGTCAGGAGCTTATCACCATCACCACTCAGCACCCCCCCCCCCCCCCCCCCCCCCCCCCCCACCCCCCCCCCCCCCGTTGTAAAAATCAGATTGAAACTTTATCGGCAGGCAATATTTTTTATATATATATTTTTTAGTTACGACTATTTTGTTACAGTTTAATTTAGCTCTTGTATTTTCTTTTAGTATTTATCAATTTCTTGTTGCAGTCTTAGCTTTTACGGTATATTCTTGTTATTGATGCTATTATCAATGTTACTTGTTGTGGTGGTGTTAGTGTAGCTGCTGTTGACTAAAGACGTTTATATAGAACAAACCGCAAAGAGCATTAAATCACATAGCAAAGTTTCACAAAACCTTATCTCGTGTGAAGACGTGCAGGATT
>NC_087210.1:30049900-30072400 GCF_015104395.2 Macrobrachium nipponense
CGGAACATCTTACAAGACGCCATGAGGTCGTTAACGGTCATTCTCTCTCAGATGAAGAAAGCGTCACCTCCCCCAACATCCCCCAAAAAGTCCGTTGGGCATGGGCGTCCCTTATAGGGGCACTCATTGGCCAATAGACCTAAGGACAGGTGCCAGACCCAATCATGGCCTAGAAGCAATATATCGGGAGTTTCTGGGGGGTATTGAGGAGAGAGGAAACCAAGCCGTCTCCTTGAGGGTCAGGCAGTTAAGCGTCGGTCAAGAGAAGGGAAAGACGCACTTTCCCCTCGTGCCCTCTGCCGGTTTCCGCTCGGTCTCAATCCCGCCGGTACTATAGATATTAAGTTCATTTCACTCGGGCCCTTGTGTAAATTTATTAGAATATAAGACCGGTGTTAAATTAATCACTGAGCGTTTGATTTCTGCATGACCCACAGTAACTTAAGAAACCCACGCGACCCAGGTCGGGGTCATAATTTTGGTGTCAGGTGTGTGGGGTACACTACAAAGCGCTAATTAACGTTAAATATAGCGATTGCGGGTCTTGCGAGGTGCAGATTCGGTGACTAATTGTTCAGTGTCTTTATGATCGGAAAATACACGACGGAGCGGTCACATGAAACAACAACCCAAAAGGGCCGACGTTGAAGTGATACGTTAAGCAAATTCGAGCTTGCCTTCACGTAACTAAATGTCTAAGTAACGAGCGGTAGATAGCGAAGAAAGTCGGCGTGCGATATTGCAATACCGAGCGTGAGAAACTCGTGAAACGGGCAAATACACGCACACGAGCTGTGCATAAAACGGCCAACAGACTAGAAAAACTGTATGCAGTGTATAAGCGAGGGAAAGACAGAAAGGACGAGTGTCGTATAATTGGAGTGAAGATTTGCACTCCCCAAATAAAGACCAGCCAGACGCTGGTTATGATAGCAAGTGGAAGGAGGTGATCGTCAGCACAGTGATCAGCAGTGCCTTCGCAGAACATCGGCGATGCTAAGAAACGGACCAAAGATGGTGGCCGGCAATGTGCGCGCCGCCAAAAGTCTTTCCCGCCAAAGGGAAAGAAGAGTGCCTGGAGTCAGCTGTGTGCGCCCAAGAGAACAGGGGAAACCCTGTTGGGCAGCGGGCGGGAGATACCAGTTATCCCCCCGAAGAGTAGCAGAGTGAGACTGTCGGAGTAGGGGACTCCCCTACAGGACAGTACACCCCCCTCAAGAGCGGGAATGGGTCGGAAGGAGATGGGCACTTTCCTCTTCCCCTAGCCCCTCTAGCCGTTGAGGAGACGGTATTCACCTTCAGGATGAATGGGGGAGTGTGAGCTGTAAGCTTCGTCTGGCATAGACCAAGCTGTTGGAAGTTAGAATGATCGTAGAATAAGAAAAGCTGACAGCCGTCGGATGGCGGCTGACGACAGCAAGGGAGTGTAGCAAGACACTCCTCCCCTCCCCTCGAAGAGGAAGGGGACGGCGACGTGGAGAGAGGAAGGAGGGTCAGCTGGGATCCTTCCTTGTCACAAGGGACACGAGGAGAGTAATTACTGACCAGCGTGAATAATTGTCAGTGGGGGTCTTTGTGAAGAATTTAAACAGTATGGGTATGAAAATGTGGGCAACCCGCAATGAAACAAGTTTCTTTGGTTTTGTTTTATTCACTGTAGTTTAAAGTTTTTTTTGTAAATATATTATCAAAAGGCTTTGTGATTAGTTTATTGTCTGTTATGTGTTATTAGAATATGTCCTTTTGATTTGAATTTTAAGTATTCAAGTAATTGTCTGAGAAGTTTTGTTTTTATCAGGAATAACGTAAAAAAAAAATCAACTAGTGATTTGTCAATTTCTTTTCTTAATCAGATTTGTGGTAACTGAACCCTTTTGTGATTTATCTGTGATTGCAGTTTGAGTAATTTAATTACGAATTGTTCTTATTAGAGTCAATGAGTAGTAACCAATCACTGATATTGCTTGCCATTAATGTTGTTGGAAATTGTTTGATGTTTTTTTATTTTTATTTTGTTCATTTTTTATTGTTGGTTTTTCAAGTCCTCCACCTTGAGGGTAGGAGACCAAAACCCGCCCCCCCCCCCCCCCTAGAGCCTCTCCTCAATAGCCAAAGTGGTTGTCAGAGAACGCCACCAATAGTGTTTAATGTTAAATTTATTGTTATTAGTAGTAGTTACCTGGGTGTTGACCTCTTTGAGATTCTCGTAGTTAAACCAGATTGTTATTCTTTTCAAGTACTAATGATACGAGTCCATTTAAGATCACTGGTCAATGCCCCGGTTGTTGGTAAAGAGAAACAAAAAAAATAATAAAAAAAAAAAAAAATGGAAAAATAAATGAATAAATGAGTAAACAAATAAAAAATAAATAAAATAAAATAAAATAACGATAATTTTAGTTAAGTAATAATACAGAAGCTAATGCCATTACCAAGGATAATGCCTATCCATTGCCCTCGATCGAAGTGCTTTTACTTAAAGTAAAGGAGAGTAAGTTTTTCGCCACATTGGATCTCAAGTCAGGCTTGCCTTGTTGATGAAAGTAAAGAGAAAACGGCCTATATAGTAAATAATCGGCTATATGAATATAATTTTCTTCCCTTTGAATTTACAAATGTTACAGCTCATTTTTCACGAGTAATGATACGCTTTTTAGCCTCTATAATTAGCATTGGAGTTTTTGTATATTTAGATGATATCATTGTAGTTGGTGCTACTGTAGAGGAGCATAAAGGCAACCTGATACAAGTTTTGGAAGCATTAAGGCGTCATGGTATGAAAATAAATTAAGAAAAATGTAAGTTTTTCCAGGCCGAAGTAGAATTTTTGGGGCACCTAGTAACTTCTGAAGGCCTTAAGCCTTGTGCCGATAAAGTTGTAGCAATTAAAGAATTTCCACGACCAAAACATGCGAAGGATGTAGCCAGCTTCCTCGGACTCGCGGGTTACTGTCGGAAGTTCATTAGAACTTTGGACAGAAAGCGAGACTGTTAGATGCATTAAGGAAGCAACCTGATTTCCAATGGAGTGAGAAAGAGGAAGAAGCTTTTCAGAAATTAAAAGATGCCCTAATGAGCGACGAACTCTTGGCTTATCCGAGGTTCGATCGCCCCTTTTTTGTGACCACAGACGCAAGTGATATTGCGATAGGAGGAGTAATCTCCCAGATTGACGATGAAGGTAATGAAAGACCAGTTTGTTTTGCATCACGAGCATTAAAAGGGGCAGAGAAAAATTATAGTACCTTCGATCGAGAGGCTTTGGCGGTCTTATGGTTGCTGGAGAGACACCGTTAATTTTTTGCTGGGACACAAAATAAAGATTTTCACAGATCATCAACCATTAACATATCTGTTGAAATAAGAGCGAGATTACAAATCGCCAAGCTCGATGGATCGAGCGAATTTTAGATTGTTGACATCATAAAGATTGGAACATATCCCAGGGAAAAGTAATAGGGTGGCTGATGCTCTCTCCGGAACATCATAAGAGTAACAACTCGTGCCGCAAGGCGCAAGGAAGAACGACAAAAGAAACCTCGTGACGTTGGTGGCGCAGGTACTGCAGGCGATAGTGCCAGCAACGTTCCGACAGTTCCGAACAATGACAGTCAACAAACGTAAACGCGACGCGCAGGAAAACGGGAATCTCGCAAGCACTCCTCAGGTGGATGAGAATGCCCGAGGCGGTAGCGGGTCAAATGCAGGTGGAACTCCGTCCGGGGGATTCCAGAATAAATGCCCGGAGAATGAAAGTGGTTGATTTTTGTGGTGGAGTGTGCGAGAATTGGTTGAAAGTCAGGTGTCTGAAGCTTGGATTAGTCAGATCAAGGCTTGTGTGAAAGGTGAGAGCAACGAGTTCCCGAGTTCTGTGCATCTGTCAAAAGACGCATTCTTCATTGAGGATGACGTCTTGTTGTGTAAATATGAAAAAAGGCCCGGAGATGTCCGAGCCCGAGTCGTTCTTCCTCGAGCCTTAGTAGAGAGAGCCATACACATGATTCATGTCAGCCCTTATGCTGGGCATGTAGGTATAGAAAGATCTCTTAGAAGAGCCCGTGAACATTTCTTTTGGGTTTGGCATGCGTAGGGACATAACTAGTTTTGTAAGTAATTGTCATGTATGCAACATGATGAAAAAGCACAGAACGGTGATTCCGAAGGCCCGATTATGGCCTGTGTGCCGGTGAAGTGGGATAGAGTGCATATGGATGTGGTAGGACCACTACCTTCAGTGCAAGGACAAACCTAGATATATTTGTGTATTTGTGGACGCGTTCACGCGTTTCACACATGTGGTCGCAATGATAGACAAATCGGCAAAGGAAGTGGCTAAAGCGTTGCATTCCCTAGTAAATCGATTCGGGTGTCCCAGAATACTAGTGTCGGACAACGGCCGTGAGTTCGTAAATGAACTAATTCGCGAGTTTACGGCCCTCTTACAAGTAGATCACGTTACCATCGCGTTATCGGCCGTCTGCTAACGGATCGTTGAGTCTCACAACAGAGAGGTAGTCAACATCTTAAAATATCTCATCGGGGATAATCCGACTTCCTGGCCGTCTCTGTTGCAGACGGCTGAGATGGCTATTAATGCCGCATATAACAGCTCGATTAGGGACACCCCCTTCTTTTTGATGTATGGACAAGACATCCGACTGCCGTATTCGGTGGTCTTGGACCCTCAACAGATGCCCCTTTGATACGGTGGAACAGTACGGGTGTGGTTTGTAACGCGACCCGACGTGTGTTCCAAGCTACGCAACGTCTGCTGTTGAGGGCAAACGAAAAGTACCGCTTGCGGTACGACAGACGGTTCCGAGCTCACGATTCCCCAATACAGGTTGGAGATCGAATATACTTGAAGAAAATGCAACTGTCGAAACACAAGCTCGAACCGTCATATATGGGACCGTATCGTGTGAAGGAGATCAAGCACTCCTCTGCTGTGAGTTCAGCATATTCGCACAGGGGCTGTGAGCGAGCACCACCTGTCGCACTTACGTCCAGTGCTCGAGGACAGCGTAGTGTTTTACACCAATAAACCAGTACCCCTACCCGTACCCGGGGTTTGGCCGGTTACCTGGGAGACGAGCCAGAAAAAAATACCGGAGCGCAAGTGGGCGCCCCACCGAGAGCACAAGACTGAGCTCCCGAGCCTATGTCATACGTAAATGCTGTTGCAAAGTAAATGAAAGGGGTTAGTGAACAGAGTCTGTAAATGCCAACCCACGTCTTTACCTAGGATCAGAATCATACCAGTTGTTTATTTTTTTTTTTATTTTATTTCTTGTTATCTCGATCAGATTGTAATGTGTCACGAATTTATGTTGTTTGATATAATTTGTCCAAATTATTTTCAGAACAAATGTTATTTACCTGTGGATCATATTCTTATGTGTAATTCTGTTTTGATGTGGTTATGTTGCTTTGTACGTTATTTTATTATTTTGTTTGTTTTTTAGTTTGTGTTCAAATTTGTCGCAACACCGATTCCATCCTATTTTATCTTTCATAAATTACACTAATGCTTGTAAAGTTTTTTTTATTTTCACAGATGATGAAATTTTTGTTTGTTTGTGCCTGGATTCCAAATTTATTTCTATGGTTCTTTAGTTATTTTTTATTTTTTTATGTGATAGTAGTAAATGCACATTGATGTTCCAGGAAGTTTTTTTTTTTTTTATTTCGTAAAATTCCATTGCATTATTTTTTGTTCTGTGTATGTTTAAATTATGTTTTTGTTATTTTGAAGAAATTTAATAGATTAACGTGATACAATGTCATTAAAAAAATGGATGCCATGTGTCGTGATTGCCAAGGGCAGTGGCTGAATGTGTAAAATTTTCTGTCTTTTTGTTTTCACCATTTTGTTTTGATTATGAACCTGAACTTATTGAATGGTTTCTTTTTTTTGGTTTTGATCTGTTCCAGGCAAGAGTGATTGTTATTAGTTAATTTTTTTTTAAAAGATCTTATGATGTTGTAAGACGTGTTCAATTTACTTGTAACCTTTGGTTTGTACACACGTCAAATGGCCCCCTTTAAGGTAGTTAATTTGAATTTAGATAAATCAGTACCTTGAGAAAAGAGACTCGAGATGGGACAAGGCAGAGACTATAGCTTTGCGAGGACGCAAAGGAGTTTGGGGAGGGAGTGATAAGCCATTCTAGAGGGCTTATAAACAACTTCCCTAGAATATCGGAACATCTTACAAGACGCCATGAGGTCGTTAACGGTCATTCTCTCTCAGATGAAGAAAGCGTCACCTCCCCCAACATCCCCCAAAAAGTCCGTTGGGCATGGGCGTCCCTTATAGGGGCACTCATTGGCCAATAGACCTAAGGACAGGTGCCAGACCCAATCATGGCCTAGAAGCAATATATCGGGAGTTTCTGGGGGGTATTGAGGAGAGAGGAAACCAAGCCGTCTCCTTGAGGGTCAGGCAGTTAAGCGTCGGTCAAGAGAAGGGAAAGACGCACTTTCCCCTCGTGCCTCTGCCGGTTTCCGCTCGGTCTCAATCCCGCCGGTACTATAGATATTAAGTTCATTTCACTCGGGCCCTTGTGTAAATTTATTAGAATATAAGACCGGTGTTAAAATTAATCACTGAGCGTTTGATTTCTGCATGACCCACAGTAACTTAAGAAACCCACGCGACCAGGTCGGGGTCATATATATATATATATATATATATATATATATATATATAGTAATTTAAGTCAAAGGAGAGAAACCACTCTAGGCCTCATGGAAGCAGACGAACTTCTGAAAAGAGCTGTGTCGACCTTTTGGGAAAGGTCATCAGAAAATGGTCTCCCATGATTCAGGTCCTGAGGTCTCCCTTCCACAGCGTTAGAATTTGAAGGCTCGAGACTGATCGGATGATGAGGGAGTATAAAAGCCGAGGCTTCACTCACACAGCAGAGCCTCCGAATCGAGGCTCTGTGGATTGTACGCACCTCACAAAGGAATCCGAGGCTCTGCTCCTAAGAAAAAAGTATTGAGAAGGCCGTTTGTTGTCCGTCCACACTTAGATCTTACAAACTACCGGGGCTAGAGGGCTGCAAATTGTTTATGTTGATCATCCACCCTCCAATCATCAAACATATCTCTCTCTCTCTCTCTCTCTCTCTCTCTCTCTCTCTCTCTCTCTCAATGATTTCGTTATGACTATGTACAACGATATATATATATATATATATATATATATATATATATATATATATACTATACTATATATATATATATATATATATATATATATGTGTATGTATGTATATATGTATATATTTATTGTGTATATATATTGACTGTATATTTATATCATCGTGGCTTTGCATGCAAGAAGTAATCAAAAGAACAAATGAGATAAGGACCATCCAACCTTGGGAATGAGTGCTTGTTATGTCGCCTGACTTTGGCAGGAGAAATTCGGGTATTTGTCAGTCAAATTCACCTTTATTACTTCGCCATGACGAAAGAGGAAACGAAGACATGCGAGGGTTATTAATTATGCATGGATTATTTTTTTTTATCTGGTTGTGCCATGCGACAATGGAAGGCAATACAGGATCTGAAGAATATTATATGATATAGAAAAGTAAAAATGAAGGACAAGACATTTCACACTTATTCTGCGTTGATTAGTTGAGTGGATACATTCCATTGATCATTGAAGAAAAAGTATCAGTTGTTCAACCTTGCATCCATGAAGGGGAGAAAGAAGCCTATATATATACAAAGATTAATAGTGGCAGAATTAAGACTCGTACTCACTTTGAGAAATAAAAGAGGAAACTGAAGAAACGGAGATATGATTTTATGAGGAAGTTCTGTCATATTTCCCCTCAGCCAGGCAAGAAAACGAATTCAGTTTGATAAACGGTAATGAGAAGGAGAAGTATGACGTGTTAATCAATTATGTAACAAGCAGATGCGTTGATAAGTGATTCGACTCACTCTCATTCCTTTTGTGTGAGATGGTACGGAATAGAATGAAATTAACGGCTGAATTAATATCCATATATTTGGATTGGCCGTGTTGGGTCTAGGGGAGGGGAGGGTGGTACCCCAGAGTGGCGTTCATTAGTGAACTAAATCTGGCATTTGAATTTCCATAAACTATTATGAATATTAATTGCGTATTCAGTCTCTTAATTGAATTTGCGCTGTCGCATATCAGACCTTTTAATGAAATGGGAGTAATTAGGCAAATGTTGTTTTGCTGAGTGATCGCGTTTAGGCGCCGCTCCCAGCGGAGGAGCCGTTGTCGTGCATTTCCTGGGATTGCGCAGAGGTCAGCTGTTGCGCAGAATCACAGAAGCATTTTGCCTTTGCGCAAGTGTGTTTCTGCTCGTGTTACAAATTACCTGCATTGCCGTCCGCATGTAGAGGAACATTCCGTTGTTAACAGCACTGCCGTTTGCATATAGAGGATGTTAACAGCATTGCTGTCCGCATGTAGAGGAACATTCCGTTGTTAACAGCACTGCCGTTTGCATATAGAGGATGTTAACAGCATTGCTGTCTGCATGTAGAGGAAAATTCCGTTGTCAGCAGCATTGCCGTTTGCATATAGAGGATGTTAACAGCATGGCCGTCTGCATAGAGAGGAAAATTTCGTTGTTAACCGGTTACATAAAGTTACTTCTTTGTTGTAATAAGTAATTTTAAGCTATTCCGACACCTACCGAACGTGAAGACGAAACTGGTCAAGGAGAGCTCTCAGCATGAGCAGTTCGTGTTGTTAATGGTTGACTCGGTAATGTAATGCGCCATTACTCTCCCTTTGTCATCAACAGTCGGAGTTTTAACATTCTCTCTCTCTCTCTCTCTCTCTCTCTCTCTCTCTCTCTCTCTCTCAAATGATAACTTTTTTTTAGTGTTCAATTACTGAGTAATGAAATATAACATTATCTACCATATTATATACCACTTTGAATTATTGTGATTATATACATGTACATACGAAGGAGTGTACATGTATGACAGTCTGGCTTGTTGTCGTAACTCTAAAAATAAAGACGTATTTATGTGTGTGCCATTTTTTTGTAATTCTAAAAATCTGTGTTGTCAAGAAAATCTTTTAACTTACATGAAATGTCAATCCTCATTTGCATAAAGATTGACATTTTTGGAAAGCTTCTCATATTTGTTTTCTTCCAAATCTTGGCTCTATTAATTACAGTATTCACACAACAGCCACAACTTTTGATGGGGAATTAATTTTTTCCGTGGAAATAGAAATTTTTTGTTTTCGTTAACTACTTACTCCTACTACTACCACTCTGCCAAACAACAACTACTACTACTACTACTACTAACTACTACTACTAATTATTCCTTCTTCTTTTTCTTCTTCTTCCTCTTCTTCTTCTTCTTCTACTTCTTATTATTATTATTATTATTATTATTATTATTATTATTATTATTATTATTATTATTATATTATTATTTTCGTCGTTCTTCTTTTTTGTTATTATTATTATTATTATTATTATTATTATTATTTATTTATTTATTTTTTTTTTATTGCCTCTATCACAGTCCTCCAATTCGACTGGGTGGTATTTATTAGTGTGGGGTTCCGGGTTGCATCCTGCCTCCTTAGGAGTCCATCACTTCTTACTATGTGTGCCGTTTTCTAGGATCACACTCTTCTGCATGAGGCCCGGAGCTACTTCAGCCTCTTAGTTTTTCTAGATTCCTTTTCAAGGATCTTGGGATCGTGCCTAGTGCTTCTATGATTATGGGTACGATTTCCACTGGCATATCCCATATCCTTCTTATTTCTATTTTCAGATCTTGATACTTATCCATTTTTTTTCCCTCTCTTTCTCTTCAACTCTGGTGTCCCATGGTATTGCGACATCAATGAGTGATACTATTATTATTATTATTATTATTATTATTATTATTATTATTATTATTATATTATTATTGGTGAAAAATCCAAAGTGGCGTAGATGTAAATATACTTTAGAAAAATATATTCAAAAAGAGCTTTCGAGGACCGTCCAGGTTCTCGAAAGAATCGCTTTTGTAAATATATTTCTGTAATATATACTTACATATACACCACTGTGGATTTCCTCGCCATTTTAGTGACTCATGCTATGATTATTATTGTTATTGCCGTTGTTGTTGTCGATGTTGATGTTGTAGGGATCAGTACCCATGTACACGAGTCTCGGTGACGGGTATAGTCCACAGTTTGGCACGAATTCATCATGTCGATTGTCTCGCGCGACACACACACACACACACACACACACACACACACACACACGTTGACGTAGAAAATGACATACGGCCGTTCAGTGTAATCAAGCCGTCCTCGTTTTCTTCAGTTTCGGGAGGTTGCAAGTCTCCTCACGTAACTGGCCCGCCAGCATGACGAAATTCCCGGTACCTGGCTCAGATAAATTTAGGGCCTTGTGTTCTTTTCGCTGTTGTCTGCTGCTATGATAATGAGTGGCTCGCTTTTGTGATTTTTCCGGTCCTGTATTTTTTATGGAGGGTGCTAATCGAGATATTTTGGAAATTGAGCAGGTGGGAGATGATGTTCGAAATCGTATACCTACTATTAGGATATCATTTGTTATCACGTCGTAGCTATAGTGTAATGGCAGTTTAAATAAAATGGTGAGTATCATTTTACAGATTGGACTATTTCCATTTTTTTTTATTACTGTACAATTACTTCAAAAAAATATTAAGTTTTTCCTTTTTTCACTTTATCCTAAGTTTAATGTCTCATATTTCTTTAGCTGTTCAGCATAGAGTTGATATTTTTGTGAAAAAAATGTTTACCCTCATTTTAACACGAAAAATCAGGTGTCATTGAAAGTCATAAAAATATTACACAAATAAAGACAAAATTCTGTTGTGACATTCCAACAGCTGCACGAGAGACAGTTTATTTATTACTTTGGTAACAAAGAGAATGTAAAGACCCTTTTGTTGGACCATCATAGCACCACGAGTTTAATTAGGACAGTCATGTACTGCGCACATGCATTAACACCTGCGCATGCGCTATATATATATATATATATATAAAATATATATATATATCTATATATCTCTATTATATATATATATATATATATATATATATATATAATTTGTGTTTAGGATGAGGGACCCTTTCCTTTGCCCTTAATCTTCAACCAAGCCCACGGTGGACTACGCCCCAGGTACACATAGATTCATTGTGATGCTTAATGTTGAAGGGGACAAAGGATTTTTAAGAATAGATTGAATATTGTCAAATGCTCCTGTACATCGTGGCTTCGGTTCATATTCCGCATTTTCAAGAATGCTTTTTGGACCAGTACTTTTGTTTCCTGAGGAAAATTTGTCAATGGTGTATCAATGTTTATCATATATTATTATTATTATTATTATTGATTTAGTGGGACGTGTCATGGTTTTATTATTTATCTCGTGTCTCCTTTGCTATTCGTATGAAAAACTTTTGTTATCGTCTCTCTCTCTCTCTCTCTCTCTCTCTCTCTCTCTCTCTCTCTCTCTCTCTCTCTCTCTCTCTCTCTCTCTCTCTCTATTCTAGGATGTTATGGAATTAGAAAATGTCCTTCCCAAGAAACCGAATGAAACGCTCTCACAGGACAATAATATCTTTCAGTATTTGCTTGCGTAAACCTTACTTGGTTCATAGCCAAGCCATGTTCGGTTGTCTCTTATTTATTACCAATAACTCATAATGTGTTGGTCATCCAATGATTGCGTTTGTTTGCCTTAGCCAGCAATATTAAGTTCGATGTCACCTTTTCTTGATTATGGTTTTGGAATTATTTGTACCTAGTCGTCATCTTTGGGGCAATTTCTATTCTTGAAAACCGTCTGTAAAGATATAATTTTATGTGTATTTTTCGTCCTTATTATTCATATTTTTCAAGGCCTATTTTGTATTTGGGAGATAACCCTTTTCACGGTCGCTTTCCTTCAAATGCTGTTCATTCGTGATCTTCGCCATAGCAAGGATTAATCACCTTCTCAGCACAGGTACGTGGATAAATCATCCACTGAGCGATACGTACGTGCCAGTAATGCCTTTCTAGAATAAGCGTCCTTTCAGAAGCGGTAAATCAGCCACTTAGCAACACCTTCGGTTAAGCAATCTCCCAAAAGCAGTTAGTCATTGTTTCAGCGACAATTACACAGATTTATCGTATTAGTTGCAGAGTTGGCAAACCTTTCGTAAATAATCACTCGGTTATTCTGTCGGCAGTTACCTAGATTAATCATCATTGCAATAACAGCAGCTGTTGTTTGTCAATAGAACATCAGGTACTTAGATCAACCATTCTCCAAGGGTTTAAAAAAAAGAAAGACCGCATTTTTCTGCAACAGAACTTTAGGTGAATCCTTTTATTCTGCTGGACGAATTGTGGTAAATCATCTTTACAAGAACAGGTGTGTACACCGGTCATATTCTTAATAACGTGATTAAGATTGCGTAATCATTTAACATTATAAACTTGAGGCAATCATCCATTACCAGCAACTCCTGACATTAATCATCCTTTCGGCCACCACTTTTAAGACCGATTACCATTGTAGCAACAAAAGTATCAAGCTTTTGTTTGTATTGCAGCAAAATTTGCGGGTCTAAAGCACGTGTTGTTTTTCCAGCAGTTTATGGTGAAATCAATCATTTGATTACCTTGAGGTAACTTCAGTACAACCCACAAACATCATCGTTTTTTCTTCATGTTACGGCGGGGCGTCATGTTACGTCATGATCGCCGATGAAAGTCATAACTGACTCTGAGCAAGATTCGGTCCAGTGGTACTTTCGTGACGCTCAGTGTTCACTACAACGTTCGGCGAATCCACCTACACCCCTCTCTCTCTCTCTCTCTCTCTCTCTCTCTCTCTCTCTCTCTCTCTCTCACACACACACACACACACACACCGCTCCTCCCCTCGTGAAATAAATAATGTTATAATTTCCTTGAAGTAAAATGTAATTTGCAAAAATAGCGAGATCAAGAATTCATCATGAGTTGGTTTTTGAGATATAATCGTTGTTACAATATAAAGGGACTTTTTGATCATACAGTGATTTTTCCGGATTTTCCACCACTCTGCCTGAAAGGAATAATTCAGGAAATAAGAATTGTCCATATTTGGGGAATAGTGCCTGACAGCATGCTAGTTCAGTCTCGCCCTCCAATGATTTTCATCACACGATTATGTTTATTTATATGGTGTTTTTACGTTGCATGGAACCAGTGGTTATTCAGCAACGGGACCAACGGCTTTACGTGACTTCCGAACCACGTCGAGAGTGAACTTCTATCACCAGAAATACAAATGGAAATTCATTGTGCCTGAAGAGATTGATTTTCTATGGCAGTCGGGAAAGGAAAAGTGCCAGAAAACCAGACTCTTTATGCTTCACGTTTTACCTTTCTAACTGCGCCTATTTGATGGAGATCATTGGACGATTTGGACTTGGTTGAAAATTAATTTCGACGTCAATTTCTGGATGCCCTTCTTTTGATGCGTTACAGCAGAAATACCTCAGTCACGTCCTTCCAACGTCATCATCGTTATGAATCCGGTTACAAACGTATTCATTCACACCAGAGGGAAGGACGGGTGAATAACGTTGAAGAGTACTGGGGCTATAACACGGCCGATGGTTAATTCACAGGTGTTACAGGTGTTGTGTCTACCTGTGTAGACAGAGTTAGAAGGATAGTCGGTCGGTCGGGGGGAAGCAGCTGAATGGAAGGGGGAAATAGTATTTTTTTCTGTCGGCTTCCTTTGATCTCGGAAGCAGGTGTATGTTCCGATGACTGACAGACAATAATTGATTCGCCGTTGTTAGAAGCGGGCAGGTGTCTGTGGATGGAACATTTGTTAATATTGAGCGGCGGATTGTCTGTTTATACCAATTTCGATTTTTCGTTTTTATCTCTTGTTTGTTTGCGGTCTCCATTTGTCTATGCTATTCTGGCCCCTCCCCTTATTATATTCTCTCTCTCTCTCTCTCTCTCTCTCTCTCTCTCTCTCTCTCTCTCTCTCTCTCTCTCTCTCTCTCAGCGTTATATGAGGGGTGCGCGAAGGAATGGTTCTCCGCATACACGTACATGCATCTATCATTACAGAATTATATATCATATATACTATATTAGTAGATATATATATGTATGTGTATGTACATAGATGGTTCATAATACATTTATTCATGTTATGTTAGAAAACGTTGTTACTTTCCTTGCTCATTGTAATCTACGTGTTAGGTGAAGTTCGAACTGCATATTTCAAAAGTTGTTTCATCTACTGAATCTCCTCTTTTAAATAGATTCCAGTTAATGTGTACTGTATCAGCTTTTACACGGTTGATTATTTTGCATACAGAGACGATTTTTCTGTCGTTCCCACGTATAGTTTACGATTGCATAGATGATAGAAGGTGGAAAGAAAACACACACACGCACATTATATAAAAACACACGTATTGTAGTACTCACAGTGGGTCTCTGTAACTTTTGATTACCTAACAGTTTTAAGGATAATAAAGAGTTGCTCTCCCCGGAGGTAAGTGCATATAGGAAGTTTAATAAGCAGATAGGTCACATAATAAAAGTACAAATAGAGAGATGCTGTCAGAAGTGACTGCATTTCAGGGAAGGAGTAGTTTTATGAAACTGTTGAATGTGAATGTGAAAAATAGAGGAAAGAAAGAATTGGAGGCAGAAATAGTTCAAGGATGTTCCGGAGGTGACAATCACGAATGTAAGAAGGGCATTTGAGAGAGGAAACGAACAGAGCAGAAGTTCTCTTGATAACAGGGAGTCGCTGCAGAACGTTCGTGAAAGTTTTCGTCTTCTATATGAAGTGGGATATTATAGAGGTAGAAAAAAGAGAGGGATGAAGTGTCTGTAGAAGTAGAGGAGAGAATGTACAAAGGATGGGTGATGGTTCTCCCTCATGGTATATGCAGAACCTCCCCCAAGGAGGGTTCTTTCCCGATTATGTCGTGTAACTGTGAATTAATAGTGACCATCGATTTGTTTTGTGCTTGGAATCATCTCTGGATGTTTGGTAGGTGTGTTTCAGTATGAATATATATATATATATATATATATATATATATATATATATATATATATATATATATATATATATGGTCACAAGTACCGTTTAATTTATAACATAATCCAAGGCAATTACAACTGCTAGTCCAGAAGTATTTTGTTATAATTCTCCTTAGGTGTATGTTGTTCCCAAGATATAATGAATTCGAAATTAACACTATATATATGTGTATATATATATATATATTATATATATATATATATATATATATATATATATATATATGTGTGTGTGTGTGTGTGTGTGTGTGTATATATATATATGTATATGTATATATGTATATATATGATGTATATATATATATATATATATATATATATATATATATATATATATATATATAGTGTGTGTGTGTGTATTTGTCTGTGTAAAAGTCTGTAAATGCATATAGTTGTTTTTACAAAGATTATTTTCTATTTTTGTGCATTGATGACAAATTGATATAAAGTCAAAAACTTGCTGAATGACTCTTCTATCAGTTTGTATTTCTATCGCATCAGTCAGTTCCATTTCCCACCGGATGTGGCGCCTCTTTTGATGGGTCGGTAAATGGAGCTAATTTGTAAGAAGCAAAGAGAAGGTTCGGGTTAGAGATTAAATGGAGAAAATAGTGGGGCTGTTACACACACAGGTGTGTGTCGGAGCTTTTACCTGACGTCGTGTTCGATGCCTATCTGTTTTGGTCACTTGCCTCTGTCACCGCAGTCCTACCTAACCTTTATTTACTATGTTTTACCCTTCACCCTCTCCTTGACACAACCGCTAAGGCCTTGCACCTCTACGTCTCGTTTCCCCTAATCCCTAACCGCTTCCTCATTATTTATTCGAAACTTTTCCCCTACTCCCTCAGTTCTCCCCCAACCCTTCCCCCATCCAAATCCCCCGACGACTAATATATTTGGCGAGATAACGGTGAGTGTGTTTGATCTATTTTTGAAAGTGGGATTATCCACGTGAATGCCTTCATCTCTTTATTTATTTTTTGTTTTTTGCCATTAGGATGTGGCTGGTGGCTGGGGGGTGTTATTTTACAGGTTGGGGGAGGGTCGGGGGTGGGGGGGTGTTCACAGAATAACTAAAGCAACAAGTCTTTGTTGCTGCCTCCAGGTATTCGTTGTCTTTTTGGAGGTGTCGCTAACTTTGGTTTAGAGAGTTGTCATCTTCCCTTTGAGGAGGCGCCGTCTTGTTAGAAACTGAATGATCATTGGCAAATCTGTGCTACCTTGATTTCGTAATTATACTATGGATTGAATGGTTACCCTAATTATACATTACGTTATCATCCTATTCCATTCTCTCTCTCTCTCTCTCTCTCTCTCTCTCTCTCTCTCTCTCTCTCTCTCTCTGTAAGGAAAGGTACATTGGAATAAACGGATGCACTCGCATAAACGTTTTACCTTATCGTTTTCTTCACCATTCTTACATCAGGCAATTGTATTTAAAGGCAATTTTAACTACATGTACATCATATGTATGTAGTTTATATACACTACATACTATATATATATATATATATATATATATATATATATATATATAATATATATATGCACACATAGATAAACATATTAGATAGTTTACTTTAGCAGGGATGGCTCTAGAGGAAAGTAAGAAAGTCAGTTAAATACAAGATGAACGTATTGGTATACACATGCCATACACGCTCTTACATTCATGTATATGTACATATGTGTATATATACTTAAGAGTGATAGAGGAGGTAAGAAATATGTAAATTTTGGGGATGGTGTCATAGGGTCTACAGTGAAGAGAAAGTAGAATAGTAGATAGTGGATAACAAGAATGAGAGGTTTAGCCAGAGAGAGAGAGAGAGAGAGAGAGAGAGAGAGAGAGAGAGAGAGAGAGAGAGAGAGAGAGAGAGAGGTCAAGTACATACAATGGGATTGCTAGAATTGTCGAGAAAGTGAGAGAGGAAGAAGGACAGTAACAAAATAAGGAGGAAAGGGAAGCAAAGCGTTATGAAGTACAATCAGAGAGGAAAAACGATGAATAAATGGATCTTGGTATGAACGTTGCAATTGGAGAGAGTTAGTAAGATGTGGACGTATTTCTGGGTCAGTGGAGGGAATGTTTTGAAACGTTGTTGTATGAAGGAGGTAGATGAAAAGCCGAACTGCACGACGCCCTTGGAAAGGTAGCTCTGAGTTTGATAATGCGCGTGAAAGTGACTGATAAGTATGTACGAAGAATGAAATGACGCAAAATGTAGGTGGTGATAAAAGTGAAACGCTGTAGTGCAGTGGTGAGGTGTTATTGAGAGGCTGATTAGGTGCATAAATCGTGGGATTAGAGGGATGATTTATTATTTGTGTCAAGTAAAATGTGATAGGGAAGACTGAAGAATTAAGTGACTTATGTTTTCTTTTTATTTGTACCCACCCACTGTTAAGGATAATAAAAATAGGTTAATGTTTATATATATATATAATATATATATATATATATATATATATATATAGATATATATATATATATAATGTGTGTGTGTGTGTGTGTGTATAGAGTGTGTGTGTGCGTGGGTTGTGTGTATGTGTACATCTTCATTCAGTATTTATGTCATTGGTGTGTTTCAAGCAATCCAGTTTTTTATTATTATTATTATTATTATTATTATTATTATTATTATTTCCTGTCGCTTATACAGCCCGTTGTTTAAGGAATGTGTCTAATGCAAGTTTGCAGACAAGCATTTAATTAACGACTGGATTTTAATTGAGATGGAGGAAACACCTTCAATGTGGATATGTTTACGGTGTCATTCTTTTTATTTTTTTATTTTACGATTTTTCTTTTCATTCGATTTGCTGTCGCGCAGTGATGTTTTGTGCAGATTATGCACAGATTATTTGCTTTCAGGACGTTTTAAAGGCAGGAGCGCCCGAAGAGAGAGCAAATGCACCATGTTTTGTCGGCGGCCAAGATTGAAAAAAAAAAGAAAAAAAAAATAGAAATTGTGAAGAGGGAGATGTTGGAGATGGAGGGTGTGTGTTGGAGGTTGTCTGAGCGGGTGGGGTGGGGGGTGGGGGGGTTAGATATCAAAGGCCGGAGCCGCCACAACAGAGAGACCTTTTGATGTCTCCCGACATAATTGGGACCCCCTGGGAGATGGGTGCCATTCTGCCCTCCCCTCCCTCCAGCAGGCCCCCCGGCACCTCTGGTATAACACTTGTTCCTGAATTTAGAAAATAACTGTTTGGGTGATCTACCTCATTTTTTGGTTACCTCTGCATCTGTTCCGTTTAGTTTTTCCCGCCTCTCTCTCTCTCTCTCTCTCTCTCTCTCTCTGTTTTTCCTTCTCTTTTCCTGCCATTTCCTGTGTTAGGTTTCGTGTTTTTTCTGTAGAGAGGGATGAAGTTTATTTGCTGATATAACCCCGCGCAGTCTTTTGTCTACTTTTATTAATTTTTTTTTTTTATTAACCACCAATTTACCCTTTTATTATTTCCGTATGCTTCCCACTTCCCAGTCGTGTCCTTTTACAGAATCTGTAAAAAGACAAGAAGCTGTCTGCATTCTTTTCTTTGTCCAATCTTTTATGCTCTTTACAGGTAACTAACTTCTAATACAAAAATGGAGTGTGCATTATCTTAACGGCTTGAGGAATTACTGAGACGTTAGCGTTTTGATTCAATACAGCTCTCTCTCTCTCTCTCTCTCTCTCTCTCTCTCTCTCTCTCTCTCTCTCTCTCTCTCATACAGAACACTGAAATTGAAATTGCTCTCTCTCTCTCTCTCTCTCTCTCTCTCTCTCTCTCTCTCTCTCTCTCTCTCTTAGGACACTGAGATTGAAATTGCTCTCTCTCTCTCTCTCTCTCTCTCTCTCTATCTCTCTCCCTCACACACACACACACACACACACACACAAGCACACTGAAATGTAAACATTTCTCTCTCTCTCTCTCTCTCTCTCTCTCTCTCTCTCTCTCTCTCTCTCTCTCTCTCTCCAGACATACACACACATAAAACACGTGAAATTGAGTCAGCAGTTCAAAGGGAAATTTTGGAAGCGAAGCGTAAGTGTCAAAAGACGCCTTTGAAGTCTCCTCCTGCTCGGTTATGGCGCTTATAAATTAGCTCTCGTCTATTCATATCCCCTTAGACACCCTTCCCCCCGTCTCGACCACTACTTCCACACCCGCCGCCGCCATCACCTCCTCCTCCTCCTCCTCCTCCTCCTCCTCCTCCTCCTCCTCCTCCTCCTCCTTCCTCCTTCTTCTTCTCAGCCTCATCGCCCTCCTTTTCCACCAATTCTCCTCCTCCTCCTCCTCCTCCCTTGAGTGTTGTCTATTATTCTCCTCTCTCATTGATCCTCTTTTTTTTTTATAATGTTAGATGGTGTTTTGCATTTCGAATTTTTCTGTAGGTTTTTCTACTCACGGCTGACTTCCATTCTTGCTTCTTTTTTTCGTTTTTCATTGTTATTAGTAATTTCTGTATACTATTTTTTTTAGTAGATTTTCAACATCTAATTTCCCCTTCATTTATTTAGTATTTCTCCCCTGTCTTTTAAGGAAAATAATCTTTTCTCATCTATAAACCATTCTGGTAGATTATATCATGAAATCGGGTTCTGTTGATCTACAGGTCAACTCAGGTCAACACATCATTGGAAGTATAAAGTTTCTTTTCCTATTGTAGTTACCGATCCTTTAAACCATTAGAATGCCCTCCATTTCAGACCTAAGTATAAGTATTGGATCAAACGGGTTCCTCTAAATACAGGGAGGTTCAGAGTCGAAAAAAAAGTCATCGTACGTTTGTAATTATTGATAGAGACCAAAGATAAGATTAATGACATTTTACGTTAAGCCCAAAATGGAAGGACTTTGAAGAAATAGCTGTGAAGGAAATCGGGAATTATAGGAAAGGAAGCATTGGTTGGTGACAATATTTAAATATGTTAATATCTGTAGAAGGAGATAAGGTAGTGGAAGAGAATAGTTAACGTGGGGAAGAATTACTAGCTTGGAGACCATGTTTGGAAGATGAAGAAACCATGAAAAGTAGGCGAGGGAGCCACGGATGGTAGATGAAGAATTCCTTGATAGTTGGAGAAAAAAACCATATATAGTGAGCGAAGACACAAGAATAGCTGATTAAGACACCATGAATGGTAGGTGACGAAGTCGGGGGCAGTTGGTAAATAAAATGTGGAAAGTTAAAAGATCTACCGTTATACATTTGTAATTATTATAACAGGACCTTTCGAATGTTTTCCAATAAAGAGGCATGTTGGATGACATGCGAAAGCTCTTGTTATTACAGTTATACAAATATGCAATTGTATATATAACTTTGGAACATTTAACCATAAAAGAGCACGACATAGTGTTTTGTTTGAGCCGCAGTGTGGATAGTCGATGGAGGAACTGCGATTATCAAATAAAATGCCCCAGATAGTGGGTAGTAGATGAAGAAACCATCTGATGTATGTATCTAGGGTTGTAATGAGGATATGAGGTATTTAGAGAAGAGATTTGGAGCAGAAAAGAATGCTACAATACAAATCAAATGAACTTGACGACCGAATAAGAAAAATTTCACGTAAAAGATAAATATAACCAATTTCAAGAAAAAAGGTTATAAAATACAAAAGTAACAAATTTGTTGTTATTTTGATAATGTCATTACTTCCGAACACTTTCGGCTAATAAGAGAGAAGGTAACAGTAAAGAAGGGAATATTTTAAGATCTACACTATAATGTGAGCACATTATACAGTAGAAACAAAAATACCACTAACCAGCGACGAGTTTCATTGTTGTAAAATGACAATGTGAAAAAGAGGGAAATGGGGTCATGAAGGTGTATTTAAACACTGATAATGATAGTAAGTAGGTACAAGTGAATAGGTATGTGCATTTGAGAAATGGTCAAAAGGCAAGGGAATATGACGGAAGAGGGCAGCGTAACCTTCGTTATCATTCGAGTATCTAGATTCTTAACAGTTTTGCAGAATATGGAATCGAAGATCACCAGAGTATGGGTAGTGGAGAAAAAGGGAAAACGCCGAGAGAGGCCTCTGGCATCCAGATAGGAAAACAGTATTCCAACAATGATGATCACGACGAGAAAGTAAAGCTAAAAGAAAGTAAGAGGAAACTGAAAATAGTGAAGGTACCTTTGCAGGAGATGGCAAACCCAAGGCGGGAAGCAGAAAAAAATCTGTGGAAATTGAGGTGGTTTTGTTTATATGCGCCCCAGCAAGAACAATACTTCCGCCAAAAATCCCCGCTACTCCGTCCTGGCTTCCCCACGCCTCATTCTTCCCCTTCTCTCTCTCTCTCTCTCTCTCTCTCTCTCTCTCTCCTCTCTCTCTCTCTATGCACAAGAACTTCAAAGGGAAATGCGTTTGTGCAACTGGAGACTAAGGAATCTCTGACTTTGGATTATTTAACAGGATTTAGTGAAGTTGTTCGGATAAAAGGGCGGGGGGGAGTGGAGTGGAGTGGTTGACAAGGAGAGAATGAGTCAGGAGAGTCGAATAAGATTGTTTACTCAATTTTTCTTTTTCATCCCGTTCATCCCATGTTTGAAAGCTATGGTTCCTGCAATTACTTAGCCTCTCTCTCTCTCTCTCTCTCTCTCTCTCTCTCTCTCTCTCTCTCTCTCTCACTTCATTTTCGATCCCTACACGTCTTGCGTTTTAGCATAGGAAATTAAGCTCAATTATCTGTGACCTTGTCAATAATTGCTTGCTGCAAGCTTTCATAAGAATAAAAGGACCTTTTTCACAGCTTTATTTTTTGTGTTCATCTTTATATTTCTAGGCCTTTGTACACCAGGCAGACTTCCCTTTACTTTCAATTCAAGTAATTATTCAATTATTCACATGCCCCCTTATTATACAGATGATAAGTATATCCCCTGGGTATACTCATTATCTGTATGTGATAAAAATTACATATATACAATATATAATTTATTACATATAATAATAATAATTATAATAGAACACCTGAAGGAATTTCGTACATAGAAATGACAAAAAATTAAAATCGCATTGAAAGTAGAAAAAAATACAGATATCAAAGTATTAAGTGTACACTGAATGCTACAAAGGTCATTTGTTGTCTTTGTCATTTATTTGGTATTTATTAAATACATACCTTCATACATACTGCATATATCTCACAAAAGTTACGCAGTTAAAAATATACGCACAAATACTGTGCATTTTTTAGCAACTGTGGGCTTGATCAGTAAAAGCTAAATTCCCTTTGGTTATTTACATTTTTAACATTAGTAGGCGTGGCCGCTGGGCTAGCAACCTCACCAAGTAAATACTCGCTGAAGACGGAGGAAAAGTATACCACATACCGGCGCCATCCCCTCAATGGC
>NC_087210.1:30074900-30082400 GCF_015104395.2 Macrobrachium nipponense
GACGATATTAAATCGGAATTGTTCGTTGTTTCGTTTCTTTCAGAAAAAAAATGGTATCATTGTATTTTCACCAGAAGGAGAATGGACTCTTGAGCAGAGAGAGTCGAGCTAGTGAAGATTTTGTACGCACTTTTAAAATAAATTGTTAGAAAATCAGTAGAGGGAATTAAAAAGCGTCAGAACATTTTATTTATTTCTTCTGTAGCTGAAGAGATGATAAAAAAAAAACCTGAAAAGTTGACAGGGAAAAATATGAGATAAAGTTTCCTGGGAGAGATGAAGTTCATTGATTCCTTAGAGGTAGTTTGGCGGATGCCTGATTAATATTATATTGGCAGTGATTGAACTGGTATCGAATTTTCTCCATTATTTCTTCAGGGTGGCTGTCAAACGCTGGCGTATTTTGAAAGTTCAGATAGGACAGCGTTCGGTATTGTGATGAGCAGATGTGGGGTTGAATTCCCCGCTCTGAAATGGGAGTAGGATTTCCTAGGAGAGATCGAGTAGCACTGGTTGTTGTGTAGATAGACCTATAGGAAAATTTGAGGGGACTTTCATTGAGTGTGTTGATTTTATTAATGAAGCGTCTTCTCATCTTCTGTTCTGTTATTATTATTTAAGTTAGTATTTGATTCTTTACAGTGCGAAGTGTCATGCCTTTCCGTATATATTTTCTTTATCATCCTAGTTAAGAATGATGTTCGCATTATTTTTCTTAAAATAATTTTTTAAATTTGTTCATCAGTAAAGATTGGGGTTTGCATTTAAATATTCGTGTGTGATTGCAATCTTGTGAGAGTATTTTCAGTCTTATTCCGTCTCTCTTTTTAGGAGAAATGATGAGATTTTAAACCAAACTATGGGAAAGAGAGACATTCGTTCGAAAATCATAAAATATTTGTTCCAGGCAAAGAATACCCTTATAATTATTCATAGCTTGTGACTAAATGAAGGAGAAAAATGTCCCAAGATGGTCATCTCCTCCCCAATCTCTTTCCTCAGTTGCCCCTTGCTCTTGAATTAAATATTCCAGTCACACGCCATTTATTGCTCTCCCTGAACAAACCCTGCCTCTTCACATCCCGTCTACCACCTCCTTCTATTATTTAAGATTTAATTTATCCAGATACTTGGGGTACGTGCGATGAGAGAGAGAGAGAGAGAGAGAGAGAGAGAGAGGCGCCTGAGGTTACGTAGGCTCTTGCATATACATTATTGGATTGAAGTGGGGCTGAGCAGACACGGACGGCAGACACAGACTAGGACTAATGGATAATGTTTGGATGGAGTCTCCTGAGTTGGAATATGGCGTTGAGGGCTTCCACACCTGTGAGAGTTCCCACCTGTGTTTATCGGTTTACTTTGAAAATTAGCCACTTGGCTAGTTTTATGACTGCGTCTTAATTCTTCCCCGTTCAGCCTGCCAGTCGAGAATAGAAGTCTTCCTCTCTACCTGAGGAAAGATTGACCAGCAACATTGGGGCTCGGCGTTCCCGCTCTCAAGGGCTTTAGTTGGATGTTGCTGTATTACTCGATTGTAAAAAGTTGTCCTCTAATTTTTTTTTTTTTTGGGGGGGGGGACTTATTTGCATTTGAATATTTTCTTTCAGCCTCTAACATGCAATTTATATATTTTTTTTATTTTTTTTATGGTTAAGGTATATTGGCTCAGCTGTTCATTCAGTGATTTATAGTCCCGTTGCAGTTGTGAAATATTTGTCTTGGTGCTGTAACGTCACTTCTTCCACCATTTATGAAAGATAGAATACTAAAGATAAATCATTTTTATCGTAATAAAAGTAATACTGACATTATTATGTATATTGTTATTCACCTCTGTTTTGACTCATGCATCCCCTTATCGAGCCGCGTCTTCCCCTTCATGATAAACAGAGGAGTAGTACCATTATTGTTGTCGCAGCTGCAGGAAGCAATCAAAACCTTGACAGATGTAGCTCTTGCAAATACAGCCCGGGTGCGAATGGCTTCCTACCTATCAGAATAACAAAGTCGCGAGATTAGATGTAATTGTACCTCTTCCCAAAATCAGGTTTCGACTTCCGTGATGCTTCATTTTCGGTCTTTTTGTCTTTTGAGTTTAAAGTCGGAACTCGCAAATCATATCCGTCCCTATTGACTTTTCCGCTTGAAGACTAAGAATTGGTAACCTTCTCAGTTACGTTGTCGCTGTTTTCCCGTTGCTTGTATGGCATATAATGGGCTTAATGGCATCATTGCTTCTTACTTCACCTCTTTATAATTGGTGCTAACCAATCTGTTCATATTTAGAAGTATGCCTTTCGCCCAGTATTGTTAGACCATCAGTGGATAGGGACGCTGTTATCGGCTGGTAATTCAATAGTCTTGGTTCTCTGACCGCTACAACAGCAGCTCCCCAACCCTCAGCTCCTACTCCTCCACATGGACCTTACAGTTAGACATTTATATTCATTGCGTCAATATCATTTTCAAATTTACGCTTATGTATAAAGCATCTCTTTGTTCTGTATACGTGCAGTATTCACAAATACCATGGAGGGGCACGAATACTCTCTCTCTCTCTCTCTCTCTCTCTCTCTCTCTCTCTCATCTCTCTCTCTCTCTCTCTCTCTCATATATAATATATATATATATATATATATATATATATATATATATATATATATGTATATATATATATACACACAACATATACGTATATTACATATATAAGGTAAACTGCTATCAAATTTATCGTTGGTCCTGTGGTAGCTGGAATATACAAGAATCTGGCCAAGAATCGTGGCCCCTAAAGAGCCTCAGAATTTTAGGGGGCTGGATTGTGAACCCTCCAGAGGCAGCAACGGTTTATAGGGTTTGGCAGAGTCCAGTTTTAAAGAGGTCGTGTTGCCAGTCATCTTCGGGGTTCGATGTGATGATCCGACCGTGCCACCCGCCGTTAGCGCCCTTTGTTGGGTTCGTAAGAGTTCCTTACATTTTTTGGAAGAAGACTACCAATTGGCGCCATTTGAATGTAACGCATTTTGTCGGTACGATCTTTAGCTCCATTGTTATTATTCTATTGAAAATAGTGGCAGTTTTCAACGAATTAACATTATGCAGTGTATTATTATTATTATTATTATTATTATTATTATTATTATTATTGTGTTGGTTTTCTGCAGCTGTGGTATGTTAGGAACCATTTTCCATTTTGTGTGCAAATTATTCCAGAAATAATCATGAATAACTTCATTTCTTCACGGCGGGAATCTGTGCGGTTGTAAACTAAAGTAGCCTTTGTGTGTTCCCGAGTTCCTTTAAAATGGAATGAAATGATAAAGTTAGAACTTGGAGAAATGCAGAATAATCAAGGGTGTTTGTGGAGATGATGATGTATTTAGACTTGTTATTTTTAAGACCTATGAGATTCTAGCATTTGGCGAAGTGGACTGCTTGGAATGTGCGTGGACGTGGTACAGAAGAGAGAGATTGTATGACTGTGGATTTGTATGAGGAGAAAATGTTTCGTTTTGATCACAATGAAAGAGAGGATGATTGTGATTGTGCCTGGTTTGTGCCTGAAATGTAGGGCAAGGGCGTAAGAGGTTTTTGTTACACTTAATGGGAAGTGGGGAAGAGTACACGTGGGTGAGTCTAATGATTTTGGGGGGAAATATCCTGGGGTGTTTGAGAGACAACTGGTGTAACTGGCAGATACTTTCACCTAATGAATATTCATAGATATATACTTGGGACGGAGGATATGGCGATGAGAAGATTTGTAGAGTACATGGAAAGGGAAGTTGGGGAATGAAATGGTGAGAAGAGGAATGGCGAAAGGTATCATTACCTGGTGAAACCAAAGCGAAAGTGAAAAGTAGTTTTAGTTGTGGGAGAAGGGTTCGGTATGTTGTCGTAGTTTGTAATCAAGACAAGTAAGTCGAGTATGAGATGAAAGAGCGATCAGCATATACATCGGAAATGGACGCAAAATGGGGTAGGTGAAGTGAAAGTAGCTCTTTTAGTGGGAGGAGATTGCTTGCAAGTATAATGATGTGAAAGGGTGTTGCGAAGAAGAAAATGAAAATGTTCGAAGCGCGGTTGCATGGCTGGAGTCAGTATTTTACTTTTGTGTGTGTGTGAGAGAGAGAGAGAGAGAGAGAGAGAGAGAGAGAGAGAGAGAGAGAGAGAGAGAGAGAGAGAGAGAGAGAGAGAGAGAGAGAGAGATGATCTTATAAGATTCAGACAAAGAGATGCCTTGTGAAATTATTACAGTGATATGATAATGGAGCAGTAATTTGAGGAATTCGTGATTGAATACGCGCTAGGCAGATCTGAGTGATACTCGAGTTGAAGAATTCGATGTTTCATTAAGACTTGAAGTGGAAGAGGCTTCTTTGAGGAGAGTATTTAGAAGGTTGAGTAATGAAAAGGCTCCTACGAAGGAAATCACGTATTAGTATGGTAGTGACAGGGTAACCTAGGAATTTACCTTGGTGTCTGAGGCATATTTGGAAGAGGGAAGTATTCCAAAGGAATGGGTAAGAAATGCAATAAGATATTATGTGCTTATGAACAGAGGCAAAGGTGAGAGAGGTGACTGTATGAATTACAACGGCGCGATGCTAATTAGCAAAGAGTATAGGAGGTTGGTTAAGAACGGAAGAATTAGTTTTATGAAAAACGTATTAGTAAATACAAAACCTTATGTAATTTACATGGGGCTCGGGTAACCTTATGAAAGAGTTGAGGATATATACTCTAACTGGCCATTGTCCTGGTCAGTTAGACGTTTGTCTGAGGAAAGAAAAGCTAGTGTGTTGTGGGAGAATCGTAATGAAAAAGTAAGTGGTCTGGTCAAAAGGAGACATTAGGTAGTGATATAATGTCTCCATGGCTGTTTTATATTTTTGTGGATGGTGTGTTGAGTGAAGCCAGGGAAAGGACTGGTTATGAAAAGGTACTGTGAATGGAATGTCGTGTGGTTGATGGTTGCTAATATTACTGTTAGTTAGCTGTTGTATAGAGAAGCTGCAAAGACTTGAAAATTTGGAACTCCCTATGAAAGAAGTACAAACTGCAAATTAGTAATAGCGTATACGTGTCAATGTAAGCAAGGATGAATAAGCAATGCTAGTGTGGCTGGTGGAAGACTGGAAACCTTTTTTATTCTTGTAGTTATTTGGGAGTAAATGCCACAGATGATGGTAGAAGGATTCACGAGAAAAAGAAATTACAGAAGAAGTAATATTTTGGTCGTATAAGAACATTTTTGAGACAGCTCTCTCTTATAGAAATAGTAGTATGGTGAGTATGAATGGGATAGAAAGAGTATAATGCAAGTTATTGAGATGGAGTTTTTTGCAAGGTAGATATATATATATATATATATATATATATATATATATATATATATATATTTGGATATATATATATATATATATATATATACATACATGTGATATATACTATAAACATATATATATATTATATATATTATACGTGTAAATATATATATATATATATATATATATATATATAATATATATATGTATATATATATATATATATAAGATATATATATATATATATATATATTAATGGATGTATATTTGCACATGTTAACTTTAATGTTGTAAATTTTGTTGTTGTGTAGAGTATGGTGTCCTCGTTACATTGGTTTAGGAATCATTATGTCTGCATGTCATTTTTTTTCTATTTCGGTTTTTTGTGAACTTACTTTTAAAAAATCTTAATAAGTAGAAGTAGGTTTTCAAAGAGATCGCATTTCCCTGCTTTCGTGGGTCCTTTTTTAGTGAAGAGACATTTCCAAGGGGTTGCGATTTCAAAAGCTCTACGCCCAAAATAAAGTTGGGTGGCATGTTCTTTGTTTTAACATTAAACGATGTGGAAAAGAATCCCTCCGTCCTTTGCTTGGTGTTGCTTTGGTGTCAAAGCTCTGGATGGTGGGTACTTAATCGTGAGATTTTTCTCCTTCTTATTCTGCTACTATGCTCCCTTTGTTGTTATCTTCTTAAAGCCAGGTCGGGCGACGGATAACAACACTACAATGGGATGTCGTGACACTTGATCACGAAACTAACGTCGACATTGTTTCCCCTGCTTTTGTTTTTTCCTATTTATTCTATTTTATATGCTAGCGAACGCCTATTCGGCGTCATCAAAGCTGGGGAGATAAGAACGAAAATGTCCGTGAATCCAGGTGGGTGTTCCCTTTGAAGTTTAATTAAGCTTATGTCATCACGCACACCGAGACGTACAGACAGACAGACAGGTCCCTCAGACTTCCTAGCAGCCTTCACAATGAAAAGCCCCAAGAAGAGAGCGAAAGCAGCTATGTGTCTAAGTGGGTGTTCCCCTTGAACTTTAATTATGCCTCTGCCATCACACACACTGCCATGCGCAGGCGCATGCTAGCGCAGACAGGCAGGCCTGCAGGGTGCAGGATGGCAGACGAACAAAAGAAAGGTTTCCATGATTCCAGATGAGTGTTCCCCTTGAGTATGACGTCACCAGCTTAGGAAACTGAAAGAATATAATGTCAAATGAAGACTGGTTATCACTGATGACACGAAGGCGAAAATGACTCGTGAATAAAATATGTAAAAACTGGACTGGATTTTGATACAAAATCTGTTTTCTGATTGATAAAAATAATTCAAAAGGATTTCGTGCCGGCTGATTTCATATTATTCTCCTTCCTTTTGACGTGTCTTGGCTTACGGTGTTCGCGATGCCTTGGAGCGGTGGGTCCCTAGAAAAATCACTGTGTGTGAGACCGAGACCTCTTTCTTACACAGAACGCGAATGTACGGTTGGGTGATTGGTCGGAGGACTGGTGCTCTTATGAAGATTTTTACTGTGGAGTGACCATTGTCTTCAAGAATGAGCCCCCTTCGAAAATCTTTGGAGTGATAAATTGCCTGAAGGAGAGAAGAAATCTTATTTCAGTTGGCTCGTGACACTTCTGTATTTAAAGCATTTCCCGGTCAATACGCAGACTTGGAAATTGCCCAAGAATGAGTGATAGCTGTTGTCCGTTGGAGTGTCATATTTTCAATTTTTCTCTCTCTGGAACAAAAGTATTTAGCCTAAGCAATAGACAAGATTTACAAAATGCGTTTTAATTTAAAGAATACATAAATACACACACACACACACACACCACACACACACACACACACACATATATATATATATATATATATATGATATTTATATATATATATATATATATATATATATATATATATATATATATATATATGCAGAGGTACCTTGGATAAAAACGAAACACTGATATAAATGGACTGCTGGTTTTCGATTTCAGTTTTCTAAGACCCTCCAGTCGACTGATACATTTAACAGAAATTTTCAATATCCATGCTTTAGGCAGTACAAGTGACCATATAAACGGTTAGAAAAATATTCACACTTGATAAGCAAATGCAGCAAAAGAAGGAGGAGGAGCTGTTAACTCATTTGTTATTGGGGTTA
>NC_087210.1:30084900-30087400 GCF_015104395.2 Macrobrachium nipponense
CCTCTTACTGCTGTACTCTCGTGGCTGGACGAATGCCCTGGTCAGAAATCCTTGGTTCTTGATTTACGTCTTCCACAGGACGAGAAAAATCTTTCTTCAGATGTGTGAATGACGTAGAGCAACTGTTCCCTTTCACAGGTTGGCCGGACCTGGGACATGATGCTTGTGACCCCATCCTTATTATGAGTGAAATACTTAAATGCTAATGGTCCTCACTTTCGGGGGTTTCCCCTCCAGCTGGAAACGACTATGAACTGGATGAGAACATTTGCAAATCTAGATAAAAAATACGTTTTCTTTATACTTCCTTTCAGTCTTTCAGAAATCTTGTGAAACGTGAAATGCGTAGTTATAGTGGTGGTGTTGGTCTTGCATTATGTTTGTATGTGATTTTACCCATGGTCGTAGCCCAGTTCTTAACCTTTTGATGACTCCAGACCCCCAATGAATGACCAAATATGCTTCCATACCCCCTTTGCTTATTCACCAAGTCATTTGTTGACCATATTTAATATTCTTAGTTTAATATATACTTTAGGTATGAATAACTAGGAATAAACGTACAAGAAAATAAAAAAAGCATTTATAGTTTTATATAATTATTTACGAAATGTACCCAAGTATTCATTGACACATTAAAATGTATACATGCATTCAGAGATCAGGTCCCACTCCCCTTGGGGGTATGGGGACCCCCTGATAAGAACCCGTATCTTAGACCAAGTTCTTCACCATGGAGCAAACTTGAGAATTACAGTAACATCTCTTTCAGTCGTCAACCAATTCACAGTAAAACTTGGTTTTAAGAAATATAAAATACAATTAAAAAAGAAAAAAGAAAAACCAGTAATATAGAACCAGCCGTAAAGTTGAATTGTATACAAGATGTACTTGAAGATCTAGAGTTTCACATGTTCCTGTAGCCTTTTCAAGTAATTGATCTCTCGCTACCTTTGTTGTTTGGCTCCCTCTTTTCCTGCTGCCATTTTATTTATTTATTTTCTTTGTCTAGACTTCTTCCTACTTCTGTACTTCTGACGCCCGAAGTCGCTCCTCCTTCAACGCCACAGTGAGCGAGGATCCTTCGCTAAAATTCCCGAATTTGGAGTTTCAAAACGAGGTTTGCAACTGGCGGTTGTTTATCCCTGACGCAATGGATAACTTTGGGTTCATAAGCAAAGACGGAGAGGATGAAAGAAAACAAAAAAGATTTTAATATCCTTTTCTGTTATCTTTGGATTTGCATACAAGTGTTTGTGCGGCTTTCTAGATGGCATAGAGATTGCAGATGGAGTCTGTTGTTACATGGTCCGCTTGTTACTTAACCCTCTCTCTCTCTCTCTCTCTCTCTCTCTCTCTCTCTCTCTCTCTTCTCTCTCTCTGTGTGTGTGTGTGTGTGTGTGTGTGTGTGTGGTGGTACATACTCAAAAAGTATTATGTCGTGCTAGAAGATTGTGCTGAATTTTATCATGTGTATGTATACTATATATATTATATATAGTTTTTGTGTGTGTATATATATTATAAGTATATATGTCTAAATAACATGCTTTATTTTTCCATGTGATACCTTGTATTTTTAACGCACTTTAGCATACATTTGCATATGCTAAAGTTGGTAGATTTTAATCTTCGTTTTCAAGAAGCAATATTGAAAAGCAGTTGATTTCATGGCTCTTTCTTCCTTTTGGAAATCTTCTCGGAGAATAACTGGGTAGGGTTTATGTGCGTGAATAAGATTAATATTTGATGGCAAATTCGTTAGAACTTCTTACCCTCGGTGCATTACACAAACGTTACATAAATTCCTTACGTTTGGTCGAAATGTCGGCGCTGTTGGTGAAAATAGTAATGTTGAGGAAAACGCGGCAAAAAAAAAAAAAAAAAAGAAAAACGCAGCTCACAACTGCTGGTAACACCATTGTAACTAATGCCAGGGAGTAATTAGAACCTTACTATGACAACATACTTGACGTTAAGTCAGTTCAGGAGAAAATTGGCAGTTGTGACACTTTCGCAACATTCCAGTTTATAGAAATCATAAGTTATTATTTATGCATTCCGTGTTATGGGGCTTTATGAGGCTGAAGCTAATAACTCATCCAAATTAAACTTTCTAATGATTCAGATAATCAGTAGCTTTTTTTTTATTTTTGTACTGCAAGCTTCATTAGCATTCAGATCCATCATTCCCACGTATCGTCCTTCGTTAAATATCACTCGCTGTATCCTCTTCATGCTGTGAGAGATACGAACTCCTCCTCCTCCTCCTCCTCCTCCTCCTCCTCCTCCTCTCCTCCTCCTCCTCCTCTTCCCAATGCTTCGAAACGGGTGAATATCAATTTTCCTCTTACGTTCCCTGTTCTATACCTTTCCTCTCCCTGGTGCTTTTAAAGTTATCGTTTCGATTCAGGTTCGTCTTGCTTTGCATTAGGTACCTATAGCAATAGTGGTAAGGAGGCTCTGGCGTAAGTAAGCTCCCCTGGCACGAGAGAGAGAG
>NC_087210.1:30092400-30097400 GCF_015104395.2 Macrobrachium nipponense
TCTATAAAAATATTACTCGAATTGGTAGTTTCATTTTTCCAATAATGGTAATTGTATGTTTTAGTGGAGGGAACTTCCTGTAGCACATCCATTCCACGAGTCTCACGAACTGTCACTACTGGGCCTCCAAGACCACATTCTGTCTTGAAGACAAATTGTTGCGATGTCCAATTGCGGGAGTCCCTCATTGTCTTTCCTGTCTCTTGACAGTATTATTATTCTTACCGCTGTCCATAAGTTGAAAGAGATTGCGATTCTAATTTGAAGCACCATGCTCTTAAACCTTAGTTTTCCAAACTTATTGCTCTATAAGCAGTTTATATACGTGTGTGTATGTATATATTATACATGTATACATGAATTTTGATTTATTATCGTCATTCAAAGTAATGGAACACCCATAAGAAAAATTCTAGAAGACTAAAAGTTGCAAAGCAAGATGTCATAGGAAACAATCACAATATGTGATATTAGGAGAAAAAACAGAAAAGAGTAAATACAAAGATAAAAATCAACAAACAAATCATATATATTATATATATGTGTTGATTTTTCTCGTTGTATTTATTCTTTTATATTTTCTCCAATTATCACATATTGTCATTCTCTCCTATGGCAGTTTGCTTTGCATCTTGTAGCCTTTTCCAATTTCTCCATTAATTTCAATAACTATAACAATTCAAAATATATAGTCTTCTGTTGTAACAGATATTCATTATATGGAATTCATATATATACTTTACATCTTCGTGTATCATCTGGTATTGATAATAATCTGAATGGTGGGCACAGTTTTCCTGGTCGAAAATGAAGATAATGGTTGCAGGTCCACAATAATGTAGCATGTGAGTACATGGTCTTTAATGGATGTTAAAAGCTTTCGAACCTTGTACTAGGTTCAACCAATAATCTGAATATCATTCCCTGGCCATTGTTTAGATGCTTTTTTTTGTAGTAATGTCAGTTTACGCAGACTGCTGTGTATATTTTTTAACAGTCCTCCAGTTCTCGCATTGTCTATGTTGGAGATCTAACGACATAAGTCTTGGTATCGTTGACTATGGATTCTTTCCCTTTCAAGTTAGGAAGAGTATTGGGTTCAGTCACTTCTTTTGGCAGTGTACGAGAGAGAGAGAGAGAGAGAGAGAGAGAGAGAGAGAGAGAGAGAGAGAGAGAGTGCCGCACGAGCTCAAAGAGGCGTTTTAGTATTTTATGTTCTTTAGTTCATCTGCTGTTTTGATTGTGAGCTCACTCCCTGCGTCACTTTTTTTTTTCTTTTCTGTCGCTTTTTATTTTGCCTGTGTGTTTTGCTTACTATAGGACGGAGCTGGTCAAAGCTTAGGTTTGCTTTTATCTCTCTCTTTTTGTGATTTTGATTAAATTCTCAAGTCTCTCTCCTCTCTCTCTCTCTCTCTCTCTCTCTCTCTCTCTCTCTCTCTCGTCCATGTAGGTGCAAGCTTTTGACAATAAGCAAACATAAGATTATATATATATATATATGAGAGAGAGAGAGAGAGAGAGAGAGAGAGAGAGAGAGAGAGAGAGAGAGAGCATAAAAATGTGATGCGTACACTTCTGTGTAGAAGTGAAAATAGCAGCGGCAAGACTTGCCCTGTTTGTAGAGAATCATGTTTGATGCATATTGTACTTCATTGTTGTAGGTGTAGTTGTTGATGTTAGCAGTAGTTGCATCTGACTGTCCCAATCGTAAGGACTTGCATCTTGTGCAGTGGGCGTGATATACTTTAACATGAAGAAATTGTTAAATTATACACTTGTGTCACTTTTCAACAAAAGATATCATATATATTGAGGCACAACACAAGGCTTTGCGTGTGTCTGTTTGGATACAAGTAGGATTATATTTAGCCTTTACTTAAGACATAGATGTAGAGGCCAGTGCTGTTCTAACCTTAGAATATTGTGAGCTCTGTGTGGGGAGGGGGGGGTGGAGGGTTTCTTAGGAGGCGCCTTGGTGCCTTGGACGGGGGAGACCTCTTGGACAACGTTTCTCTGAGCGTAGAAAGAGACCGGCACCCTCCTCCTCCCACTTGCCTCCTCCCCCCCCCCCCTCCCTCTCCCCTAGCACCACCGTGGTCCCCTCTTCCTCATCTTCCCCTCCCTACCCCCCCCCCCCCAATTCACCACCACAACCGCCACCTACTCCCTCTTCTCGTCGGCCTTTGATATTATTATCAGACTTCAAAGACATGCTTTCTATGTCTGTGTGTGTGTGCGTGTTTGTTTATGTACTTACGTATGTGTGTGTGTGTGTATGTACCCGTCCTTGCTCCAGAAGCTTGTCTGTCTGTCTGTCATTTTGTTTGTTTCATTTACTTTAGTGGTCCTATTTTTGTTGATGAAATTTTCCCGTCACTCTCCGCTCTTAACATATGGAGCGCCTCCTGTTGATAGTCTTGTATATTACTCAATTCTCTTCGAGGCCTGTTGTTGTTGTTGTTGTTGTTGTTTTGTTGTTGTTCATATTATGTTATTTGGTATGCAACGTTTTGTTTACCTCCGCTGCCTTTACGCCAACAGTGAAAAGTTGAACAGACAAGTGCTCCCAATTTAGATTCACAGTTTCATAGCTCGCATTTCATGAATCTAAGTACTTGTGATTGTCTGCTCTTCACAATTAAACCTCATCTTGATGATTGTTTTACGTCCAGTTGCGAGGGGTTATAACCAAACTTTACATTATTGTTCCATTATCTCTTTTAAAATTTAGTCTTTATGATGGACATGATTACAAACTTAAGATAAGAATTGATATTTATATTTTCCATCCTTTTTTCCATCAGCAAACTTATTGGTAGTTTTTATCCGTAATTAATGTCAAATATTTTTTTCCTTGCGGATCTCTGTTAAACCCAGTGAAATGAAAATTTTGGAGAATTACTCTTGCCTCCGATCTTGAAATAATGTAGAAAAAATCCAATAATAACAATAAAAATTAATCTTTTAAATCGAAAAAGATATTTTCATGATTGTCTACAAAACTGACTGTGATATATTTCAAAGTTTTTGCTGACCCCTTTTCATTCCTTGTATTTTCTTTCCTGTCGCTTTTATGTATAAGTATTACTCTTCACTTTTTTCCACCGCACGTGGTTATATTTCGAAGGTGTAAAGACGTTCCATTAACAAATGAAATAAAAAGATCTTTATCTATTGGATTTGTTATTCCTCCTCCCTCGTCCCTGAAAAGTGCATCTCCCCAACTTAAGGAGATTGTTGGAAGTGAGGTACAAAGGGGAAACCTCCGTAATATCATTTTTGATGTTTTTGTAAAACACGGCGTCATATTTCCCGATTGGAAGATTTGAATAGGTCTGGAATTGATGTTTACCGTATTATTCCAATGTAATAATAGATTCAAGAGACTAGTGGTTATCGAAACATTTTTAAAGGCAGTTTATAACACTTGGTGAACAGCATGATTTTACATACTCTTGTTTTTGTGGATTTCAGAGTTCCTTCATTTCTGTCTAATGGGAATTACAGAGAAAATTACAGTGCGTCCATCTATCGTCTCAAAAATAGATGTTGTGTCTTCCCCAATCTTTTCTGGTGTACTACCGTCCATTTCTGTCTTCTTGTTATCTTTAAGACAGTGTCTTATCTTTTAAGACAGTGTCTTCCTCTCACTGAGCCATACAACCGGTAATATTCTATCCTGAACAAGGAGACCTGAGCTTTCTCTGGTGTCTCCGTAAGCAGTACAATTTTATATTTAACCTCCATTTACAATCGAACTGACCAGTCAAAAACTTTAATTCATTCCTATACGCTTGTACCGGATCTTAGGACTCACAGATCGCCTCAGACGATATGGAATCCATTTTCAAGATATGCACATTTTCTGAAAATATCGAGGGTGTCTGGGCCACAGTTTGTTCCTTGATAACAAAAAGAGGTTATGTAAAACAGGCTTTAAAATCTCATTTCACACTAATTATGCCTGAGAATTCCATTCCAAAATTTTCAAGGCCATAACTTTATCTGTGCTGTAAACTCTTTGGGCTCACTTGGTCGAGAATTTTGTAGCAATATTATAATTGACTGTAAGTCATTCGGTTTTCTTTTGCTGGATAAAGGTTCTGCCGGACGACCGATAGTCATTGTGTAATTAGCATCAACATTAGTTGAATGAATTAATTTATCATATTGAACAAATAGGTCAGTAGAATCTATAAGGTGGCCACCTAATGGTAATTTCTTGGGGTGGTCGAATGAGGAAGACTGTATGTTACAGATATCTGTGTGCGTTCTGTATGATACTTTGTTGCAGATTTTACTTGTGTTTTGGCACTTGCAGTGTCTGTTAGGTAGGCTGTTAAATGTTTAATTTCCGTGGGCGTCTGTTGTGTTTGTATCTGTGATCAGTTTATAATAGAAGATCAAGCTATAGCAGATTCACATGAACTGTGCATTTGATGTCTAGGCCAGTCCCTCTTTTTGTTACCAAGGAACAAACTATGGCCCAGCCACACTGGATATTTTCAGAATGTGCATATCTTGAAATGGATTCCATATCGTCTGAGGCGATCTGTGATTCCTAAGATCCGGTACAAGCTTATAGGAATGAATTCAAGTTTTTGACTGGTCATTTCGATTTCCAAAAGGAGGTTAAATATCAAATTGTACTGCTGATGGAGACACCAGAGAGAGCTCAGGGTGTATGGTTGTATGTCTACACAAGTCCTTATAAGGCCCTGGTTTTCACAAATAAATACTAATTTGCCAGTATGTGTCGCACGACTTTCACAAACAACTTCTAATTGGCGGAGTTGTCTGAATGCTGGGACGTACTGCAGCTCGTACCCAAGCCTTGTGGTGGTGTTCCTTGGATGACTATCACGTGCTTTCAAGAGAAGAGATGTTTTCTTCGTGGTGGCGAGATATTTGATATGGGAGTTGGTCCGCATGCTGTAGTTCGATACGAGACAGTTAGTAATTCACTCTGGTAAGGAAACGCGAAGCCATATACTCAGGGA
>NC_087210.1:30107400-30119900 GCF_015104395.2 Macrobrachium nipponense
TCTCGTGGGTAGGTGGTGTTTTGTTTCATCTTTTGTTAATTTCTAATTTTTAAGAAATGAATGCAACTTGCTCTCTCTCTCTCTCTCTCTCTCTCTCTCTCTCTCTCTCTCTCTCTCTCGAACACACACACACACACACATTCTTCCTATTCTTTGGCAATTCGTTGTGTCAAGATGCGTATCTATGACACCCGGAGGAGGACTTCTTAGAATGCTGTCGCACTCTTCAAAGCAAAGTCTCCGCTTCGGCAAGGACAGACCAGATGGGAGAACTCTCTCTCTCTCTCTCTCTCTCTCTCTCTCTCTCTCTCTCTCTCTCTCTCTCTCTCTCATGCATTCCTCGCCATCTTTGATGTTACTATGCCCCTATACCACGTTCAACGTCGCCACCCCTCGTATCTTTGAATATCTTAATTCTCGTGTGGTCCTCCCGTTTGACGCCTCTTTTCCGCACTTTTTTTTATTCTTATCCTAAACTGACCCCCATCGCACTCATAGATTTTAATGGCAATTGCTAAAATATCCCCTCTCTCTCTCTCTCTCTCTCTCAAGTTTAGCTCCTTCAGCGGATTCCTTAGTTGTAATGTTTACATGAGACCAGGTGTACGACATGTGGATATGGCTATGACGAACAGAGAAAGACGGAAGAAGCCTCTGTCGTCCTCGTCGTTCGTTCCCGTCAGTTTGGTGGCGTAAGGCATTCGAACGTCGCCTTGCATGCCAAATATCTCACTGCCTGCTTACTCTCTCTCTCTCTCTCTCTCTCTCTCTCTCTCTCTCTCTCTCTCTCTCTCTCTCTCTCTCTCTCTCTGCAATTTATATTTGTGGATTTGATTCCCATGTCAAAAGTAACGTCACTGCGTCCAATAATTACAGCAAAAAAACACCCACAGGAATTCCTCGACAACATAACACCCCCCCCCCCCTCATCGGTGGACCCTATCTGCGATAAATCTATAACTAATTTCTTAATCACGGTAGCCCAAAAGTACGTAGAATATATTACAGAGAATATCAAAAGTGCTAATGGATCAAGCTTTTAGCTTTAACGCGTCTTGTTGTCTTTGTTGGAATATACTCTCTCTCTCTCTCTCTCTCTCTCTCTCTCTCTCTGTCCTTCCCTCAACCTTGTCTCCTCCTTTGCCGTACCCAGACATCCCCCCCCCCCCCCCCACCCCCCACCCCTGCCCACTCCCTCTGTAAGATCAAAGAGTGGAAATAAACTACAGAACTTCCCCAGAGGAGAGAGAGAGAGAGAGAGAGAGAGAGAGAGAGAGAGAGAGATAATGGAAGGACGAATGGCAGGGCATGTATAAGGCAATCTTCAGATCCATTTTTTCCTCCTTGTTTAAGGCGGCTTTCTTTGATGCCCGTGACTTGCTTACTCCTCTCTCTCTCTCTCTCTCTCTCTCTCTCTCTCTCTCTTCTCCAATCATCTGCCCATGATTGACTTTAGAAGTTGAGTATCATGGAACTGATATTTAAGGTCGACTGCAGATCAAATTTTAGGAATGTCAAACGCTCAGGGAATTTATGTATTAATCATCACCTGAGCGTTAGTTAAATTCTTGAATTCTTCGTTTTTATGGATTCAGTGAGTAATCCGTCTGGAGATACTAAATATCAAGTAATCCAAAACTTGTGTTTTCTGATAAGAATCAAATATGACATTTTAATGTATTTCTTTCTTCACGCCCTCTCTTCCATTGAGTAAGCTTGATTTGTACTGCTCAGACATCGATTTACATTTTTTTGCTTATTAGATTTTCTTTTATATAACGTCAGATGGTCGTTTTATCGTTGTTAAACCCGCGATTGCCTTGTTTTCACATTGATGATGATGAAAGTGATCACGTGACATGAACTTATGGCTTTTGTTGAATGCGAGAAGGGCATTTGACAGCGTCACCCGAGCAATATTATGGAAGGTCTTACGTCACTGTGGCATTCCCTTGAAATATGTAAAGCTCATTTAAATTATCCAGGAACAAACTTGGCGTAAAGTTAATGTTGATGGGATTTTGTCAAGTGAATTTATAGTAAATAGTGTGGTCCTACAAGGGAATGCTATTTCACCTTCGCTGTTTGTCCTTCTCTTAGATTTTATAGCGAAAAGTGGTAAAAGGTGGAATACTAAGTTTTAGATTGAGGTGACGACAAAATGTTGACAGATTTTGAGCAACAGATGACGATGTTTTAATCAGCTAAAAACCACTTAAGGTTTACCAAGATACCTTGATATAATAGACCGTATTTGTAGAGAAAGTACTAAAAAAGATTTAAGAATCTATAAATAATTAGACGGAGGAAGGATTAATCTCTTAAATTTTTAGGAGCAGTGATGTCCAGTTTGGGTTCTCATTGGTTGGAATATAGTAGAAGGCTAGGAATGGGCCAGTGAAAAAAATGGTTAAATAAGATTGGAAATCAAATAGAAATTGCACACTAAAGTGAGAATACTTTACATGAATCCAGTTCAGGCGAATATGATCTTGACAAAATTGATCTCATTCCCATCTGTCAGTGACCAAGGAAATATTATTTCCATCAAGTAACTTGGTGTAAAACTGAAAGTTAATTATAAGATTTTTATTATTAGAGAATAAAGCATTAGAAAGAATATTGGGGCGCAGATGGCAGGACAGAATTAGAAATGATACACTACGGAAATTACGGAAGTTTGATTTGTAGATGAGATCATGATGAAAGGGAGTTGGAGATGGCTTAGACGTGTCCTTCACACCACCCCAGTGTGGAGAGTAATACGTGTTAGTGCCAGCTGGGTTCCCGTGGGCACCAGAAGAGCCGGAAGACCCAGACGTGGCAGGATGCGAGTGGGTACTTGTGGAAGATGAGGCCGAGGGAATACGCGGCTGACAGAATTTCGCAGAGACCCTATCTTTCACACGGCGATGGTGATGAAAATAAATAGATTTGGCATATTATTATCACAAAACTGTCAGTATTAAAGGCCTGTTTGAAAGCTAGTGACTAGGGTGATCTAATAACACGTATTGGAAATGTTGAAAAACCTTTGTTTGGTCATTTATGCTCCTAAGAATGATAGAAGTAAGGTTTGTTCGGGTGTACCGTGAAGAAAGAGAGGCAAGTTTAAGGAGTAATAATAGCAGATGATTAACGGATACACACTTCTACAGAAAATGTCCTTATTGTTATACCACACAAGAGTAATAATGGAATACATTACCGGCTTTCCCGCATATTCTAGTCGGCCGAAAAATGGCTCTTCTGGAGACAGAGTTTAGTGATGGATTTGATTTCACTTCTCCGACTAAGAAGGATCTTGGCTGTGAAGAAGGTCCCGTTTTACTCAGTAAGCTTCTGCTAGAATATTAATCATGTTTTTAAAAGGGAAAAAGTAAAGTTACTTGTTGAAAATCATTTTTCCTTGGCCATTGACAGATGGGAAAGAGATGAATTTTGGTCAAGATCATATTCGCCTAAACTAACACATTAAGAAAACCTTTCAAAGTTCATTGAAGCTTGGCTGAACAAGATGTCGATAAACAGTCTTGTACCTACGTGTTTTGATAAATGAATTTCAACTAACGACGCTTTGATAAAGGCTGTATGATGAGTGAGACATAAGGCAAGGAGCTTGGACTTAATTTTGGTAAAGGAGCTATAGCTTATGACGATTGAGCTGTTGATAAAGGAGCTTAAACACGTTTTGATAAGAGATGAAGGACGAGTAGATCTGCGTTGCCTTGTAGAAAGACAGGCGTGAGTGTCCGTCATATAAAACATAACAAAATACGTGACTTTCCATCCAGGCCGAGGATTGTGCATAGCGAACGTCAAATCCTCTTGGTTCATTATAGGCCTCCGTTCGTGTGGAGCACACCAAGACTTTCTGTAGTAAACTTTTGTAAATCTTAGTTCACTTCGTTGTGTGTTTGTGTGTTACTGCTTTATTTGATTTTTTGACGGAGGAATATTAATAACTGTAGGACTGGAATGTTTGGTGAACATGTATCAATTTTTTTTCCTTTGGCTCTTATTGTGTACATCACGATATATACTCTACTGCACATATGAATATTTTCTCATAATATACATTACACCAAGGCAACACTGATGAATTCTAATATAAGTATTTCATTTGTAAATTATTAGATATCTTTGCCTGGTAGTGTATAAAAACTACTTTAATAATACTAGGAGAGACTGGTGTGAATTGAAATGTCTGTTTGCGGTTATTTTTAAAGATTTGGTTTTCCTATCTATGGTAGGTTCATTTTGAATTTAGAGAACTGAACAACCAAGAACGTCTCGTTCATCAAGTTACTCCTTGTAGCGCTTTACGGTATAGAAACTGAGTTTTAGGGTATTGACAGAAATTGACCGCGAAAGTGATTACTAATTTAGTGTCCTCTCCAAACACGTTCTTATGAAGAGGCTTTGTCATTTTCTAAGTAGGGTACCAACTGTAACTGTTTATCATCACGGCTATGCAGATTTGTTTTCAGCGTGTATTTATTTATTTATTTATTTGTTTATTTATTTATTTATTTTTGCATAAATTTCACTGCAAGTTTCATCCAAGCTTAGAAAACTCTACGGGCCAATACACCCAAAGTTGACTTACGCATGCGCTATTTCATAATTTGATTAGTAAGTTACGTGATGACGGAGTAAACGGAAAACCCATGAGACATAGATGTTCTTTGACCTGAATACTGACACAGTTTGGAAAGGGAAAGTACTAACATTTATATTATAATGTTCTCGAATGCACTATTTTTTAAATACATATGAATGGTGCTTTTAAATTATCTATTAATTTATATATATATATATATATATATATATATGGTATGTGTGTGTGTGTGGTGTGTGTGTGTGTGTGTATGTGTGTGAATCTACTGGTCACTTGTTTACCAGATACATATGTAACTGTAATAGCCACAGTGCCCTCTAACTTCTTGAACTCTTTGCTCGTTTTTGGATGCGCTCGTTACTACAAAGCCTGAAGATCCAAGTGACAAGCGTATCAAAAGAGCAAAGAATTCGAGAAGTTAAGAGGGCAATGGGGCTATTACAGTTACATATGATCTGGTAAACAAGTGCCCAATAGATTCTACACACACACACACACACACACACACACACACTCACACACACACATATATATATATATATATATGTGTGTATATATATATATATATATATATATATATATATATATATATATATATATTTAATTTGAGTGTTTGTGTATGTCTGTCTGTGTTACGAAGGTAGATAGCGAGATATTCTTGTGTAACGTTGCTGGATCGAGTTTGAGAGTACAGCCAAGAGGCAATTTGTAATGTATCCCTCATGAAAATAAAGATAAACAATGCATTTACCTACTTTGTTGCGCGAGCGTTTACAAACAAAGGAATATTGAAAAAATCTTGACTTTTTTTTTTTTTATTCTTTATAATAGTATGTATTCACCAACCTGTAAAATTTCAAGCTAGGTAAAACAAGTTTCTAAATCTTGAAGGTTTTCTGAAGATAGTCATGTAAGTAGCCTAGTCTTGACGGTATATCCTAAATCAGTATTGTTCATTTATTAATGAAGTTGAGTTGATGTGCTTGTAAAAATAAAAGGTCTGAGACTCCTGGAAGTCTCTTGTTGTGGTGGTTATTCAGTGGGTTGTGAATGACCCAGAATAAAAAGTTATATATATGGCAGTTATGTTTGGTATCTTTTCAGAATACGTTAGCGCAGCAAGCTAAACGGGCGCTCTCCCGCATGGAATGCAAGAGGTACAGAGAAAAAAAGAAAGAAGAGAAGCAAAAAATTAAAGTTAAGCTCAAGAAGAAAAAGAAGATTAAAGTCACCATTGGCGAAGGAGGGGGAGGAGGAGGTGGGGCTGGAGGAGAGGGAGACTCGGCCAAGAGAGGTGACGGAGAAGAAGAGGAAGATGATGACGAAGAGGAGGAAGAGGAAGGCAGCCATGAAATATCCGTGTTGTCCGAAGGGCCTGAGGTAAGAATTCTCTCTCTCTCTTCTCTCTCTCTCTCTCTCTCTCTCTCTCTCTCTCTCGTTGAGGACTCGAGAAGGTGGAGAGGAACTGGTGTTGCAGCTTCCCCCTTTCTACAGAATCATAGATTCTTCATTAGGGAGCAAGTCCCGATTTAGTTCTACTTACATAGAATTGTTATGCATAATATGCGAAAATAACAAGCTGTTGCAATTTAACGACAATTTAACTATTAACTGAGACATAGAGTCGTTCAAAGTAAGATTTACCTGTTAGCGGAAAACCCACGAACCTCATGCAAGAAAAGCCTATGTGGAACACACACACACACACACACACACACACACACAAGCATGAAATTTTTGTAAGCATCTTACGTGGTTGTAGATGTTTTTATTTTAAATTGTAAAATTCCAAAATAAAAATTTAATTCTCCGTACTTTCTATCCCCACCAGGTATGTGTCGTGTGCTTGGAGGAGTACAGACCTCACCAGGAACTCCGTGTATTGCCTTGTAAACATGAATTCCATCGAGCTTGTGTTGATCCTTGGCTCCTACAACACAGGACGTGTCCCCTTTGTAACTATAATATAATAGGTAAGAACTATCGGGAATTTCTGTAGACTCCTACAGTCTCAGATTTCAAGAGAGGTCAATATTTCTATCTTGGGGGTGTTTTAAAGCATTTTATTGTCAGTAAATCATTGTTCTAGTCATGTTCACTTTCCGAACTCTCATTAGATCTAGGTCTTTGTCTATCGCCATTTCCACGATCTTCTGGGCCCTCTCACAGGTCTTTGTACTGCCATTTCCTTACCTACTGCTATTCTGATTTAGTTCAGCCTCACTCCTATTCATTACATGTGCAGACCATCTCAGTCTTTGAGATTTCACTCTTTTCTATGTTCTGAATACCTCATCTTTTAGCCAGTTCCCCATTCGTAACACGATCTTCACACTTCGCTTTCATGATTTGTCTTGAAATTCTAAGTTCTCACACTTTTAGAAAAGTTTTGTCAGTGTTAGTGATTGTATATTATATGAAATATGGATATGTAATTTTTGAATAGTGGAGTATTTCTAGTCTTTTCACACATTCGCATTTAATTCAACTTTTTCACAGCCATATTTATACACGTGAGATTTTATTTTGTACTTTTTTTTCAACTTCGGTGTCTTCCAAAACTAATTGTTATCGTTTTGTAAGCTGTAATGCAGTGGTGAATGTTGGAGAACTCATCCTTCTCCCCTCTGCCCATTTCAGAGGGATGTTACGAGAGCCCACCGGTAACTTGCTCATCAGGATCTGCCCTCACACCTGCTCCTCACCTGTACAGTACCCCGGCCCACGCTCAGTATGTCTTAGCACCCTCTAATGCAGCCCACGGGTGCGGCCATCCTGGGTGCACTGTCCATGGCATCCATGGGTATGCTGGAATAACGTATACCCCTTTACCTCCTGGATATATCAGCCCTCCGCCTGGGTATACGAGCCCCAGCATAGGGTACGCCAACCCTGATCCAGTATACACGGGTATGATTAGTGGTTATGCAAGCCCCACAGTTGGGTACAGCAGCCCTCCTGCAGGATATAATACTCCTGCAAGTGGGTACATGAGCCCCAGTGGTAGATGTTCCAGAGCTGGGCATGCCAGCCCACATGGTGGTTACCTTGGTAGTATTAATGGATGCGGGACCTCGGTGGGGGCGGGGTATGGTGTCAGTTCATTGTGTGGGTATGCGGTGAATCCCATGCCAGCATCTGTCTGTGGATTTGGGTGCTCGGGACCTTGTCACCACGACTCTTCAGTTCTATCAGATGCGTGTTTAATGTACCCTCCATTAGCACCTACACATAATCTCAGGTGCCCACATGCCCATGCTCCGCCGTCTGCTTCTCATCCGCATAATCACGTGCCCCATTCTCATGGACAACCCCCTGGGTCGAGCAGCGAAGAGGCGGAACACCAGATAGTCGTAAGTAGAACGAATCTCTGGTATTTTTATGTCCAGGGCGGAATCACAATGCATGACCGGGATAATAGTGCTTCGTTTCCCTTTTCTTTTTCGCGAAAATGGTTTAAACTACGCTTCAATTGAGCGAGGATGCTTCTCTCTCTCTCTCTCTCTCTCTCTCTCTCTCTCTCTCTCTCTCTCTCTAGTTTAGTTGCAAACCAGGATTATTTCTTTTGTCATGCGTTTAGAATTTTTCAGGAAGGTCCACAGTGTGAGTGAAAGTCAGTCAGTTGACCATTTTGATTTTGTAGATTTAATTGAAGGTTAAGACTTGAGTACTGTTTAGCTGTGTACAGTAAAATAATGCATATATATATATATATATATATATATATATATATATATATATGTATATATATATATATATATATAGTATATATATGTATATATAATACACAAATACACACACGATATGTTCATGTGAACAGATGAGTTGATGTTGCATGCATTATTAATGTGTTTCTTAAGCATAACTGTGCTGCAATGAGATAAATATGCATTAATATTTGCAGTTGAGTGTAATTTTGTAATTTATAAGCTTGCATACACAGGTCATTTAAAAAGTATTTGTCTTCTCCTCTCTCTCCTCTCTCTCTCCTTCTCTCTGCTCTCTCTCTCTATATATATATATTATATATATATATATATATCTATATATATATATATATTATATATATATTATTTTATAATATATATGTAAGAAAAGACAAATATATATAGACGTATGTTTATGCATGCATTAAGTACCTTTGTTGGGGATTGATCAGTATCATTATGATTGTCAGATTCAAATATTTTGTGTAAATAATCAGCAACATTCCAGTCAGTTGCTGCGAAGGGGGAGCGCCTACTCCTCTCGTCATGTGAGATTCCCCGATCTCTTTAATTTTATAAACACTCATTTCTAGTCATAGCTGTAGTTCAAAGGGCCAGGGGGGTAAAAACAAACAAACAAAAGTTAAAGATACCGCATGAATGTGCCTCGGTAAATAAAATTTCCAACCTGGGAGGTTGAAGGTCAGATTTAAGAAGCTTGTATGTGTGTGTGTGTGAGAGAGAGAGAGAGAGTTTTTAGCAAGACTGCTAATTATAGCCAACCCGTGAACATACCTACAACTGCAGTCGTTCCCGTTATCCTTATATTTAGTCTCTATACATATGTATATCAAGCTATATTTAGGCAGTCGCGTCCCTTTTTAGCCTGAAGGTGTGTCATCCCTTCGCTGTTTATCACCGCTTTCATAATACTCGGTTCTTTCTCCTGTCTGACCGCCTTCCATTTCAGACGCTAATGATTTATCATTTTTATGAGAGAGAGAGAGAGAGAGAGAGAGAGAGAGAGAGAGAGAGAGAGAGAGAGAGAGAGAGAGAGAGATACTTGCAAAGTTAAATCTTGCATAACGATTTAACAAGTAATTACAAGGAGGAATTTTAAGAATGTTTTAAACTGTTGTGTTTGATATGCTGTATATAAAGTTTTTAGTGAATTATTTTTACAACTACTCAAAAACTATTGTAGTTCAAGCAAAAGTACTCAGAACATTTTTGTCAGCATCTCATATAGAATTAATGTATACAATTTGAAAAATTACCAGACATGTGTATGTGTGTTTATATATATATATATATATATATATATATATATATTATATATACATATATATATATATATATATATATATATATATATATATATATATATATATATATATATATATATAGAGAGAGAGAGAGATGAGAGAGAGAGAAGGAGAGAGGAGATGAGAGAGAGAGAGAGAGAGAGAGAGAGAATGTATAGCTTTGTAGGATCAGTGAGTAGTAATAATGCTTGTTTATAAAGAAGTTACTAGATAATATATTATTTCATTGTGTGTTTCTGGAAAAAATGGGACCTTATTTTATATATTTACAGCTGTTATATCTGAGATGAGACATAATAGAAATTTGATATTGGGATCCTTCGATTAGTTTTCAATCGTCTCACTTGAACTGGAATTGGCAGTCAAACACTAGAAAACTCTGCCAATGCGATACCTGTTCTTATCTATTAGTTGTGCCGTTTTGACGTTTCCTTTCATGAATAGGCTACTAGGTCGTAATCCGCATAGCTGCCAAAATAGCTAGATAAGTCGCTATAGCCTCTAAATTTTATTCGATTAGATGCGGTCATGTTTTCCTTTCATTGAGTGGAAGGTTACGAAAGTCTTTATTATAAATACCTTAGACATGCAGTGTTTTATTTCTGGGTTTCATTGTACTTTTCTCTAATTACTTCCCACGGGTCTACTGAATTTACAGCTGCCTTGTTCCTGTTAGTTTTATTTAGGTATGGGAGTATAATTTTATGAATGAAATGGCAATTAGTCCAATGTAAATAAAATTATGTACAGTGTTCGTAACATGTCAGTTTGGCCATATTTTGGTCACTTTATAGTACCACTAACAGGATAATATATATATATATATATATATATATATATATATATATATATATATATGATATATATATATATATATATAGTGTGTGTGTGTAATGTACTCCTATTTTCCTTTAATTTGAGAGGAAGGGTTTTGTGAAAATCCCTCCCCTGTTATTTTTTGTGTTAGCAAGTCGGCAAGGCTACACAGACATTATGCTATTTAAACTCTTTAATAAGTGGTTTATGAATAAGGAAAAATACTACTGCCAATTAATTTTATTATTATTATTATCCAGCATAAGAGCACGTTCATTAAGAGTTAGCCACAAAATAAAGGATATGTACAACTGGCATAGCAGTTCCCACAGGGTAGAATATCACATAACTACCACTGACAAACCTGTAGTCCTCATGTCACCAAACACAGGACCTTTCTGTTTTCGTATCCATCAGACTCCGAGAACGTGGCTGTTGTGGTAGATGCAGAAGCTTGGTGACAAAAAGTATTCGGCCATTTACAGTAGATTTACGCTGCGTTTAAATAAGCAAAAGGTCTTATGTTTGTGAGAAGAGTATCATTGCGTGAAATACGACATGCTGTTGTATTTTTACTTTATTTAAATGGAAGTGGACGTAGTGGAGTCTTCTTATTTTATCAAATTATTTAAATGGAAGTGGAGATGTCTTTGTATTTTCCAAAATTATTTAAATGTAAGTAGAGTCTTCCTCTTTTTTTCAGAAGTGGGGTCGTCCTCGTATTTTCCAAAATATTGTAAGTGAAAGTGGAGTCGTCCTCATATTTTCCAAAATTCTTTAAATGAAAGTAGAGCCATCCTCGTATTTTCCAGAATCCTTTAAATGAAAGTGTAATCGTCCTTATATTTTTCAAGATTATTTCAATGAAAGTGGAGTCGTCTTCATATTTTCCAAAATTCTTTAAATGAAAGTGGAGGCATCCTCGTATTTTCCAGAATTCTTCGAATGAAAGTGAAATCGTACTCGTATTTTCCAAGATTATTGCAATGAAAGTGGAGTCGTCCTCATATTTTCCAAAGTTGTGTAAATGAAAGTGAAATCGTACTCGTATTTTCCAAAATTATGTCGATGAAAGTGGAATCATCCTCGTATTTTCCAGAATGTAGTAATAAAATAAAATAAAACTGAATACAAATTTAATAACTGGACAAGACTTGAGGAAAGAAGTATTGCCGAGACAAGTTTTACGAAACTTTGAAGTATCAGTCTAATGTGGTTAAGTGGAAAAGTTAATGAAATTATAATTCCATTGAAAAATTAATAGAAAATGTGAAAGAGCGGGAGAGTTGGTGTAGGTGAGGAGTCGAGTGCCAGCCACACACGGGTAGAGGGAGAAAGATGGGTTTTGGGTGAATTGGGAGGAAGCATCGGGAGGTTATGTGGTGGTAGGGGAAATGGCCGATGGGGCTGAATGAGAGAGAGAGAGAGAGAGAGAGAGAGAGAGAGAGAGAGAGGAGGGAGGAGGGTGCGGAGATGCTGAGAGAGACAGTTGGAGGAAAAGGGGTGAGTGAGGTAAGGAAGGGGATGGGGGGAGAGCCATGCGGTCGTCCCTTTGATCTAAGAATACCTTCAGCAACGTCTCTCTCTCATTATACTGACTCTCCTGATTTCTTAGCTGCCTTTGCTTTCTCTCTCTCTCTCTCTCTCTCTCTCTCTCTCTCTCTCTCATTTATTTACTACTATACAGAATCCGCCATTATGATCTTGCGGGATTCCGTCACTGTCTTCAATTAGTTTACATTTCAGTCTGTCTTTGCAGCCTCTCTGTTGTGCCGATGTGAGCTTGGGTACACAGACAAGACATTAGACATGCATTTTCTTTCTCAAAGGAATTTGGCTGGCCCTCTTTTATGTTTTAAAAAGATGTTGAATGCCTTCTATAAAGTGGAATAGTTTTAGTCGAGTAGTAACTCTATTTAGGCGATAAACTATTGATGGTAATATTGATCATGTTAATTGCAAAGATTTCCCATAATAATCATCCTCATTACAATTAGCAAAGGGATGAGTTGCATCAGCTAAACCCGGCTA
>NC_087210.1:30124900-30158402 GCF_015104395.2 Macrobrachium nipponense
AACTGTTTATTCCCTATATTTTTTTTTAAATATATTGGGAGTTCTGGAACGCATTAATTGTATTTACATTATTCCTTATGAGAATTATTGTTTCGTTTGTCGTGGGAGGTTCTGGAATGGATTATGTACGAAAACTGAGATATATACATGTATATATATATATATATATATATATATATATATATATATCTATATATATATATATATATATATACACATACATACATACATACAGGCAGTCTCCGGTTATCGACCAGGGTTCCATTCTCAGCGGGTGCCGATAAGAGAAAACTGCCGCTAACTGAAACTCAGTTAATGGGTTCCCCTGTTAGGTAAGTTATGGCTCCGATGACAAACTTGGTTCGTTATGGCGCTATGAATTGCCGATTTTGTGTGCCATGAGACCGGATTAACTGAGACTACCATTAACCGGGGACTGCATTTATATTATACACACACACACACACACACACACACACACACACACACACACACACACACATATATATATATATATATATATATATATATATATATATTATATATATATATATATATAAGTGGTACCTTGATCTATGAGTGAATTAATGTACAAGTTTTCCAGGGTGGTACGAGTCGTCACTCGGTCGATTTTTTTGCTTTGTTACGCGAGCAGAAAATTGAGGTACGAGCTCTAGATGCTGCCGCTATGTAGATGGCGTAATGACGAAAATTTAAATAAGCAAAGAATTAAAAGTAGATATGCATATTTTCCCTGAATCTTTGTAAAAGTTATACATTGCTTCACTGTATCCAATAACATAATATGCATGTACATATTCTCATATGATTGTATTATAAAATATTAACATAGCGGTCAGTGTTTTGGTTTGGAAATCAGCTGGTGGTGAATACAGTTTATTTCACCGTACCTAACTCAATTCTGAGTTAATTTTCGTTTCTAATTAGCATTAACAAATAAATAAATACTTGACTTATATGAGACAAGGTCATTTTTCTTATACGACGTGTTTTTAAGTCGAAATATGACCTGAATACATCTCGTTGTGATTGTGAAATAAATTATTTTATTCGTTAACAGATTGTGTTGGGAGCATGTATACTGAGTAAAAGAATTTTGATTCCGTTCGCTATTTTCACTTTATTTCATCGTAACATGAGCTTTACGTTATTTATCTTTTATCAGCGCGAAAACAGCCGTAAAATGTGTTCTTACAAGCCCAGTAGTTTTCATCAAAATGATTTTCTCTCGATATTATCTACGTTAGTGTTTGATGGCATAAGTTTATGGGAGTTTTATACTTGTTGCCGATGCATGATAATAGTCATTAGCAGCTTGAACAGTTTTCTTAGCTTCAGCTACCAATTTGGTTTAAATTTTAATAGTTATTTCCTTGTTGATCTTTGATCTATAGAGAATAAAGTTATTACATAAAAATAACTCGGTCCTATTTTACATAACGTCATTTACAACATAACGGAAATTGTTTACTATTGCACAGTGGTTGAGATTCAAGCCAAACGGTTGTTGTTGTTATCCAGTTCGGTTGTACTTCGTAAAAAAACTTTTTTTCTCATTCAGTTGTTCATGGCTGTACACATTTACGCAATGAGTATAACTTTAAAACAATACTTTCATCATTCTCTTTTGCTGTTTTTGAACTTATTTAACTAGAAAATGGGATATAGTTAGGCTATCGCAATTTGGTCTCTCTCTCTCCCCGATTGTACACTGCTGCCAGCACCCGTCGCTAGCGAAATTTAAAAATATTTTCAAAATATTACCGTATCAGTATTCATTATTTTCCTTATTTAACAACATGAAACAAAAATATGAGGTGGCATTTTGAGGGTTGGTATAGATTAAGGGCATTTTAAGTATTTTCAGTTGGGAAAATTGATCTGATGTGCGAGCAAGTTGAGGTACGAGCTCGGCCTCAAGACGAATTAAACATGTAGGCTAAGGAACCACAGTATATATGTAAGATGTACTACATATATACAGTGCCCCCATGTATTTGCTTAAAATTGCCTATTTTGTTATTTAAAACTCAAGAAAAACCCACTAAAAATTTTTATAATTTTTTTCTAATAGTTTTATCATCAAAATGCATTTTATGATGAAATTGATAAAGAAAAAATGAATTTGTGGATATTTTTCAAAAATAAATTCTGTGGATACGCGAGTCCGCGATAACATGGGGTTGATTGTATTATAAATTAATGTATATACATTAATACATAATTCAATGATCTGCCCATGCCAGGATTTAAACCTGTGCTTAAATAATTTGTTTGGGAAGTCATAGTTATGATGATTATACCAAAGTCCCTCACCCAAGAGTCAAACTGGGGTTTTTGGGGTAATATAAAAAAACATACTCAACTTGATACACACAGCTATCAAGTTGATTTCAATTGTTGTACATATTGCTGTTGAATTTAATTTCTGTACTTAGAACCAATGTCAACCCATTTTCACCATGATAACTTGAATGGTAAGTTTTTAACACAGGCAATTATGAATTTTTGTCATTTGTGCAAGCATGACTTTTTCATTCACAAATATTAAGCCAGAAATGTCTTCTAATATTGAAATCACTATATCTTAGGAATAACTTAAACATGCCCTGTCTGGTATTGGAGCCACATGTTACAAAGCTACCAGCAGCCATCATGGTGGAGCTTAGTTGATACTGATTCGAAGTACAGAACCAGAACTTGACAGCAGTATGTACATTTGAGCCAATAACAACTTATATTTCTCTGATAGCTAAGTGTTCTAAGATGACTGTTTATCACCGTTTCTGAACCAAAGGGCCTGGTTCGAATCTTGGCTGGAGCAGATGCACTTTTCACTATTGTTCCTTGGAGTGTAAGTTATTCCCAAGGTATAGTGAAGTTTATATTAAATGATATTTGTGGCTTAAGTCATTTATAGCTACATTCATTTCTACCCACTTCTTTTCATCTGTTTGTTGTAGTCTCTTCTCATCTATATATCCAACTTTCTAGTTTTATCTTGCTCCAGATTGCAGTTCTCATTCAGGAGCAAATGTGACTCCATGGTCTCACTAAACTCTTTTAAAGTTTCAGGCAGTTGCAAGCACAATTGTTCACAGTTTTCCCCAAGAAACATTTGCTTTGCTGACACAAGGTGTTGAGGACAAAGATTTCTTTCCTGCCAAAGTATAAGAACCTTGATTAAAATTTCATGTTGTAAAGTCATTTTATCTTCCTAATCAAAATTTTAAGCCCAAAAGATTGTGAGGACTGGAGAAAGAGGCAGGTATCTCGTTATTGATGCTTTATTAAAAGACGAGTGAGGTAGACATAGACCGTTGCAGACGGATATGTATGTAGTACCCGAGCTGGGCCCACAGAGATCAGAGTGCACAGACAACCGATTTGCATTTCTTTACGAATACACATACATGAATAATTACAGGTACAGTTTGCATAGATACATGAATTATATATCAGCGGAAAGGCCGGAGAATTCTTTACATAATATAAAATTTAAAGGGTTTATATTTGTGACGTACACAGAGACTTGTGAAATACATTCTTCTTACGAATACTTCCCCCCAAGACAATAATTATGAAATAATAATTGGAAGATAAAATACATGGGTGTGACAATAACTATGAAATAATAATTGAAATATACACATGGGTAATGACTTCTAGTAGTGATAGCATTTCGGGAGCAATAGGCGGCCTCGAGTCCTTGAGACTAGTTGTCTTGGAGCGTCTTCAGTCTCTAGTGTCCTTTGGGGCTTCGGACAACAGGATGCTTCCCCTGACGCGGTTCTTCTTGCTGAAGAAAGTGAGAGGTCAAAGGGAGCCATTTATGACCTGTTCTAGGACAGCTCCACAGGCGACATTGCTGGCGTTGGTGGTAAATCTCAAGGCTGCTTTGGGGTCCTGGTGGTCTAAGGTGGATGGCCCTGGTGAGGGGTGCCTTCATCTATTTGGAAGCCCGTTGCTGGGAGGCTTCCCACATCAGCTTCTTCGGTTTTCCCTTCAGGACCTAGGTTAAGGGAGACATGATGTGGGTGATGTCCAGCATGAAGCGGCGATAATAATTCACCATTCTGATGAATTTCTGCAGAGATTTGATCGACGTCGGTGTTGGGAATTTTTCCACAGCGGCTACCTTCGAGGCCATGGGACGCACGCTTGTCCAAGGAAGTCCACCTTCTCTGCGCCGAAGATGCTTTTATTGAAGCAGATGACCAGCCCGTTCTTTGGTAGGAGCTTCAGTACTGCCCGGACGTGGTTCAGGTGTTCCTCCGGTAATCGGGGGAAAATGAGGATGTCGTCCACGCAGCAGACGCATAAGGGCATTTCCACCAGGATGCTGTCCATCAGGCGCTGGAAGGTAGCACCAGCGTTCCAAAGACCGAAGGTGGAGTACGAGTATACGTAGGACTCGAAAGGGGTGGTGATCACCATCTTGGGGATGTCATCAGGATGCACGGGAACCTGAAAATAAGATTTAAGCAAATCCATTTTTGAGAATAATTTTGGCCCATGAAGGGCCCCGGTGAGGTCCTGCATATTTGGTAGGGGGTAGTGATCGGGCATTGTCAAAAGGTTCAAATGTCGGTAGTCTCCGCAGGGCCTCTTCATGTGGGAGGGGCAACGGTCATGGGCTTGACGCTTTCTTGCAGATGCCCATCTGCTCCATCTCCGCGAACACGCGTTTGCTGTCCTGGAGTCGCTTTGCAGCAAAATTTACCATGTGTGGGGGCCCCTGTGGTAGATATGTGATGGTATATCCCATGTTTGGCCGGGGTTCTGGCCACCTGATGGAGCTCTGGCTTGAAAACATCGGGGGACTCGTGTGAAAGGGTACTGTATCTGTGGGGCGCAATGGAGCACACGGTGGGTACCCCAGGGCCTGCAGTAAGTGGGTTGGAATGGCAGGCTCCTGTGTCGAGGAGGCGTTTGCGGCTCAGTTCCACCACGAGCCCATGTTGCGCCAGGAAGTCCGCCCCCTGGAGAGGGACCTTGATGTCTGTGATGATGAAGGGCCAGACGTAGATGAGGCTCAGGATGGAGATCTCTGGGTTCCATAGGATCGGATAGGGCTTCTGTTTGTGGCCACAAGGATGGCCATGGTGTCAGGAGTGCAACTGCAGTCCTCTCCTGACAGTGGGAACACCAACTGCATCGTTCCTGTGTTGACCAGCATCCTGCAGCCGTAGATTGCGTCGCAGATGTAGAATCCCACAGGGTGGGATTTCGAAGGAGATGCAGCCACTGCTGCTGTTGAGGGTGGCCACCTTCCTAGTATTTTGGGAAAGTGCATGGTGGTTTGCATCTCCCGTTGTTTTTCCAGAACTTTTGGTGAAAGAAACACCAAGACGGGTTGTCCTTCCTGTTGCGAGGACACTTTCCTTTGGTGTGCTGCGTTGACATCTGGGTCGTTGGGATCCTCTATCACAAGGCTGTTGGTTGTTAGAGGTGCGGTAAGCTTCGCTGCCCTGGCAACTTCATGCAGTTTCTGGTCTTGTCCGCTAATTCGTCCATTGGTAGCACATCCGCCTATGAAATCTGCACCCATACTTCTTGCATCAGGCAGGGGAGAAAAGAGTTCCCGGGTCAGGCTGATCTCCTTCCTACGGCCGTCCTCGCCGGCCTCCGGCAGTAGTAGTACAAGGCCCATAATCTCATCCCAGGCATCCTTCGGCTCCGTGTCCCCTAGCAGCTGGTTGATGAGGTCGAGGATGCAGGCAGCCTTTGTGGGGACAGAGAGGGAGTAGGTCCTGACAAGCTTCTTCTTTAGCTTGCCAAATGATATTTTACCATGTTCACCCACAGGGTGATGTAGTCGAAAACCTCATCTAGTAGTATCAACATGACGATGTCAGCCTTGGCTTCCATGTCGGTGATGCTCACCATTCTGAAAAGGACCTCCACTCGTAAAAACCATGATGCCGTGTTTTGCTGGGAGAAGGGCAGTAAATTGACGGACTGGATGACCGATGCCTGCGGAGATGTGGCAGGGGCCGGGAGGATGTTTGTTTCCTCTGAAGAACTGTGAACTGAGGAGTCCTGCATTGTCCTTGCCTCCTACACCAAAACGCGAAGCATCATAATTAGTCTATTAATGGTGTAGGGGTTCGTCGGTGTAGAGGTTCGTCGGAGTCAAGACCATTCGCCGTGTGAGTCTGTTAATGACTCCGAGTATGGTCGACATGTGTTGTAACTGGAAGGCAAAACTGTCCAAACATCATCAAAACACACCTGAGGCAGGTGTGCCATAGTAAGTCCATTAGTGGCGTTAGTGTCAACTGCTGTTTGTATGGTGGGCTTTTTTACGTTGCATGGAACCAGTGGTTATTCAGCGACGGGACCAACGGCTTTACGTGACTTCCGAACCACGTCGAGAGTGAACTTCTATCACCAGAAATACACATCTCTCACTCCTCAATGGAATGGCCGAGAATCGAACTCGCGACCACCGAGGTAGGACGCTAATACCATACCAACCACACCGCTGAGGCGCTTAGTGTCAACTGCGGAGAGGAGCTTTCAAAGTCCTAGACTGTACACTGCATGGGCCCATTAAAGGTCTCTGAAGCTGAGCGGCCATAGTGAGTCCATTAATAGTGGGAGCCAAAACCACTGAGTCACCGTCACTCCGGGGTCACCAGTTGTGAGGACTAGACAAAGAGGCAGGTATCTCGGTACTGATGCTTTATTTGAGATGAGCAAGGTAGACAGACCGCTGCGGACGGAAATGTAGTACCCAAGCTGGACCTACAGAGATCCGACCATGCAGACGGCTGATTTGTGTTTCTTTACGAATACGTACATGTATATATAAAAAATTAAAGGTACAGTGCATAGATACATGAATTATATATCAGTGGAAAGGCTGGAGAATTCTCTGCAACATATGAAATACATGTATAAGGGTTTTACATAAAGTACTATATCCAACAAGCAGAGCAAATGAATTTGTGCAGGAAGGTAGCAAATGTGCATCATGCAGTTTTGTGATATCTTCCCTCAAGGAAGTTCATTGCTCTCAAGTGTAGTATTGAGGTTATGGAGCCTAATCTCAGAGGAGGGGGCCATGGGAAATTGTAAATGTGCATTAGTGCCTTTGGGAAGCAGGACCAGATTTTTCATATGGGTCAGTCATTCCTAAATCTGGTAATTAGAACTGAACTAAGTATTTTCCTACACCATGATATGATGTGCATTGTGAATATCATTGATGAATTCACCATCCCATTTGGGACACCAATAAGTGGAAGTAAAGTGCACCAGGTCAAGCTGTGAAAGGAACGGCAATGAAACTGAAGAAATGTAACAGGGTTGGATTTGTTGGGTTACACTTAATATGAAAGGCTGCAGTTGACATACCTAGGAAAAATAAAATTTACTTTTAAAAAATCTGGCATACAAACACTACGCCTTTCATATGTGGAGACTGACTTCTTAGATGGGAGGGAGGCAGTGCCTGAAGGCAAGAGCAAGTACCTGCCCCTGGTGAGAAAGTGTCTGGTATAAGCAGACTACAAACATGCCACCACTGGCATCCCTCCATAGGGTGGTGTGGCACCAGGTGACCCTGCTCCATACCCATTGGCCAGAACTCAAAAGAAAACTCTGTCCAGTACTCATGAAAAGGTGGTTACACTCTGGCCCAAAATTTTTTGTCCTTTTTAAATAATATCTTAGGGTGTGAACCAATCGTAATGGCATCTCACCCAACAAAATCCTGGAGAGAGGGAATTGAGGAAATCTTGAACCTTGGGTCCAGAACCAAGGGGTTTTGGATTTTACCACAGACTGCAGAAAGAAGAGCTAGCCACACCTTTTTGGGTGCTGGAGGAGATCAAACCACCAGTGTAGTTCCTTGACTCTCATGGATGAGGTAAGAGCTAGGAGGAAGACTGTTTTGAAAGCCAGATCCCTGTTCAGTGATCAGTACTATAATGATTTGGAAGAGGCAACCAAGTTCAGGTCCACTCCGAGGTCTGACTTCCCGAGGAGAGCACAGTTGTTCAAAACTCATCATCGCCATAGAGATTTCCACAGATGTGGACAGGTTCATGCCTCATAGACAGAAGACTTGGGAGAGAGCCAAAGAGTAACCTTTAATTGGGGACACTGAAAAGCTCTCGTCTTGATGAAGGAGCACCAGGAAGTCTGCTACTCACTGAACTAAGGTACTGATTGGAGAGTAACCCCTTCTATGATGCCAGTCACTGAAGATGGCCCACTTTCCTTGGTAGACATTCACTAAGGAGAGGCAGAGGAAACCAACTATTTCCTTAGCTGTTCTGTGAGAAAAGCTATTATCTGAAGGAGCTACTAGATGACCTCCACCTGCAAAATTGCAGAGATTGTACTGCTCAAGGAAATCTCCAAATGAGTGGTTGCAAGAGAAGTGTTGTGGCCAGCAATGAGCCACCAGTGTCATATGAGTACGTATTACTATAACCTGTGGAGGGGACTGAACGAGGGAGAGAGACATACGGATGGTCATATTGTCCCATGAATGTTGGAATGTCGTACAGCCTTACCCATGGATCTGGCACTGGGGAACAGAAGACAGGGAGCTTTCAGTTTAGTCTGATGATGAACTGATTTATCATCAGTGGGCCACATAGATCACAAAGTCTCTCCACTACCCACCACTCTGTCCTGACAAATTGGTGCTGGCAGTGTAACTGGTCGACAATGTTCTTTTTGCTGGGAATGTACCTGACCTTCAGTTTGAGTGCATTGATGCCCAATTGTGCATCTGGATGGCTGGGCAGCATAGCAATGGAGAATGCAGTCCCCCTTGACATAGGCTAACACAGTTTGATTGTTTGCACTGCTAGCCACAAAAGTCATTTCCATTGATGTGCACTTTTGCTGGTGAGGGGTGGTGTTCTTATTCTGGAAGCAAACTCTCCTCTGAGATGGGCTTTGCAACCTCTGTGGGAAGCATCCAAGAGGAGAAGCATTTCCAAGGGCTGAACTTAGGGGCCCTTCCCCCAAAGGTGGTTTTCATTTGAGAGCCACCGCACCAGGTCTTCCCAAACCTCATCGTTGAGGGAGACCAACAGGTGTTGGGTTTTGTCCAAGAAGGACCAGTGGCATTTCAGCTGCCATTACAGGCATGAAAGGGGGATTCTCTTGTTCAATACAGTTTCTCCGGGGACATGACGTGACCCAGGATCACTTGCCGTAGTTCTGTCCAGGAAGTTGCTGGGAATTCTTTCACTGCTAAGGTGTCTAGCCTTATCCCCAAGCACTTGATCTGCTGCTTGGGAATTGGTTTAGAATTCCATCTATCCACCAGCACACCCAGGCTTTGGCAGAGGGACAGGCAATGTTGTTGGTCCCAAGATAGTTTCCCTTACAAGGAAGAAAGGTTTAGGCAGCACAGTGAAGCAGACTTCATTAGCTCTCCCTGTAGGAGCTATATTCCCTTGAGAGGACCTGAAGGTAGCCACTTTGGAAATGAGTAATACCTCACAAGTCTTCTCTTTTGATAGCCACCACTAATATCACTTTCCCGGGGGAAGTTAGTAGAAAAGGGAGTCCATGATAGAACTATTACAGAGGGAAAGCCAACTCATGTAAAACCTACTGCAAAGTGTAATGTTGGCCAAAATGTTTAGAGCTGTTGCCACCAGAGACCATTAATTTTTTTTTCCTTGGTCAAATCATTGAAGGCCCTCCCTTCACTATGGTGACAGAGCCAACATTAACACTATCTCCAGATTATTGGACTCAATAAAGTTGACCATAGTCCTTGTTTCCTTAACTTCTTTAGTGGCAGTGTATTACTTAAGCAACACAGCACTGGGTTAAGTGCTGTGTTAAGACTTAGGGACATGTTTGCATCCTCTGGGGCAAACCAGGGGTGACAGCATGACCATTCTGCTAGTTGTGAGGGAACCAGCTGACCCACAGATTAATGAGTTTACCTCAGTCAAAACACCAAAAGCAAGCTATAATTAAGGTAACCTTACAAAAGGTCTCTCTTCTGGAGTGGAACCAATCACCCACTCTTAGAGAGAGATTGTCAGTTAAAAGTCAATGTAAGGCTGCCTCCATATGGTTATTAAGTCACAGATGAGTGCAGTAACCCCTTGGAAAGCCTTTTTCCAGGATTGAGCCATTTCAGCTTCAGGAGGAGTAGGGTCCTTGGTGACCAGGGCCCCTGCAGTTTCACAGAGAATCCCTTCCTCCACTGCAGTTGGGAAAGGAGTCGATTTCCTCTCCCAGTCTCACTTCCACTCCTGTCCCCCATCAGAAGCAGCACAGGGGGCAAACTACATCCCACTTAGATAATTTTGAGAGTTGTTCAGAGAAAGAGAGTAGGACTGAGGGGGCATGGCACCTCAGTTCAGCATTCCCCACTGGCAGGGTGAGGGTTTAATCTGAGGGGAGGTACAAAGGGAGGATCTCTGTAGATAGAGACCTAGACCACCATGATCTACAAGAAGACCATGACCATGTCCATGTCAGAAGTAGAGATAGAGAGAAGTTTTATCATTATGCACTCACATATTCCATATACATATTTCACTTTCTTTTGGCATCTCCATTGGTAGGGGTGAGCTGAGGTTGGGTTGGGCAGATGTGAAGTGGAAATATTTCTTTCTTCATCAGAAGAGCAAGAAATGGGTGTAATGAATGAAGGCATTTGTTGTAGTTTTGAATGACCTTTTCTTTTTCTGTTATTATCCCCAGTGCCATGTATATTTGTACTCATTTTCAGGACCTCAAATGATTCACTGCAACTTTCAGCTTTTACACTTTTCAGGAATATGTTTTCCTTTACCTATCTTATCAGCATGGTATGAAATTCTTGGAAGTTTATTTTTGCTTCACAGATCTATTTGCACTTATGAGTTTACAGCAATTGAAAATTGATTGATCTTTTACTTCTTACAGATGGAAGTTCTGGGCCAAGATTGGAAGTTACGTGACGTAGGGACACACCCTGTCTCTTTTCCTCCATTACTGGAACTCTGCGAACCAGTGCTACATGAAGTGTGGGAACACAGTTCAAGATAGCCAACTGCTTCGTGCTCAAAGCAAGGTGCACTTCAGGCAGTGAAATGATAGATTAGATTCTGAGTACAGTAATAATGATGGACCACTGGTCAATGTTTTTGTTACCAGAATAATGCATATTCATGTATTCAAAATTTCAAGTACATACACAGTCATTCAGATTTCAACCTTCACCAGTTGAACATTAAAAAAATTATGACCATCATAGATCATGATGATAATGAAAACAAATACTGTATATGAAAGATATTGCTATCATTAAGTTTGTCCAGCATTCTCCAGCCATGTCAGTTCTGAGATACTGCAAAAATGTTCAAAATATTAATTATTAACAATTTATTGGCTATATAGGTATCAGGTAATACTGTGCTGTGATAATATTTGGTGGTTTGATTACTTGTATGCAGACAATTTCTGGTTCAAACAAGGTTCAAACAATTACTGTTAAACAAGGAATCTTTATCAGCTTGAGTATTCTAGCTTGATGCATGCAGTTTCTATGGCAATGCATTGAGGTTATATTGCTAGATTAGCATCCTTATGCATAGCTTTTCTGATAAATTGGTCATTATTAACCAGGAAATTCTAAGACGTTCATCCTAGAAAATGAATTTTAACTGCATAGTATTCAAAATTTATGACAATGACAGTAAATTTTCTTCAATCTCTATTACAAGAGCTGCACTTCCTATATATAGGTATGGTCATATTTTTGCAGTGAAAGAGCATTATATTATCTTAAAATTATAACATTATTTTGAACTACTACTGGGTTCTTTCATTAGTAAAGTAAAAGAAATGTTGCACTGAGGTTATGATGCCACAGTGCTTTGATTTCACTGCTAATCATGAAGACATTTAGTTAAAGTAGAAGCATATATCTCTTATCACTATACATACTAATTTTGACCCTAATTTCAAGACAATAGAACTTATTTGAGCTGTGTACAAGTGTGAGTTCACGTTTGCTGAAATGTGATAGTCTTCAAAAATATATTACTGTACCTGAGCCATTAAATAATAAAGGTCATATTGGATATGATATTTGATCCATTTGGTCTGACCTTTTGTCAGTACTATACACTTGTATAACTTCCTGAAATTTCAAATAATTTTATTTAACATGTTGAGATAGCTAGTCAAATCCCATTTGTCATTGAAAAATCAGTCCAGTGTAAAAATCATATGTTACATCTTACCAATGGCTCTTTTAGGCAAGATAAATCTCTATGGTTGAGAAATTTGCAATCAACATAAATAAATGTTCTCACAATAAGGGTACCTCACGTGAGGTAGTAATAATTAAATTACAATAATGTTCATTAGTCAAAAGGAACATTGATAAAAAAAAATATACCATTAAGTTGCAGTATGTGACAGGAGAACTTTAACTGCAAATGTGATATGACAGCTTTAGTAATAGTACATAGTTTGGAAGAAAAACCTTGCAGTTTACAAAGACTTGACCAGAAATAAATACCCTTCAAAATTTGGCAAAGATAGCAAAGCTTAAGTTTACTCTTTTCTGTTGTACAAGCCATGCAGACTGTATCGTAAGCTAGTACAAGACAGATTCACTAGAACCAAAGAGACAATAGTCACCTCATTAATCATTTCTAGTCCTTTTTATGTGTATTTTGAAACTCAAATACATTTCATGTGGATCAGGGCAGAAACTGATGCACTGTTTGTGTATCTCTTGTTTTAAGACTTGTTTAAGACTTGTTTTGTGCAATAGGTGGCTTGAAATTATAACTCATATTCTGTAAAAATGAGTATCTTTGTGACTCCTAAATATTTTCAGGACATTACCGTATTATTAGTTTTTTATATATTTTTGTATGTGTATTTCAAAGAAAATAATGGGTATTCAGTATTCAACAAACCATATGATTAGACTAGCATATTTGATTTTTGTGACCTTTTCCCTGCTATGAAATGTGACAAAATTGAAAAAAAAAAATTATCAGTAACTACCTCTTTTTTAAGAAAACTTTAGGCTTACATTGTTTCCATTTGTAGTATAGAAGTACAATTGTAAATATTGTATAGAAAAACTCATATTAGAGAGTTTTTGAGTTAATCATAGCATTAGAAATTCTACTTCCATTCCATTACATTGCTATTGTAGCTAACTGAATTTTTATAAGCAGAGTCCTGAAAACATTATGGAGTATTAATATTGTCAATAAAATGACAAAATCTCAGTATGAAACAAAATATTTTACTAAGCTTGTGGTTGTTAACATTCACAATACTCTTGAAATTATTCTGTTCATTACAGTTACATTGGCCCTTGCATCTAAAATGCATTCTAAAGTGAGTTCTGATACATATCAAACATTTTTTGACAAAACTTAGAGAAATCTAAGTTAATGTCAGAAAGAAAAACTAGTGCATTAAGCAAAGACTTTTGGGAGATTATGTAATTCAAAGTAGTGCACAAATCATAGAAATTTAGATTTTTCCCTACAGTTTCAGTCATCTTAACCATATCAAAATAGAATGAGGGTTTGGAACTCATCTTTGATCCACAAGTAACCTACGTGCCTTTAATTGCAGTTCAAGCATTTATAAACTTAAGAAAGAATCTTTAGATTTAGATCTATGACTAGAAGTAAGAATTTGTAAATACTATTAGAAACTGAAAGTTTTAGAAAATACCTTCACTTTAATATTATTCTTTAAAGTGTTATTTTACCAAAGTATTTTGGTGCGGTCAGCATTTTTATTCGAGTCCATTTGTTAAAATGGTTTTTAACAAAATATTGACCTATACTACTCCTACTAACACATAACCTTCATTTTCATATATTACTGGTTTTTGGTGTTGTTATTTCATGTCATGGGCTGCTGTATGTGCAGTATCATTAAACCTTTAATAATTGTGTAGATCTGTCTTCGTCTCATATACAGTGTTAGAGGCTAGAGTATTCTGTTTAGATTTTAATAATTGCCAAAAACCAATAATAACAAGGAAAGTTTCTAGTGAAGTTTGGTCTAAAACTCTCAGTCTTCTTACACTGTCTGTATAAAGGAAGAAAAATAAAGTGACTGACTATATTAACATTCAATGAGATAAGCAATTTGTTTTTTCCAAGAAGTAATGTGGGATGATCCTCTTGTTGAGAGAATTGTTGAAATATGTTGTACTGTAGTAATGTTCTTAGTTCAAACTGCTGTTCTCATTAATGTTAATGTTCCCAAGAGGTGCTATATGATGATCTATATTTTTATTCTTGTTGCATGGACTAGTGTATATTAATATATTTTGTACTGTTGTACATTTCATAATTTATTGTAAGTTATGTATCAATAAGAGGAATGAAATTAATGTGCTATTATTTTGAATAACCTTCCAGATCCTAAGTTTGTCCAAAAATTTTTGGACAAACTTACAAGTTAATAATTTTTTAAAAGCAATACGTACAATAAAATTTCACCCAACAACTAGCACAATGACATTAGTAAGATAATGCTTCAAATTCTGCTTTAAACTGCCCCAAATAATGGACAACATCCATTGCAGAAATTTAAAATCTTCAACATTCACAACTTTAAATTTTTGAGGAGTTTTCATCAATATAAAATATAATTTTTTGCTTAAATAACAAACACTAATGTTCAACACTTCAAGTGGTTTAGTTAAAGAAGAGCAAATTGTAATTTTTAGTAGTTTTTGTTTCATGACTCTTTAGATTTTGCTTGACATGACTGAAAATATTAAGTCAAGAAAAATATAAAAGCTGACCAACATGAGATTCAAATTCTGTAGACAATAATACTTGAAAGAAGTGAAAGGTATTGCTGGATCCATGAGGAGAAAAAATACTGAAAAAAGTCATGATAACCTCTGCCATTGTTTGAAAAATATTACAATTAATTTCATGACCATTAATTTCAATGTAGAAAACTTGAAAATTGGCAGGAAAACACATTAAAGCAAGAGTTGACATAAATTTGTACAATACATATAATTACATGGCTCATTTGTTTCATGACTATGACAAATTTTTAATCAATTTGTATTTTTCATAGCTAACAAACCTGAGGTCTTAATGTTTTACTGCCCACCTCTGTTATTATATTTCCTGGGTTGGGAAAAGGGTAAAAGACTGAAGCGTCATGAGGTACGGTGCACGGTCTCTGACCAGCTATCGTCTCGTATGCACAGAGGTTGCCAGATCTCACAGACTCCTCACCTTAAAATCTTTTGATTGCTTTAACCAGTTACCAGCTGGTGCTTGGAAAGTTATTCTCTTGTTAAGACCTCAGGTTTGTTAGCTATGAAAAATACAAATTGATTAAAAATTTGTCATTTGTTCATATGTGGAAGAAACCTTCGGTCTTAACAATAGGATAGATTTATACTTGGAGGGAGGTAGAAGTATTCTATGGCTGGGAGTTAACCCACCTGACCACCCTTTCTAGAAGGATGAATTCTAAAGGTGGTGGTTCAATGTCCGTGAGAAGATAGATAAACCAATATCTAACTACTCAGCTATCTGGGCTGAAATACAATGATATATGAGCAGATTCATATATCATTGTATATGAATCCAGAGAGCCAAAGAAAATTCTGACTGTTCATATAAGAAACCATATCAGCCACAGAGGTTTGTTACCACTACTCACTCCTTGCTAGAGAGAGAGGAGTATTTGCTACTGAATAGGAGGTTTGATTGTTTCAAAAACAATGCAAAACAACTATCAGTATGCCTGTAGGAGGAAGAAAGGAACAAAGAGAAAGAAAGATACCAGCCAAGTCACTCACTCTCGCTTCCACACAATCATCATAGGTAAGATACAAACTGCCCTGTGAAGGGCACTGGGTGAATTACACAATTTTAGGGCAGCCACCACAGGACCCAAGGAAAACATGTCCAAAGACCTATGGGCAACGTCTCTTAGGTAAAATGAAGTGAACGTGGATTGTCGCAACCAGGTACCAGTGCTCAAAAATTCTATGAACAGCAAAGTTTTTCTTAAATCCCAGAGAGGAACTTATACCTCTGATGTCATGTGCTTTAGCCTGCACAGACTCGGTTACAGAACCATCAAGAGATGAGTAAGCCTGCTTGATCGTCTCACATATCCAGAATGAAATAGTGTTTTGGGAAACTTCTTTTCTGGACCGACCAGTGTTAACAAAAAGTCTATGACACCTAGTCTTAGATGGCGAGTCCTTTTACGATAGCATCATAGGGCTCTGACAGGATATAGCAAGAGCTCTTGCAGGTTGTTGTCTACAGTCATTCAATGATGGGGAAAAAAAAAAAAAAAAAAAAAAAAAAAAAAAGGAGGTAAATCTGTCGTCATGTACTGAGGGATTCTGTGTCTTGGCCACGAATTCCGGGACAAACTCGAAGGTCACAGACCCCCCCAACCCCTGGTATGTTTCACATCATAACTCAGGCTACAAAGGTCCAAACTCTTTATGAAGAAGCCAAGGCCAACAAGAAAACCATCTTCAGTGTCAGATCTCTGTCTGATGATTGACGCAAGGGCTCGAATGGGACTCGAGAGACTTCCCAGGACAAGCAAAACATCCCATGTGGGAGGCTTGAGTTCCCTTGGAGAACAGATCTGCTCGAAACCCCTGAACAACAATGAGATCTCCCAGGATGAAGAGATGTCCACGCCTTTCAGACGTAACACTAAACCTAACAATGCTCTGTAGCCCCTGATAGCAGAAACAGAAAGGCCTTTCTCATTCCTAGGGAAGATAAAAAAAACTGCAATATGCTGAACAGAGGTTTTGAGTAGAGAGAAACCCCATTGATGACACCAGTCACAATAGACTGCCCATTTCCCTTGATAAACTGCTGAAGAGGATTTCCTGAGGTAACTGGACATACGTCCCGCTGCTCCCTGAGAAAAACCTCTTGCTTGGAGGAGGTACTTGATAGTCTCCATCCGTAAAGAGACAGATTCTACAGACTGGTAAAACCTTTCGACATGAGGCTGGCAAAGAAGTTGCTGCCACGGGGGAATCTCTCTTGGAACCTCAGACAGAAGAGACAGAAGGTCCGGGAACCACTCTACTTGAGGCCACAAAGGAGCCACCAAAGTCATCCTGAGATTTCGAGAAATTGTTACCCTGTTCAGAACTTGACAGATCAGGCAAAACGGAGTGAAGGTGTACACCTCGAGGTTGTCCCAAGAGTATTGGAAGGCATCCTCTGCCAGAGCAAGAGGATCCAGGACCACTGAACAGTAAACCTCCAGCTTCCTGTTGAAGCGAGTTGAGGTCTGGCATAGGCCTCCCCAAACCTGAAAAAGCCTGTCCACCCAACCTGATGCAAGGACCACACCATGCCCAGGATTTGGTTCCGACGATTCAGCCTGTCAGCAACCACATTCCTCTTGCCTGGGATGTATCTGGCAGAGCGTGTCACTGTGTTGTCGATCGCCCACTGACATAACTCGACTGACAATGAATGGAGGTGACGATACACTAGAACCCCCTGCTTGTTCACTTTAGCGACTACTGTGGTGTTGTCAGACATCAAAACCACCGAATGACCCTCTACCTTCTCCCGAAACTCTCTCAGACCCAGAAAAGCTGCTTTCAGCTCCAAAACGTTATGTGTAGCAGCCTGTTTCTGCATTCCAAACGCCTGACGCAATGACGTCTCTCACATGAGCACCCCAACCCAAGATGGAGGAATCTGAATACAGAAGGAAGTCTGGAGGGGGAGAGCGCCAAGGGATTCCCAACGAGAGACTGTGGGAGTCCAACCACCAACGAAGGTCTTGCTTCACCTGTTCAGACAGAGAGATTCTCTGTAGAGGGGAATTGCCCGCCAGGGACCAGAAATCCTTCAGTCTCCATTTCAGAGACCGAAGATGAAGACGACCATGAGGGACCAGCTTTTCCAGAGAAGAATTCCCTGAAGGACCTGCCACTTGTCTTCCTGACAGAATGATTCAAGGTGGAAAAGTTAATTACCAGTCTCCAGTTGCCTGTCGCTTACTAGGAAAATCAGACTGTAAAACCCTGGAGAAGGATGCTTTACTTCTATCAAACACACTTCCACAAGAAGAGCTAAGAACTTTGGGGAGTCACAAGCATATGTTTGACTGAAAAGGGGTCTGTCCAAGAGGGCAGGGAGATAAGTTGAACATTTACTACCCATTTCTCCGCTCTATAACTCTGCCACTTGGCCCAATGGCCTGCCAGGCATCCCACTACTAGTGGCAATGGAGAGGGAGAGGCGTCCACTCAAGTGACAACCCCCTCTGCCCCTTCCTCTAGAGCCCCTCCCAGGCTTGTAGAGGTGGGATTAAAAGGGATGTTGTTGCTTGTTTGACTTGGCCTGTGAGGGGGATTGAAGGACCCTCACAGAAGTGGAACTCTTAGAAGATTTAACAGGTGAAGATCTTCTCACCTGTCGCTGAGGAGGGGGCATCGTGAACGCACCTCCGACTTAAGATACTGCCTGATGTACTAACCTGTCTTTAGTATCTGCCCGTTGCCGGTCAATCGTATTCTGTAACTCAAGTCCTCAGAAACAGAAACTGCGAATCAAGGAAATCCCCATTCCTGAGAGCCGACAAAGACTCGAGTCCACTGAATTCGCCACCTTGGACAGTGCTGCGTCTTTCCTGGCCAGGAGGTGGTTGGCCCACAAGTGCGCAAAGGTGGGCTGGGTAAGATATCGATAGCTTTAGCACCGGACTGTAACAGTCTAGTGAGTGAGAGAGCTCACTATACCTACTTCAGTCTTATCTGAAGCAATCCTGGCTAACGCAGTGGACCACAAGTCCAGCCAGGAGACCATCTGGAAGATGAAAGCCGCCGTAGTCTCCATAGCTAAGGCCTCTTGTGACGAAAAGGAAAGTCCTTTTGACCTATCCTGCTCCAGAGTTAGACAAGGCTTAAGACTGATCACATCCGGGTTAAGGGGGCCGGCCGGAACCCCTATATATGGTGGTATAGGGCGAAAAATGCAAAGTCATGAAAAAATTCATGGAGCTTCATATGGCAATTGAGAATACGTATACGAAATATTTCGTCAAAATTCCTCTTACTTTTGTAGTTACAGGGTAATTAGTTAACGTAACTCAATAAGCCTAAAACATTGATCCGTACAAGAAAATGCAATATTTCTTCTATTATCGTAAATTTTGATAATTATTGTCAAAGAAATTGGGAGAAATGGCATCTGTAGACATTCCCCGAGTCGAGAAGGAGACTTCAGGCTCAGGTACCAAGTCCAGTCATGATTTAGTGCGATCACAGACTTCAAGTAGTCTACACGTTCCATTTCACCTCTGACATTCGCTTGCTTTTACGTATGTTTATGTATGTTTCGGCAAGAATTTCATCATGCCAATGAGGAAAAGACAAGGAAAACATCTCGCTAACATACAGACGAAGAAAAATCGCTCAAGTATTATTACAGAATATCATAATATATGCGTAGTTAGTGAAGAGAGAGGGGAGGGTTGCGAAGTAAGGGTTGCTTAGTAACGCCCCCGTCTTGCTTGACAGCACACGTCACACTGTGCCCAAGGCTATGATCTTTGAGCAAAGAGATCTTCATTTATGATAAATAACAAAGTTTTGGTTTTTTAATACCCAAAATGGAATATGAAATTCATAATAATCATGATTTATTAAATTGTCTTTGTAAAAAAAGAGTACACCTACGAGTTTCACCTCTTGACATTCTCTTGCATTTACGTTTGTTTATCTTTGTTTCGGGCAAGAATTTCATCATGCCAAAGAGGAAAATACAAGGAAAACATCTCGCTAACATACAGAAATAGAAAATTCTCTGTAATAAGCCGAGTTAGTGAAGGGGAGAGAGAGAATTGCGTAGGAAGGAGTGCCCCATCTTGCCTCAAGCAGTGCCCCAGGCTGCGAGATATAAGCAAAGGGATCATCATTTATGATTAAATTATGATAAATAAAATAGATTTGGTTTATTAATACACAAAAAAGAAATATACATTCATAATAATCATTATTTATTAACATTGTCTTTATAGAAATACGAAGGAAAACTTTGAACGCCCGTATCTCAAAACTATACTTATTGACCTTCAAAATCTATCTTCTTACTTAGTTTTAAAGCTATAACATTGGAATTTGGTATATAACTCAGAAAGACATTATAGAACAATCAAATAGAGCCCTTTTTTCCAATTTTTGTTTCGTATTTTTTTACAAATTTTTTTCTCCCGATTTATAGGGTTTATTTTTTTACCATATTGAAAAATTCATATCTAGCAAAAAAAGGACTTTTAGAAAAAAAACTCTCCATTCGATTGGAGGTCTACATCAGGTCTATATGGTAGTAATCCCAGGTCTTAATATTAAATATCAAGGGAGGAGATAGAATTTGAAAAATGGTTATTTTCGGGATAAATCGCCCTGGCGTCACAAAACCGAAGGTCAGAGGCGAAAATCATATGCGGTTTGGAGATGTCCCAAGTCACCTTATTAAGTGGTATGAATATCAAAGTCCTGTCCTTAAAAAAGGACATTAGCCGGCCGGCCCCCTTAAGGTGAAGAGGCATCAAATGAACTACATTAGTGGAGTAGTACTTCCTATGCTGCACAAGAGCAGGAGGAAGAAACTTGGATGATCTATTGGAACATAAACATCTTGGTCCGAAACCTAAGCATTCCCATGCTGCAAGACGGACTGAGCGTGATCCGACACGGGAGGTTCAAAAGAAGTCTTAGAATCCTGTCTGGCACCCAGAAAGGCCTCTATATCCATTGGGATGATAGAAGACTGAGCCTGCATCCTACACTCACGATTGTTGAACTCATGAATGAGATCAATAACCTCTGTGAAGGAAGACAAACTCTTGAGTGTCTCCCTCCTCCTGCTCCAGCAAAGGTGACCGACTACGCAAAGGTGGCGGCTTGGTAGTATCCACCTCCTTTTGGAACAACACTGGTGAAGCTTCCCTAGGAAGCCTAGCATTCTGGTCCTTATTGGTCACAGTGTAGTCCCTAAACCTCAAAGATCCTGCAACCGAAGGTTCCCAAACATCATCACACAACGACACTTGTACATGGTACCGGCTCAAACCGCGTACAGGCTTGTGTGAAGAACCACGTACACGATCACAGAAACGATTACATACACGATTGCAGAAATGATCACGTACACACACGGCAGGTGAAACACATACGTCTTCACAGGAGGAATCACGTACGTGGACCTGTGACGAGTCGAGTACACATCCGTGAGACACCAACTGAGCATGGTCCCGATACAAGGAACGTCGCTGAAGAGAGCTACTTGAAGGAGATTGACTCCTAAGGTTAAGGTCTCTTCCAGAACGAGAAACACGTCTGTGGGCCATGGAAGCCTCATGCTCCCAACTGCCAACTGCAGTCTTAAGGAGCAAAGAATCCTAAGACGCAACTTGAACCACATCTGTATCTGGAACCTTCAACCTTTTAATCGGCTCCTTATTGTCCTTACGCCGATGAACTGGAACAGAAACAAATGAAGAGGGGGTAGCACCTCTGATATCATTGGCACATACATGCAAGGAAGAGCCCTTTCTGCGTATGGAAGGTGGAGAAACACTCTTACGACTCAACCCTAACACTGTCACGGACACGTCCATGAGATAGAAAGACACAGCCGTGAAGGGTAGACGACGATGCATTACTTGCACGTACAGGAGACGTCCATGTATCGAAAACAAGGATGCCTTCCTTCCACAAGCTTCACTGCCAGCCTCATGAACATGAACTTGTGAGGGAGAAACACGACCTTGTGGGGCAGATGGAGAAGCACTCCTCTCACTTGTACAAACATAGGCATGCATGGGAGAGACACAGTCGTGTGAGGCAGGAGGCGATGCACTCCTTCCACTCGCAGAAGACGAAGCCACAAGTTCTTGATCCTCCAATGTCTTGACATGATGGCAAGGTGGTGATGGAGAAGAAGCAGGAGAAGGAGTGAAACTCCGCCCTCTACAAGGTCTCTTAGTAGCAGGAGCTGGAGAAGAGACCTTATGTTTAAGACTCTTCTTTGTAGCGAAGGCAGAAAACCTCTCTTCCAAAACAGAGTCCAGCCTCTTGAAGACTGCTTGAAATTGCCTCAGAAGGCTCAGCGAGAGAGGACGACAACGTCATATCAGGAAGGGATGACGTCATAGTGATGGGAGGACAAGTGCCCACCGCATCTGACATCATAGGCTAAGAGGATGCTGGGAGAGACGTCACTTTGAATTTTGGCCTAACCTAACCCCTTTCTTTCTCTACAAAAATGAATAATCTACCCACCTGTACGCTTTCTCCAACTCCAGTACACTCCAGAAATCACCTTAAAACACCAGCACCACAAGACTTACGACCCAAAAAACAACTCCTACCAGACAGAGAGCTCTCCCATACCAACCACACACCACCAACACGTGCTTTCTACTACCCCGTGTTATTGTTTACATCCTGCCGACGCCGCCGCCATCTTGTCTATGACGTCACAGCCTATGACGTCACAACACAACTTAAATACATCAACAGACACCTTCTAGAATCTACCACATGCTGTCCATATATAGGACACCCACCATATTTCAACAATGCATAAAATACCCATAACAATTATACAATATATAATCACACTTATCTATACCCATAACAATTATACAATATATAATCACACTTATCTCTTTCTCCCTCCCCTCCGACTGTTTCCTAACCTAGTATTCCCCTCTTAATTTCCTTCGTCCTCCAACTCTTTACCCTCTACATAATTTCTAATACATTCCCCTGAAACTCCTGCTTTAGTTAATACATCAGCCACTTGCTCCTTTCCTTTTATCCATCTCACCTCCTTTATTTCCCCGGATTCAATGGTTTCCCTTATTGCAGCAATATCTATTTTTAATCTCTTGCTACTTACACCAGTGCTCGATTTGATGGCGGTCATTAGTGTTTTACTATCAGTGTTAACCAAGGCTTCTAAATTTCTCCCTCCTACTACCTCTTCCACAAATGCTTGAAATATATCAATCCTTCTACAGCTTCCCCAACACTCAGGGCTTCAGCCTCAATGGTGGATTTTGCCACTCTCCTGGATTTCCTAGACTTCCACCATATGGGACTTCTCCTCTTCCCATCTGTCAAAGAAATAATATAACCCATTTGAGTATGGCCATCTTCTATGTTTCCAAATGAAGCGTCTGCATAGGCTTCCCAATAAACCCTTTCTTCTTCCATCTCACTTATTGTAACTTCGCCCATCATGCTCTTAGTTTTTCTCACAATTTTAATAAGTTTCTTCATATCCTGAGTTGTTCCTTCTTTAAATGCTTTACTTAATTCGCTAATATCATATGATATTTCTGGCATCGTGTGTAGTGATACCCAATTCAGCTGTCCTACCACTGATCTGTACTCTGTTAACTCCTTTTGTTCTAGCACTCTATTACCCGTATATCTTCTAGCCTCTGGTTCTCTTATGGAATTTATATACTGCCACTGATTAAGGGAAAATCTATTCTCCTTCTGCTCTATTACTACTCCTATATACTTGAACCTTTTACTCTCTTGTTCTCCTACTTGCAATTTCCTTTCAATCTCCCAATCATTTCCTTTAAGAATCCTTCAGTTCCTCCGTAGCAAAAATCATCTACGTGTGTACACAAAATGCCTTCCAATTTATTGTCCTTCCAAACCAAAAGAATATATTAGGTTCTAGTCTACTTCTCTCACCTTGAAGCTCCTTCACTACTTTCACCACTTTACAATACCATGCTTTTGCTGCATCCTTGAGCCCATAGACTAGTTGTTCTTCAACTTCCATAATCCCCTCCAACCATCTTCCCTTGGTGGCTTCAAGTACACTTCTCTTTGTATCTCGTCACCTTGTAAATATGCAGTTTTGACATCCAATGTATAACAATTCCAATTTTTCACCTTTATTATGGTTAGACAGAATTTTAAAATCAGCATTGCATGTGGGAGCATCCTTTTCCCACTCAGCCATTTCTTCTTCAAACCCTCTAGCTACCAATCTTGCTTTACATATCCTTTCCCCCCCTTTTATCTTTTCAGTTACTATCCATCTTGTAGATATAGCTTTTTGTCCAACATCATTTACCTCCTCATATACCTGGTTATCTCTCCAACTTAGAAGTTCTTTTTCTTTAGCTTCCATTATGCTTCTATTTTCAAATCCAGCAACACCTCCTCTTCATCTTCAATTTTGTCTACCTGACTATAATCCCTCAAGTTAACCCACCCTTTGTCACCTGACTGTGAGTCTCCGTATATTGTACGAATCAGCCCATGCTTGGCTTGATCTTTTTCCTGCAAGACCTAAAATAGTCCATTCTTCTACTTGTCCTGTATCATTGTTTATAGCCCTAACTCTATTTCCCTTTTTGAATTTTGGTATCTCTTCCATTAACTCGCTTTCTATTGACCCACTTTGCCCGTTATCTTCCACTGTTTCCTCTATCACCTCTCTTTCTATAGTCTCTTCTGTGTCTGCATTCCTTCTCTCACCTATTATCTTCTCTCCTTCCAGCCAATCTACTTTCCCTTCATTTGGGCCATCTGACCTACCTTTCACCCCATGGGATTTATCTATTCTAGCCGATATCTCTTCTGTATCTGGTGATCGTCGTTGAATCCTTGTCACATGTATCCTAGCTACTTCTCTTAAAGAATCCCCATGTTTGACTATTATTGTTTTCCCCGATACTCCCACTACCTGAGCAGGTCCTCTCCATTCATTTTCATTTTCCCTCTTATAGAATACCTCATCTCCTATAGAAGACCTCATCTTCCACTGCTTCTTCAAATTTATGTTCTCTGATGTTTTTGTTTAGCGCTATTCTTATTTTATTACAGGACTCATTTTTTACAAACCTCACAATTTTTAATCAGTTCCGTTAGTAACTTTCTTATTTCCTCTTTTTCTTTTTCGATTTACCCATTACTCCATTGTGCTTCCTCTGTTAGCTTCCATATTTTATCTCCACTTCCATGACCAAACTGTAAATGTAATTTCTTCATTGTGTTCTTAATTTCCTCGGATTCTTTCCCTTCCAACCCTCCAGTAAATAATTCTTCTACCTTCCTCCTCCTTATAGGTACTCTTAAATGACCCTGTTCGTCTTCTCTTAACTCTACTTTCATTCCCCCTAATACTTCTACTATGACACAATTTTCTTTCAAATTTAGGGTCATACCCATTTTACTCATGGTTTGCTTACCTATCAGCCAGGGTATATCACCTTGCAGAATTTCCGTCTTCAAATAAAACTTTCTGTTTTTTAGTATCACAGGTATTTCTATTATTCCTCTGGACTTATAAGATGTCTCACCAAAATTAAACACTTTATTAGACTCTGTCCTAGTGTCCCTCATTCTCCTCAACTCTTCCTCACTCAAATCCATGACAATACGTGCTAGTCACGAATTCCCCGCAAACTGTTGATTTACACCCTGTGTCCAAATTGCATCGAAACCACCTACCCTCCACGATGCTTCATCACTTTATTAACTTCTCCTACATAAACCTCTTCTTCTTCTGTCCCATTTTCTGTTTTCAGCTTATTTTCTTCTAGTCTTGTTTCAGTTTTCTTCCTATTATGAAAATTCATGAGGACAATCCCTAGCCCAATGCCATTCTGAGCTGCATATTGCACATACTGTTACCTTCCCTTCTTTGTTTATAGGATTTCTACCACCCCTTCCTCGGTTCCATCTTCCCGATATCTTTGGTTTTCCCTCCCTCTCCCAGAACTGGCATTGCCTTCTGACGAACCCCACCATTCCCGTTCCTCTTTAGTCCCTAATCCCTCAAATAGTCTTTTCATTGTTTGCGACACTGTTCCGTACTCTAGCTTTTCTTGCCCACAAGCCGATAATACCATTTGTTTTTGATTTTCCGTGAGATTTGCTTGCTCTATTACATGATACCCCTTGACTTCGCCTTCAAGCGCGCTTTCCCCACCCATTGCTCTTTCACACTCAGATGTCTGCCTTCTCGTATCTAATTAAATAGTCCGCCATATTTTCACTAGATTCTCTTCTTATTAGAAGGTATCTTTTTATTCTACCGTAATTCTCCATTACCGAGTCTTTTAGATAGGCTTTATCTAGTTTCTCTAGGATTAACTTTGGACCCTCTGTACCAGTAAGTTTATCTTTATCTAATGCTTCCACTAGCTCTCGGGCTTTCCCTTTTAAGCTCATTCTCATTTCTATCGCCAGGTATTTTGTATCTTCTCCATACAACAATAGCCAATCTTCGGCTTGACCTTTCCATTCTTTGTATTCTTCTTGTATCCCGCTAAACCTAGGACATTCCCTTCTCCATCTAGTAGTCTCCCTTTGTTCACTGTCGGATCCAGGCATCTTTGATCAACCACGCTCTGCTACCAGTTTGAATTTTGGCCTAACCTAACCCCTTTCTTTCTCTACAAAAATGAATAATCTACCCACCTGTACGCTTTCTCCAACTCCAGTACACTCCAGAAATCACCTTAAAACACCAGCACCACAAGACTTACGACCCAAAAAACAACTCCTACCAGACAGAGAGCTCTCCCATACCAACCACACACCACCAACACGTGCTTTCTACTACCCCGTGTTATTGTTTACATCCTGCCGACGCCGCCGCCATCTTGTCTATGACGTCACAGCCTATGACGTCACAACACAACTTAAATACATCAACAGACACCTTCTAGAATCTACCACATGCTGTCCATATATAGGACACCCACCATATTTCAACAATGCATAAAATACCCATAACAATTATACAATATATAATCAGTCACGACATCTCTAAGACCAGTGCTAGTTGATGGCCTCACTGGCTGAGCGATAAAGGGCAACCCAGTGAGCATCGGCGAAAACAAGCTCCGCAAGGTGGCAGTACATGAGAGCCAACGTAGAGGAGTCATGGGGGAGGTGGGACTGCTATAGGGGCCAGAGGGGGTACATGCCTCCAAGAAATGCAACAAAAGCCCATCCAAGGAAGGTGAACTCCATAGACCAAGCAACGCCCAAACAGCCACCATCTTGGATAACTCTGAACCTGAAACTAAAAAATTAGATGGTGTAGCCTCCTCCCTCTCGGGAGAAGAGAATTGGAACCCGAGGGAGATAGGGCTACATTAAACATAACATCATCCTGCGGCACTCCCGATACTCCCATCGACGAATCAATGGAAGAAAAAGACGGCAACTTTGGTACACTTGAAATAGCCACAGGGAGAGCAATCGCACTAGAGGGGGACAACGAATCGTCCAGTCGAGAAGAAGAAAACCCTTCCCAAGAAGGAAGAGTCGAAACTGTGATGTTCCCTCTTCCTATAAAACACTCTCCTCTGCAACTTAGGCCAGGAACAACATTCTGGGCAGGTATTGGATATTGCACAATAATTTGCTGTGCACCTACTGCATGTCATATGAGGATCTGTGCTCATCGATGCCAGAAACCTCAAGCATGGAAATCCCGGAATATCCAGGCACGTGTTGACGAGGCCATGATGACTCTGAGGAATCCATAATAAACAGAATAATCACACAAACACACTGAAAAGGAAAGAAACATGGGCACAAAACAACCAGCTTGGAAGGACAGAAAAAGCGATAGCATCTATTCTCCAAGGTGGTTAAGGAAAAGACTGGAGTGTCATGAGGTACGGTGCACGGTCTCTGATCAGCTATCACCTTGTACGCCCAGGGGTTGCCAGATCTCACAGATTCCTTGCTCTACAATCTTTGATTGCTTTAACCAGTTACCAGCTGGCACTTAAAAAGTTCTCCTATTATTAAGACCAAAGGTTTGTTCCAAATATTAACAAAAAACCACTAATCACTTACATGCTTATCTATATGCATGGTCTACATGTTTCTAGGCTATACAGTCCTTCAATTAACAACAGAGGGAGATGACCCTCAATTCTAAGGTATGTCTAAGTTGATAACACCACTTTTCAGGATTTAATGGTTAGGCAAACAGTTCTACTCTGGTTCAACAGATGTTTACTTTACTAAGGATCACTTTCCAGTGCTGAAGATTAATTTAATTCCATTTTTATTCACTTAAACATTTTATTTTGACCAGATATTGTTCAGTCACCATTATTACTGTGAACACCAGTGGCACAGACAGTAACATAACAATCTGTTGTTAATCTGAGAATGTAGCAATTCTGCAGTGCTGCTGTATTCCTACTTATGAATTCAATGTTTAAAACAGGGTCCACAATTTTTCCTTATTAGAATAATTTTATGGAAAGTTCCTTATTTTTAGTTTGAGGTCACAATAATCACCTTTTCCATTTCTCCATAAAACACTAAAGAAAGTATATGAATCCTACACTATAAAGCTTTTAAGTCTTGTTGGTCACTTCCCTTTTAAGTACCTTTCCCTTCCATGCATAGGAGCATTTCCTAAAATTTCCTCGACAGCTGTGGCGAGAGGTAACTAAAACCTTTCACTGCCAAAAGGGGACATACCTTCAGGGTGGAGTTTCATGGCAAGAGGTTCTGTTTTTTTTTTTTTCATCCAGATATTTATCACATACTCAACTGAAAACTTCTGGAAGGGAAGCTTCTTTCTGCATTGCCTTGGTTGCTTACTCTTGCAGTCTTTGGCCAAAGACTCATTGAAGTAGATCAAACTCTAGAAGGATCAAAGTGGATGCTCTTAGGAGTAGAGGTAGTCTTGGAAGTGGAAGGGTTGGGTGAGTAGGGAACTGCACTCCTGACTGATCAATCTGGGGCCAGAGATATTAATTACCCAGGAGAGTGCCTTCTTTCAGCTGGTTGGGAGTGACTACCTTTAATGCAGAAGTCAAATTATTGGAACATGGGAAGACCAAAGACAATGAAGAAGTACCAAATATTCTCCTCACATGAGCCCATTCTTTAGTATGGTACCTATCATAAGTATAATCTCTAAACTGTGAGAAAGGGAGAAAATGAGACAATCATGGAAGATGAAGGAGATCAGTGGCAGTCAGAAGAACTGAGTGTCTAGGGCTATTCATTTTGCTGTGACTGGAGTGGAGGATTTGTAGAGTGCGTACTTTCTTTGAAATATCTTTTACGATGCTAACCAAGGAAGCTACTGAACCTCCTCCTGAGTTGGTATAGAAATTGAAGTCACACAATCTATACGGAGGTGGTATAAAACTTGAAGTCTCACACAAACTAGTACATAAGTCCTGGGCAAGGAAGATGATAGTAACTAATACAAGGATATGGAACCTTTAGATGGAGAATTAGTGCCGATGAGTTTCACACATATTTACAGGCAAAGGTAATACAAAGCAGTCAGACTTAAAATGACTAGACAAATATTGAGTCCTGTGAGAGTATCAAGTGTTTGCCCGTTAAGTGGCATTAAACAATGAAGCAGGATGTGCAGAGCACCAGATCACTACTTCATGAATGAGCTTGATGATCTCTCAAAATATTTTACCAGCTTTGCTTGGTAATGTCCTGATGAAGCAAGAACCTCTCGTCCCATCAGGTCCCCAAATGCACAAGTATGGTCTTCTCCCTTGAGAGAAGATGACACACCAGCTTTCCACCCTTTAATTACTCATAAAAATGCAGTGCACAATCAATTCAGTTGGTATGGACTGACAAGCCATGGACCAAGGATGAAACTTGGGCTAAGCAAAGTTCCAACCCATCGACATCCCTACTGTGAGAACCTGTGATCAGCAAAAGTCGAACTAGTAGAGACCGTGGGAAAGTGGGCATGATGACACATGCACCCTGGGGGTTCAGATGAACCATGAACCAACCAAGGTGCTGCACATCTGACATGATTACTATCAGGAGTGTGTGCCCATGCTGAAGGTAGTGCACTATGACTAGATTACCTTAGCAGAAGTACTGAGGTAGGAGTCTGGGGCAGTCCTTCTGTCCAAGAAGTCACAGGAAAACTTGGAGTACCTAACAAACTTGGAAATCTGTGTCATCCCTACCTATGAGAAATGTCCCTCCTACAGGTGAGTAAACACTACTACCAACCCTAGCAGGTGGAAAGCACTCGCTAGAAGTCTAGCTAGACCTTTTGTTAACAGGCTTCTTGGAATACTATTTCATCTTCCTATGAGAGGAGAAGGGAGCAGAAGAGGAGGAGGAGAATAAGGAAAAGCTTGATGAAGAGGAGGAGGATGAGGAAGATCTTGACACAAGGAGGAAGTGTGCCAGCACTTTTTTGCCCAACTCCTTATGGATGTCTTACTCTCCTCTAATGATGCAGAACAGGTCGAAGCAAGGAAAACAACCCTTAAAACAACACTAGCCATGATTGATGCTGCAGAGATGTCCCTGATAGGTATGATGACTACTACTGGAGTGTCCACATGGGTTTAGCAACAGCACATGGAGATCAGACCATTTTGACTGAGGTTAAGTGTCCAAAAATGAAGCAAATCATGGGCACCCCAGAATACTGAGACAGGTACATCTTCCACAAGTATTCCATGAACTTTATCATCCCTGGAGCAGTTTAAGCAGTAAATATAGATGGTGACACAGTATGCACCCCAATAGGGGTCTCACCTGGGGACAGCCCCAATGAGCGTTTGGCTCACCTCTAGACAAGAGGGCATGCACCCCTTTCTGACCAAGCCAATAATGTGCATGTGAAAAGAGCAAGGACAGCAAGAGAACACCTAAAGATTTGGCTGTGTCAAATGGGGAGTATTTCCTCCCAACAACATTGGCAAATGCTTTTTAGCCTTCCTCCTCATTTCTAAACCTTTTCCATTGCAAAGACCAATTTCCACACTCATTACAAAGAATATCAGGACTACAGATCCTACCTGTAATTGAGTATAGTATCAATGAGGATTTACAAACTGGAGGGATGACGTGTCCACACATTCACTCGCCTACACTGGTCATTATTCTAAGGCACATTCATTTTACTAGAAAAATCCCCATACATCCAAATAAGGGAAACAACTTTCAACTTGGAGTGCAGCTCTATTGCAACCACTGTGCTCACAGACAGTATTTAGCATTCAAGTGTCAATTCCAGCTCATGATGAAAGATAGTACTAAATAACAGGCAATGGTCTGTATTCCTTGGGAAACAAAGCTTCATATACATACTTTAAACATTTTAAAGAACACTTAAATGTGAATGGAAGTTAAATTAATACTAAACACCAAATACAAGTCAATGAAACCAACCCTTGGTGTTAATTACCATCATCCTTGCGATTAGATGACATTCCTAACACTCCAAAAATGTTAGATGACTTTTGGGAACACTAAAACACAACAATTCCAACCTCTATATCAGAGGGTGATAAGGATATTTTAAGGCCCATACACTCTGTCTTCTAATGGAGTATACTGTACAGGCTATGATGATGATCCTACGACATATTATCCTTTTACTGTAAGCCAAGTTCTTACCTCAAACAGATGATGGTCATAAGGTGCATGTACATACTGTCATGCACCATTCTACTACCTTCTCAGTGGCTGAAGACTAGAATTTGCAGGTCTGAGAACATCACAACTGTAATTTGGGCTATTCATAATTGATGGGTTTGGAAGACACAACATAAAGGACGAACTGTACTGCTCATAAAAGTGTTTCTATACCACTACTAATAATAAGGATGCCGTTGTAATCTAATATGGCAAGCCACTTTCTTAGGAATAATCCTCCAACAGACATTAGAAGAGATGTAATGTTGTGTACACTCGGCAAATAAAGTTAAGATACAGTTTTTTTAAATCTTCGGACATATATTGTTCAATAATGCCACACCTGGCAACTCTAGAAAGGGAGTGGAGCTTCAAAATCATAGCGTTTGTTGCTTTTTAGATATCCATTAACTTTACACCATAAAGATTCTGTAGAAGTCCTATAATCATTTATACTTGAATGTAGAAACAGTCTCTATATTATTTGTTACTGTTGGCTTGGTAACGTCAGTTCACGGTAGAATATCGATCATCCTTTTTTAAAAGCTACTGTGAAACCTTATTTATAAGTAATGTTTGACACTAAACTAACGTAAAATTCATACGTAATTGAAGACGGATCTTAAAAAATGAGAGAATGTGTTTTAAAATTAGGGTAGTACTTACTTTAAGGGATTAGGTGATAATATCTTTTCAAATGTTTCAAAAGTGAGAGAGAGAGAGAGAGAGAGAGAGAGAGAGAGAGAGAGAGAGAGAGAGAGAGAGAGAGAGAGAGAGAGAGCATAGGCGCCTACCTATAGAGATACTTAATTCATTATATTTACTTTGAAAGATTGAGTGATAATATTTTTTCAAATGAGTTTTAAAAGTGAGAGAGAGAGAGAGAGAGAGAGAGAGAGAGAGAGAGAGAGAGAGAGAGAGAGAGAGAGAGAAAAAAAAAATCTGCTTACATGAAAGCTTAGGCCTATTTATAACTACTTAATTTCATTATATTTTCTTTGGGAAATTGAGTGGTAATATACATTTTTAAAGTATGTTTTAAAAGAGAGAGAGAGAGAGAGAGAGAGAGAGAGAGAGAGAGAGAGAGAGAGAGAGAGAGAGAGAGAGAGAGAGAGAGAGAATTATAGTATATGCGACAGACTTGTGACAGGGGAAAGGCAGAAGAAAGCAGTGAGACGGTGCACAGATGCCTGGGAAACAGGGTGATATGACTGCCAAGATCATGCTGCACTATGCTAGATAAAATTTGAAGGATCATAATATTGAAGCTGATTCTCTAAGAAATTCATACCCTAATCCTGATTTCACTCGGCAGTTGCTGTAACATTCAAAGATTGTAATTAGACGTGGAAAATTTTATAAAGTCTGCAGTCATTCTTGCTCTCTTGATATAGTCTGTACTTTTGAAAATTGGGTTTCATCCACAAATCATTCACGAAAAAGCTGTATTAAGTAAAAATATTTATTACCACAAACTCAAAATGTATTGCACAGGCAATTAAAGTTTTATATCGTGCAAAAAATGCTGTGTTGGGAGATCTTTCAGCCTCGCAGCAAAGAAATGCAGTCGTGTAGGGCTGTAGGCTACTACGAACTGCTTTGCAATGGGAGCATATAGCCAGAAAATCTGAGCTGACATGAGCTGATAAAGATTTATGTTTAAAGACAGTAGCTTTGTAAACAGCAACTACCATTCGATTCATGTCAACGTCAAAGTAATCAAAGTGTGAAATCCATTACCAAAGCCAGTATCCAGTGACTTGCGCTTTCCCACTCGAAGTTCTAGGGCTCCTCCTCACATCATAGAAAAACGCTCTTGCGGATGCAACTAGATTTGCTCAACTACCTTAGCTGTCGTAACATTGACTGCCATTAACATCAGCTAACTTTAATCGCTTTGGAATACAAACATGAGTTTGTAGAAACTAAAATAATTGCATTCACCACTTACGATGATGCAATAATATCCCCCTTCATGAAGGAAAACGAGTCAATATTGTCGTCGTGATACATAGTACTACAATCAGAAATTCACATTCT
>NC_087210.1:30158902-30192718 GCF_015104395.2 Macrobrachium nipponense
TGCGATGGCTGCACGCTCCATGATAAGTAAATCCAAAAATAAGGCACAAAAAAAACACAGAGCAAAAAAGGGCACGTGTATACAGTGTGCGCTAACTGAAAAGGATGGCCACCAGAGGGCGCAGCGTCGGCAGCATGGATGGAGTAAGTAGTAGTTGCTGCCCACTCTGTGGGTCAGGCTCCCTCTGTGGGGATTTTGTAGTGGGAGATTTCTATTGGCAAGCGGCTCGTGGTAGTGGTCTCACTCGCCATAGTGTTCATACCGACACCCTCTTGGAGGGTGAGCGAGTCAGTTGTACTGACCTTTTTCTTTATTTATTTATTCTCTGGTATGTGTTAGTACATTTACCCTAGAAATAATAGATTAAAGGATATTTCGTGCAGCGACACGAGCTGAGCCCAGAAAGTGCATTTTATGATGAAATTGATAAAAAAAAAAAAAAAAAAAAAAAAAAAAAAAAAACAGGAATTTGTGGATATTTCTCGTAGAAAAATACCGCGAATGCGCGAATTTTCCGCGAATAAAGCGGGGAAACATTCCAAAGAGAAATCCGCAGATGTGTGAGTCCGCGAATCCGGAAAACGTGAATACGGGGGGGCCCCACTGTATTTATTTGTTGAGAATTAAACTCAACAGTTGACTGTTTTTCATAACTGATTATTAATGTGTCTATTTTTGTTTTAATTATTTCCTTCTTGTATTGTAAAGATTCAGAACGTAGTCCATCCTCATGATGGTGGGCTAAAGGACATTTTCACAGTCGAACAAAATTACTCATGCAATTCCAGATTGAGTCTTCTGTTTTGGTTGGTAATTGGTTGCAAGCACTTATAAAGCACTCATTACAACCACAAGACTGAGCATGCTTGTTATTCGTAATTGTCGATTCAGTCTTTCTGATTTGAGTGTTGCCCGCTTTATTAAAAGCTGATTTTCCTGCATTGGAAACTTCCGATTTTGTGTTTTGATTGTTTTTTGTCCTCTGCAGTAAGGAATGTTGATTTAAGGAACTATATACCTGATTTACTGTTGAAAGATTTTGGTTAAGTGGAAGATTGGTGTGTATTACACAAATTTTGATTCACATCAATAGTCCGATTTTAATTGGTGCCACACAAGGAAGTACTGTAATCAGTGTCACAGGTTGGGATTGTTAGAGTGTGGTTAACTGGTCCATTACCAGTCTGTTGCTGATTATTACCTTGTTGTATATGTGATAAGGCTAGAGGGCAGTTGTGAACCCCCACTTGTGATGAAGTCAGCATAATTTCTTTTTTGAATTCCTCACTTGATGCAGGTAGGGTTTCTTTGAATTGACTGCACTTCTCAACATTTTATTTTTTTCCTTTAGGAGGAGTTCTTTCCAGGATACTTTTCTTTCTGTCATTTTGGGAGTTAGAGTTATTTGATTTTTCTTCCATTGGAGTTCCAATAGCAAAGCTATCAGAATCTTCAATGTTAATAGCAGCAGCAGTGGAGAGAATGCTGTACTTATTTTGGATGTTAGTACTATAAGCATGTTGGATATGTTGCATATCTTCATTATTCTGCTGCTTGATATTATGTCGGTTAAGTTTTAGGTTTTTAACAGCAGTTGTATAAATGGCATTTTTGGATGAATCAAGAACCCCACTTCCCTTTAACTCCAGTCTAGCTTCTTTAGCTGTCATTCCTGTTCTTGTCATTAACAGTTTAAGCTCCGTATTGTATTGGTAAAAGGAGCACTCTTTAGATCTAGCATGATGAGCTAACCCACACTTGGCACACTTAGGAGGGCTACAGTTACAATTGGTAGTATGCTCTTCAGATAAGAAAACTGCACATAGTATTGTCTTATTATGACATCTTTTCTATGTGTGGCCAAATATGATATTGTTATGATACAATAAAGTTTGTTCATACTTACCTGGCAGATATATATATAGCTGTATTTTCTGAAGTCCGACAGAATTTTAAAAACTTCCGACACACGCAGTGGTCGGCCAGGTGGTTAGACCCATTCCCGCCGCTGGGAGGCGGGTATCAGGAACCATTCCCATTTTCTATTCATAATTTTTATTTCCACTGTCCCCTGAGGGGAGGTGGGTGGGTACTTGATTATATATATCTGCCAGGTAAGTATGAACAAACTTTATTGTATCATAACAATATCATTTTGTTCATGAAACTTTACCTGTCAGATATATATATATATCTGAATCCCCACCTTTGGGAGGTGGGAAGGGACAGAATAGCAAGGATTTTGGGAAACAAATGCATGCAGATGATTTACATCTTGGTTCCACCTGTTAGCATAGCTGCTTCGTGGTTACTGCCACGTAAGTCTGCTTGTGCTACTAGAGTTGCCAGCGAGGTAGAGACCTATATAGCTGGTGCACTCCAGATGATCTGTCAACAGGGGCGAGACCACGACCTGACTAGACCATATTGACCATACCATGAGGGCTAAGAAGTAAAATAAATATATATATATAAATATATATATCACCACCTGACCAACCTAGCCAAAGTTAAGGTGTGTTAACTAAGGCTTAAGAGTTAAGAAGTCGCCGTTGTCGGCGACTCAACAACTAAATTAAGAGCTCTTCCTAACCATTTTCTACAGGATAGGATGAGTGGTACTTCTGCCCCCAAGATTGTGTCTGCAGACACGTATGGCCCTAGCGAGCAGCAGATCTCATATGCCATCTTCACAAATCTCGCAGGGAGTGAGAAGTGAACACAGAGTTGCTTCGCTAAAACATGGTACTCAGGATGTTGCTGAGTGCCATGCTCTGTTGAAATGCTTCCGAGGCCGCGCCCTCACCTCGTGAGCATTCAGATAAAAGATTTCAAATCTTTGTGCAAACACAATGAAGGAGCATTTTTGAAAGAACTCCTTAACACTAAAGCCAGGCTGTTCTTCGATATGGCAAGTCTGGTCTTTTTTCGGAACACTGCAGATTGCCCGATTGACTTCGACTTTCTTGAGTTTTTATGTAGATAAAACTTGAGAGACCCGACAGGGCACAGGACTCTCTCTGGCTCCTGCCCACTAACTTGTGCCATCCTTGCTTCCAAGCTCCTGGCCCAAGGACAAAACGGGTTACCATTCTTAGGCCACAACGGAAGGGTTAGAGAGCACACCGCCTTGTGTTCTCTAAAGCCAAAACTTGTGACGATGGCTTAAAATCTCACTAACCCTCTTTGTCGTATCTAGGGTGGTTAGAAGAAGGCCTTCCTGATCACATGCAAGAAGTTAACAGGTAGGAGAGGTTCGAATGCTTTGACATCAAGAACTTCCGACTAACGTCTAAGTTCCATATTGAAGCTTCGATCTGGACATGCACAGTCAGTCCGTCTGTACTAAAGTCAGGTGACCTCCGACCAGTTGACCAGTCAGACGAATCAAGGACAGCAAGGCTGTACCCTGAAGACCATAAGGCACTATTCTTCGCTGAAGGATGAGTGTCTGGACTGCCTGGGCCCTGGGCGATTCAATCTAAGCAAACCTTGGGGGTAGTCTCAACGCAACCCAACATCGTCAGCGAATCAACTCCTACTCGAGCTTCTGGTCAGCCAGAAAGGAGCGCGGAGCAAAAAGGCATTCAGTCCCGAAGGAAGAATGCCTGGACAGTCCAACCTGGTCTCATGTTACACGATCATCGGGGGTGTATAACGCAACCGACTTCGTCAACAAGAAACTCAGGGCTACTATATGTCGCCTGATCTCGCACGAGTGTCTGACTCCGAGAAAACAGGTGAGACAAAAAGTAGATGATGAGCGAGGTTCGAGATTCCACAGAACTCAAAGATCGTGAAGGGCTTTGTTGTTTGACAGACGCAAATCTCTGAGCCCAAAGGCCGTCAACAACATATTTGCGTATTCTTTAATAGTTGTGACTGCCAGCTTATCCCATTCTTCAGACGGAAATGGAAGACGGTAATCTTATTCCTGTCAACATCTCGATAGCCTGAACGTAGTCAGACTCAGAGCGGAGAGGTTATAGGTACCTTTCGAGTTAGAGTAGACCGACTCTCTCGAAAAGGTCCTTGGAAAGTGAACTAGGAAGTATGTGACCTCTGTGAATCCAGGATCCTGAGGCCAACATGGGGCGATCAGCGTCATTGTCGCTCCCTGTGACGTCATAAATCCTCTTATTACATTTCCTAAGCGATTGAAAAAAGGGGAAAAGAGACTAAATATCCATCCCCGTTCAATATCATAGGATGGCGTTTAAAGGAACCGATCCCGGATCGAGAATAAGGGAGCAGAGAAGAAGAAGCCTCTTCGTCCTCAACATATCGAAGAGAAGAATGAAAGGGCGTCCCTAAAGTCTCCACAACTCTCAACTTACTTCTAAAGAAGATTCCACTCGGAAGTCAATAGTTGCTGCCGTCGATCGAGACGATTCGTACGGACTTTTTGCAATCCGTAACGAACCTCTAGAGGATCGTTACATTCTACGCCTGTTGTTATAATAGGCTTTCTCGTAAACTCGAACAGGGACCGAGAGAAGATACTTCTTAAGATATGAGAGAGCTGTGGAATATCAGAGTTGATGTGGACCACTGGTTCCCAAAACTCGTTACGAGGACTGGAGGGACTACCGAATCGCTTTTACTTCTTTCAGATTAAGATCCAGGACATCTGAAACCCTATCCAGATGTCCGGCACCTTCTTTCTATCACCTCAGGTGATAAACGCACTGAGAGATGTTCAGAATCATTCCTAGATCTTGAATAATATTTCAGTTTCCCGTAGGAAAAAACTGTGGTCTGAATTGCAGTCTATTCGGGGAACAAACTTCTTCAGGAAGGAAATGGGTCCCCAGCAAGCTCATCCATTCCCTCCGCCCGAGTATGTTTACTTCCCTAATAAGGCTGCGCTTTGCCTAAGCAGGAGAGCATATAAAAGTGCAATGTTGCGGTAGACTCGTAGTTCTATACCGTGCGGTAACGAGCACCGAAAGGATTAAGAGACTACTGTTGAACATAGTAAGGCAAAACGAATGCAACGTTTATTCATTCACGTAAGAAATCCCCTCAATCTTAGGCTAAAGTCCGTGATTGTAGGGCAGAGTTACAGTTAGTTCAAGTCAATCCCGCAGGAGAGACGTAACCGCCAGCACAGAGATACGGTTAGTCAGTCAATCCCGCAGGAGAGAGAGACGTAACCTACGGCGCATGACAGCGCCCGATCTGTTACTGGCTCGGTTGGACTGGAAGACAGACAGCGTGACAGCAGCAGCCAGCAGCTTACGAACGTCGTCTCTTAACTTTATGTCTGGGTTGCCAGCTACCCTATTCTACGAAGAAATAGGTCCGTTATTTTTTGAGCCGAAAGACTCTCAAGCTGGTATATTTAAGCGAAACAGAAAACGCTAAATATATAGATGCGTTTGTGTCGTCAGAACACTACCATACAACGGTAAAAGATAAATCGGAAACTCCTGAAGGCTGCAGGGAGTAACGATTAAATGTCCTTTTAAAATAACAATAGACCTCTCGGTTGCCATCCGAAGAGGTAACTACAGCAAGCGTATATGACTTTGAACCAACCAGAAGTAAAAAAATAACGCAAGGCAAAATATGAAATTATATCACAATAAGGTTTGTTCATACTTACCTGGCAGACATACATATAGCTGAATTCGGAAATACAGCTACATACATATCTGACAGGCAAGTTTCATGAACAAAAAACTTAAGAGAATCGAAGCAGTCAGCTCAAGCTTCTTATGTTACTGGACATAAGCGTTCATTGACGTAGTCTACCCCCCCAAGTCTATTTCTTGTACGAGTCTGCGAATGACGAATGAGAGCTCTTCCGAATCTTGTCAATAAGAGCTTATTCGCTTACGCAATATCAAGTTAATGAGATGTTTGTCAATGAGAACTAACCCATTTACGGACAAAGAGATATTTTGTCAATGAGGGGATACCCACTTACTTGACAAAACGAAAGTATATTGTCAATGGGGAAAGTCACTGAATTGACAAAACGTAATCCAGGGAGTCAAGCATTTAATTTTTCCGATTCCCGTCTCAAACGAGGAAGGGGCAAGAATCCTGTTAAGAGACTGGGCTTACGGCAGGTAGAACGACGATGTTCAATTCGGCAGCGTAGTCCCGACTAGAAACTAACAAAATTTATCATCTGAAAACCTTTCAGATGGGCTAAAAAGCTTGCAAAATTATCCTGGAAGAGGAAGAAACTCTCCAACCAGCTTCCTCTCCCGTATCACAACTAATGCCTGCTAAAGCTTAAAATTTTATTGGCAGTATGGCAAAGGAAGTCCTGTCTTGCGCTTTCCTGAAGAGCGTCCTTTTGATGAGTGCCTTTGCAAGAATCCCACTGAACGTTGCCGAGAGTCCTGACGTGCAGGACATCGAGCCTTACATAACCCGTAACTGCCTTATCGCAAAGTCTGACTGCGGTAGTGGCAACTTAAATTTATTGGCAGAATGGCAAAGGTTGCGGTAGAGCAAACGAGATCTTCCCTTGAGCTTTCCTTAACTCCATCCACCTATGCGAAAAGCAATATTAATTGACAGAGACCTCTTGAATTCACGAAACCCGATGTCTTGCTGGGTTTCGAAGAAGAAGTTGTCTGTTCACTTTAAACTTCCTCCGAAGCACTGCCTACTTCACATTCTTTGCAGGTGAGGTAGAAGGTATCACCGGAGGTAGAGATAAACATTCTTTAGGCCCATATCTGAAACAAGAGCTTGAAGAGTTCAACAGAAACGTTCAGCCAGGCGACACACCTGGCGTGCGCTGGTGCACGCTCAGCGTCCACTGGAGCGCGCTCGGCGTCCACTAGAGCGCGCTCGGCGTCCCACTGGAGCGCGCTCCGGCGGTCCACTGGCGCGCAACCATTGGCGTCCACTGGCGCGCACTTGGCGTGCACCCCGCGCGCGCCTGGAGTCCCATCCGAGCCGTCCCGGGCGTCCGCTCTCAAAAGCTTCCTGCTACTATGACTTCTCTTACGTATTTCTCGGTGGAAAGACGGACACGAGTTCAGGCGACGTTCGCCTTCTTACTTCTCACTGAAACGCATAACGAGAGAGAGAGAGAGGACTGAAGCGTCCTCTTCTATAAAGCTTCTATTTAGAGGGCGCGAGTCCTTCCGAAAGCTCCAAACCCTGCATGGGGAGGACGCTTCGGAGGACGAGAAGCAATCTTTCAGGATTCGTGCACGCGCACGCACTTTGGCAGTCTGGGGATTTTCATCAGAAACTGCCGAAGGCACGCCAGATCGGTGGGGGTTCCTTGTAACCCTCCTTAGGCTTTCGACATGCTCCCTCCCCGGGTCCTGGAGTCAAGCAGAGGTCCCGGCCTAGAGGCTAAACGAGGCCGATCTGACGCACCCTCCACTACACAAGGGGTATCACTGCACTTCTGCACTTCACTTTTACTCTCTAAAAAAAAAAAAAAAAATCAAGCACTTTCGATTCCTAAGACTACGAACTCGAAAGAGTATCAGAGAAAGGGCAATTCCTCTACAGACACTGCTTAGGGCCCGACGAAGGCAACACTGCAGGGTTAGGAGTAACAATTACAGAAGTAGCACTTCACAGCAATGAAGGAGAGCGAGCACCTCTCGTAGACATATTCATAGCCCGTAGGCCATACTACAGGGTTAGGCAAAATAAAGTCTACAGGAAGGTTAGCAGGTTCACTACCCTGACTTTTGTTACTGATTAATTGCGTACATACGAATCATACGTCTTCCTTACGGAATTAGACATGTTTACTGATTAATTGCGTACATACGAATCATACGTCTTCCTTACGGAATAGACAAAGTCTCACACTCCTTACATGACAAATCTCGACAAAGAAGCAAGACCCATACCCCTCGTACATACCAAGTGCGGATCTACCGAAGCTTTCGGTAGCCACACCCTATCTTTGCAGACAACCCCGTCTGAAACTAGCCTAACTAGATTCAGATATTTTATGCAAAAATGAATCAAATTCAAATCAATGTAAGATAGCGTATGCCTAGCCACAAATCCCACAAATCCAAGTAAATAATCAAAAGACAATTAGGATACTTAGCGGCAATGAAGTTTCCAAATCCTATACGGAGGTACTTGAAAACAGGTGTTTTCAGCACCAGCGACAGAAAAATTATGAATAGAAAATGGGAATGGTTCCTGATACCCGCCTCCCAGCGGCGGGAATGGGTACTAACCACCTGGCCGACCACTGCGTGTGTCGGAAGTTTTTAAAATTCTGTCGGACTTCAGAAAATACAGCTATATATATATCTGACAGGTAAGTTTCATGAACAAATTTGAGCATTGTGTGTACTGAAGTGGTTTTGGGTATAATTCTCTACTTTACCCAAGAATTTTAATCGTAAGTGGAAGACTTTGGCCAGTAAATTTTACTTTTTCAATTTCAATTTCTTTATTCTTACCCTTTCAGCTCTGAATTGAATAAACTTCTAGGTCATGGATACTATTATACCTTAGTTTAAGGGAGTCAAGTAGCAAGTGTCTTGGAGGTAGATCTTCACCCTCAATGTTAGGTAAGATGACTGTACCTTGTACATAATTTACCATTTCATGGCTTATAATTGTTACTTTTATGCCATTAATTTCTCTTATGTTAAAAAAGGCAGTGGACTGTTTTTAGTGGTTATTTCTAGTAACTACTCATTAGGTTTAGTATATCTGCAGTCCATTTCTTGGGATGGACACAGGTTCAGTAATTTGTTTTCAACTATAGCAATTGGAATTTTATGTTCTGCTTTAAGGATCAGGAATCTTGACCAGTTCTCTGATCCAAAAAGGTGGTCAAAATGCACCAGTGTAAGGGTCCCAGTCGGAAGTTTTTTTCTTTTCCTTTTTTGGGGCTTGCTTTGTGGTGTTATAGCTAGTTTTGGGGGGGTTGGGAGGGTTAGTTGCCTCCGATTTAGAGTCATCTTTTGCTATGTATGGTTCCAATGTTACAACATTGGAATCTACCAAGAGGTTTTTACTTTTTTAAATTTTAATTTTATTGCTCCCCGACGGGTGATCTGATACTTCACTTGAGGCAGGATGGTGGTTATTTGACACGCTAGCGTCATCCACAACTATGCACTTTTAGAGGAGGGGGTCCCAGCAGTCGCCCACCAACTGTGACGACTGTACCATCAGAGGGCCCAGGGGTACTCAAATCTTTATTTATATTTTACATAAAGATTAGAGAGAGAGAAAAAAAACTAAAAAACTTGAAAACAATATCATCAGCCTTTCATGGAGTTTATCTTTCACCAATGGCATAGATGAGAACTGACTCCCAAATGTCCATGTCCCTACCCTATCCCACAGGGGATGGCACAACATGATTAGTGTGGCCCAAGTGTAAGCTAAACCTGCTTGGTAGGACTGAGAGTATTACAGGCATACAATCGTCCCCACCCTAATCATGTTATGGGCAAACAGGATAGAATGCCAAGAATCCTATCTCCACAACCAGACCCACACTGGAATCCATGGTCCAGCCCTGAAGAACAGTTCTGCCCTTGAGATATCGAATTGATATCCCTCAGGTCCAAACACTATCGGGTAGTTGATGGTCCTACCACAGTTTCCACTATTTAGCTTCGGATATAAACCCTGTCCCAGCTATGATATCTTTCCTTATTTATCAGGTCCAATAAATTTTTGCAAAAGTGGAAAATTCCACAAACATTAATCCAAAGAAATATTATTATGATAAATAGGACTCTTGGACTCGAACCCTGGAACAAATTCCTGGGGTTCAAGAGCCCCCCCACCACTTCAAGGTGGTCCCAGGTTGAGGAGGATATTACAAATAACTGGGGAACTTCTTTAAAACAAAATCCATTTATGTAGTTTGATTACTATAAAATACTATTAGGGGTATACTACTGTACAGTAGACCCCCCATATATGCAGGGAATGGGTACCAGACACCCCCGTATATGCAGGGGCTGGATTACCAGACCCCCACGGGAATAGCTAAAATCCGGGAATACTTAAAACCCTCTAAAAATCCTTAGAACTGCCTACTTTGATAGCTAAAACTCCAAAATACCTCTAAAAATGGTTATACCCAAGTTTTTAATAATTTTATCACAATAAGTGCATTTAGTCACGAAAATTATGTGAAAATGCAGTAATCTATGAATATTTCTCAGTGAAAAATACATACAGCATGTCTACGCTTCTAACAACCTGGTTAACAAGTTCAACAACCTATCCAGCTCACACTGGATTCCTACAGAATGAAAAATTTTATGAGCTACAACACATGCATGCATGAAGAAGTGTTATCCAGTGGAATGCCTGAACAGATAAAAGGTGTTCTCCTTTTGGAGTGAATACAAGGAACTGCTGGCTGTGGTACTAGGGTGATGGAACTGACAGTTTTGTTATCAAAATATTCCTTACACTCTGAAAGCCAAGAGCACTGCAACAATCAGTGTTTTTATCTAATGGTGCTGCTAAAAATTAAACATTTTACACTGTGCAATCCTCAAAACAAAAAGCACAACTGTTAATGACACTTCCCTCTACAGGTCAATCTAAAAAAATGCTTAGGACATCGTACCTTTTTGGAGTTGCTGAAAGCTTTTAGCCTCATCTTCTGCTCATCAAACTGTCTCTGTTTCATCATTTGATCATAAAACTTTTTTTGTTCCTCTGCTACTTTCTTCTGAGCTTCAATCCACTGTTGTTGCTGGTAGTGCTGCTGTGGATAAAGTTGTTGAGGTTGTTGATACTGGTGAAATCCTTGCTGTTGCTGCTGTGGCATAGGCTGGACACCAACAGCTGCAGCACTTGCCATGCCCATCTACCAAAATATTTCCACAGTTAAGTTTGTACTATTGTTTTTCAATATAAAAATCGTTCATTTTATAGCTTATTACTGACATAAGTACTATCAACAAAACTATACACAATATCACAACCCAGAATGTACAGAGCTGATTTTAACAGTTAAAATGAAAGTGCATTATTACTCAAAATTCTTTTACATATACGTAATATTTTTTTCCAAATGCAGTCGCTACACAAAATGAAGCCAATCAAGAAATCCAATTCCATGCCTACAAACTTTTAGTACCAAAGTTCTGTTGTATAAACTCCAAATTTCCATAAACATACTAACCAGATAACAGTACATATAAAACTGATAACAAAAGATTTGAGGAAACTGATGAGCACAAAAATGACATTACATATAATAAAATAAATTGTTGTATCCTATACCTACCAAGTAATTACATAGCTATGAGTTTCTAACACTACAGCAGCTAAAAATATGAACAATTTTGGAAATCACAGTGGCGCTCTTGTTTTGGCTGTATGTAGATCGCCACACCCTCTTTCAGAGAAGAATAGGTACGACGTAGCTCAACAGAACAATTTGTTTGTGCTCTATGTCCATAGCAGGGAGGTGGGTGGGCTTCCATTATATTATTACTTGGTAAGTTATATATAAAAAATTTATCTTATCATATAAATGTCATTTTTATATAAGTAACCCACCAAGTAATTACATAGCTGAATCTCACACTGACAGACAGTAAGATACATGGACATATACTATTCCAATACTAATATTCTAGAAAGAGCTTTACATGAAACAGTAAATTAGCTAGCACTGATAGCTGCTTGTTATAACCTTACTTGTTGAGGGAGCTGCACCAGGTACCTAATTGCTCCTCTCTGCCTGTAGTGATGAGGCATAATCCTGTCTTGTCTCAACTTTAGTGGGCACTTTGCAAGCATGGGATGATTCCGCTTGTTGTCAAAGCTGATAATTTGAACAAAATAAATGCCCTCGCTCTGGGTGCAGTTCAATTAAAGACCAGTATTAACACTTACACCACCACTAAAAACTACACCAAAACAACACCCCTCCATAAAAGACCATTGACTGGAGAGTACTCTGGTACACAGTACCTCCAGGCTTCCCAAGAGAAACTCAACAACCTTTTTCAAGGCGATGAGATAGTCAAATAGGAGGTTAACTCCTATTCTTCATTACCCAGTGCCATGCTAGCCACATTTAATGGACCTAATTTACAGCATTCATCATAAATTGTCTCAACATCCTGACAATAATACATAAACGCAAATCTACATTTCCAGGATGTAGACTGCAGGATTGCCAAGAGAGAGAGAGAGAGAGAGAGAAAGCACGTAAGGGATTTCTCACTGAGCACAACAAGTTCTGAGAAGTACCTCTGATACCTTTCGTTCTTCTAAATAGCATTTAAGAGCTTTAACTGGACAGAGTTCTGTCTTGGTCTGTTGGGCCTAGAATCACTGATAAGCTCTTAATTAGAAACTAATGAGGCCAAGGCTTTGAGAGACATTCATTCTTCACCAAAAGACCTAATGTAAAGGGGCAAACTGAATTTCCTTGAGAAAATCCTATCTTTTTATCATGTCCTTGGACTTCATTTATTCTTTTGGTCGTAGCAAAAGATACTAGAAATATTATGTTGTGATTGTTATTTGGTAGGATGGCAATATTGCATTGCAGTTCTGTTTTGTGGATATGGCAACATTGCCAGTAGAAGACAGGATGTAAACATTGTGGGCACAATGACCATCATCATGTGTGCTACCCTTCAATAAGGTATTAGTTCACTTGGATATATATAAACATTTGAATAATTATAAATAAATGAGAAGTGGTGTGCAGGATATTCGCATACTTCTGTGTACATATATGTCTTTAAATGAGAATGTACTGTACTTCTTTCGTTCTAACAAAGCTTTTCTTTTGTTACAGATGTATTGTTTGAAGTTTTGTGTTCAATAAAGCCTAAAAGCTAGGCTTAGTTTCATTACAATTTATTGAACACAAAATATAACAAGATGGAAAGATTGCTGAAACCAGAAAGGCTAGACACTGACCCTAGTTCATCATCGGTAGCTCAAGAATTTAAACACTGGTTCAAGACTTTTGGAAACTTCTTAGCTGCCCTTCCTGAGGATAGTTTGAACAGGCTAAGTCTTCTCACTAACTTTTTGTCACCTAAAATTTATGAGAATACTTCTGAATGTACTACATACATATGAGGATGCTATTAAGATTCTAAAATCACAATATGTTTAACCTACCAATGAAAAATTCGCACAACATTTTCTGGGCTCAGCTCGTGTCGCTGCGCGAAATATCCTTTAATCTATTATTTCTAGGGTAAATGTACTAACACATACCAGAGAATAAATAAATAAAGAAAAAAGGTCAGTATAACTGACTCGCTCACTCTCCCAGAGAGTGTCGGTATGAACACTATGGCGAGTGAGACCACTACCACGAGCCAAATGCCAACAGAATTCTCCCACTACAAAATCCCCCAAGAGGAGAGCCGACCCACAGAGTGGGCAGCACCTACTACTACTACTCCATCCCATGCTGCCGACTGCTGCGCCTCTGGTGGCCATCCTTTTCAGTTAGCGCACACGAGACACACGTGCCATTTTCTTCTCTGTGTTTTTGTGCCCTTTCCTTTGGATTTTATTACCATGGAGCGTGCAGCCATCGCAGCAGCTAAGTTAAGTACTCATGTTTATTGCTAATTGGTTTTTTCCGGCCCTGAGCACGGTATTTGCCGCTTTTTTAGGTATAAATACGGTCTCCAGGTCGGAAGCATGGCAGCATGGTTCTGCCTCGTGGTGGGTCCGTTCTGGGTCGCCCCTTACCCAGAACTTCCCCTGGCTTTTGTACGCTCTATCTTTATTATCCGCTTTGTTTAGGGTAAGGTCTTCCACGGTTTTGTCATGCATGCATGTCTTTTACCTTATGTAGGCTCTTCCATCCAGACCCTAGCCACGGCTCTTAGTATCGGCCTCGGCTAGCTTTGAGTGGTAGACTTGCCTCGGGTTAGTCGTACACTCCTGGATTTTTTCTCCTACTATTTTGTTTTCTTTCTTTCATTTTGTTATTCATATTGTATATTTATGTATATTGTTAGGTTAGTTAGGCGTCTGGCTCGCTTAGCCTAGGTCATGGCCCATTGGGCCTTTCATGTTAACCGCGTTTTCAGCTCGGTTGCTTCCCGATAGCATCTCTCTGATCAGTTGGTTATGTTCTAGGCTTAGTTGTTGTTTCTTATCGCCCCGTGGTCACTATGTGATCACGAGGCATCCATACCGCCTGTCCAGTCACCTTGCCCCCCTCCCGCTCTTCCATAGGGTCGGGGGGGGTGGCTAGGCCTGCCCATGCTCGTCTCCGCATACCCGAGCCTGCCTCCCTCTCTCCCCCCACCCCCCATGGGCTCGGGAGTAGGGACGGGACAGAAAAAAAAAAAAAAAAAAAAAACCCAGACTGGACTCGACTCCGGCTTCTCGGTCCGGTCGGATGGTAAGGTGGGGGGGACTGGCCTTTCCCCCCCTCCGTTACTACTCCGTCGCTCCGTTACTAGCCCGAGTCTGTATGCCCCTTGCTCTTTCCCACCTTACTAGGGCTCCTTTACCACCGGAGACCTGGCATCCAGCGGAAAGGTGCTAGTCTACCCCACGGGGTGGACCGGACATACAGTCGGTCACTTCTAACCTCTCCGTTTCACTGAGTTATACACTCCGCCACGCACTGGACTTAGTCCGGTACGTTCAGCTTTTAGGTTTAAGATCTATTATGTTAAACTATTAAGTTTATCTTAAGTACCTTAAACCATTCCCCCTCCCTTCATGTTTTCACCGGATACCTCCGGGGTTTATAGCCTATTCAGGCGATTAAGGGAGGGGCTATGCCCAATTTTTTCCGAGCTCCGGCATGCAACGGAGTTCTTCTGTCCGTTAGCCTGTAAGTGATATTCTTTAATAAGATATCTATGTGTCTTTCCACTTACAGACCACCAACTGTGAGCATCCGGGATGCGCCGCCACACTTCAGGACCCATGTGGACACGAAGTTTGCCGGTCCCATGCTCCATGCGCGACTCCGCACGGGGACATCCAGGTCTGGTACCATGAGACGTGTACCATATGTTACGATCTGGTTGAGTACCGCTTTTAGACGGGGTCAAGTATACCATCTCCGTAGCTGGTCCTCATCTGTTTTAGTGCTTAAGTTTTACATCAATCACTAACTTAAGGTAAATTCAAGGGGCCTTATAGCCCCTATAATTTTAAGTTATGCTTTAAGTTAGTTTTTGTTTTAGTTTTAAGTTATTCTTAAATCTAATCAATACCCTCTCTTCCAGGCGCCGGCCATGAGGGATACCGCACTGGCAACCCTGCGGGCCTGGGTCGGCGGTTTCGGGAAGAACGCCGCCAAGGGTATGCCCTACATCCTGGAGAAAAGGTTGCGGTACTAATCTTCCCCGGAGGCAAGGCGACGGATACGTCGATCCAGTAGAGGCGGCCCCGACTATCGCCCTTCATCCAGCAACAGCTGGCTGCCTCATTGACTGACCAAGGCCAGGACATCTCCTCGGAAGTCGCGACGTTGGATATTAATGTAGAACCTATGGTAGGTGTAGACGACCTGTTGGTCGAGGTAGGTAAGGTGGACACCCAAGGGATACCCTTGGGTGCAACTGTTTCTTCTACTCCTGCAACCTCTCCATCCTTCCAAGGCTTTACGGGTGACGAATTATATACTCTCCTGACGCTTCAGTTAGAACCCAAGGTCAAGGGTCAAGCAGTGAAATCCTTGACAAAGACGTCGTCGTCGTCTAAGAAGACGGCTTCGGCGTCATCTTCCTCCTGTAAGTCTCCGGCTAGGAATCCCGGAGCAGAGAGATCCAAAGCTTCTGGGTCCGGCTCTAAGTCCTCGAGGAGTAAATCCTCCAGAGAGAGATCTCACACTCCGGCAGAGTCGTCAGTTCCGCTACCCTTGGTTCCAATTCAGAGCCACCCCTCCACCTCCGCAGCAGCTCCGGCTTTGGACTCCAATGCTGGTCTGTTACAACAGGTGGGCGACCTGGTTGGGTCTCTGAAAAGTAGCATGGAACAGATGATCTCTCGGTTGTCGGATAGGATTACTTCCCAAGACAGCATTATAGCCGGACTGAGCCAAGCTCCTCTAGCCTCTCCTCCACCTTTCAATACAGGTGGAGCCCAGCTTCCCCGTATGACTCTCTACCTCCGTTCTCAATGAACAACCCTTGGAGAGTAGCGTCATACGCCCCCTTCCAAGACGGACTCATTTCTATCCCGGAATGTGGAACTCGGAGGATCGAGGACTTCGAGTTCTACCCGGAAGACCTTCAGCCTCCGTTCATCGGCTACGCAAGGCTCACCGACCTCAGCCATGACTCGGGATGATAAAGTACCAAAGGAGACAGTCCTCTATTCACGTGACCAGGCTCAGAGAGAATGGCTCAGGTGTCTAGAGGACATGGATTGTTCCAATACGAAAATCCAACCTTTCAAGAGTCCGTTTACGATCTTTTACGATGGATGAGTACCCCGCTCCCTTTCCTGACAAAGATCGCGACGTCTACCATTCCAGCGGCCCAGAAGGGGGACCCCATGCCTCAACTGAAGGAAGCAGATCCTACATCTCCGTTACTTCCTTCAGCCGGAGAATTGTGGGAAGACTTACCTAACACCTTCTCAGCTGGCAAACTCAAACCGGACTGTGCTATGGAGCAGTTTGGTGAAAAGTTACCTAGGCTTCCAGATAGCCTTATTCAGGCTGAATTTGACGCCAAATCGCGATTAGCCAGATCTATTAATTCCATGGCTATGACCGAGGTGGCTACCATAGCCTATGGCTCAGAACCGCTCTTCAAACTTATGACCAAATCTCTGACTCAAACGGTACAAGTCAGATATGTTTGAGTTTGCCACTGCTAGGACGAATTGTAGGAAGCATGTCCTACAAGAAGCAACTATTCGGCACGAGCCGAATAGGTTACTTGCGTCGAGCATCTGGGGAGCAGACCTCTTCCCAGAAGCGATGGTGAAGGAGGTCCAATCAGAGGCTACGAGGTTGAACCAGAGCCTTAAGGACCGTTGGGGTCTTACGGCCAAGAGGCGGCAAGATCTAGCAGCTAGAGGTAAGGGTCAAAGGAAACCCAGACGTTTCCAGCCCTATCAGAAAAAGCAGCCACGCTTTTCTCAGCAAGTTCCGGCTGTTCCCTTAGTGCAAACAGCCCAACCTTCCACCTCAAAGGCTCAATCACAGCCTATTTATGTTATCTCCCCTCAGCCTCAGCCCTCCACCTCTTACACCCTCTCTCCAGCTTACAATCAATCCTTCGAGAGTCAAGCTTCACAGAAGTATGACCGCTCGGGTAAGGGAGGCAGAGGTAAGCGATCCTTTCGTGGGAGAGGATCGGGAGGTCCCTTTAATAGGGGAAAACATTTCAGAGGAGGCCGGGGAGGCTACCAGAACCAATGAGGAATTTCAGGTAGGAGGGAGGCTGTTTCACTTTCACCACCGGTGGAACTTCAGCAAGTGGGCTCACAGCATTGTGTCAAAAGGCCTGGGTTGGAGCTGGTTAACGAACCCACCCCATCCAGACCTTTCCGCCAACTTCCTTCCAAGGAACTGACGGAGTATGCGGAGGATCTCCTTCAGAAAGGAGCTATAGCGAGAGTCAAAAGGTTAAAATTTCAAGGACGCTTGTTCAGCGTGCCAAAGAAAGGCTCACAAAAAAGAAGGGTAATCTTAGACTTGTCCCGCTTAAACTTAGCCATTCGCTGCGACAAGTTCAAGATGCTCACGATCTCGCAGTACGGACCTTACTTCCCCGTGGGGCCGTCACCACCTCTATCGATCTTACAGACGCTTACTATCATATCCCTATTGCAAGACACTTCCCGTCCGTATCTGGGCTTCAAGATAGGAGACCAGACATTCTCCTTCAAGGTAGTTCCTTTCGGGCTCAACGTAGCACCCAGGGTGTTTACGAAGCTGGCGGAAGTAGTAGTTCAACAACTCAGATCGCAAGGGATTATGGTAGTAGCGTATCTCGACGATTGGTTGATCTGGGCTTCAACAGTCGAGGAATGCAACAGAGCAACACTGAAAGTGTTTCAGTTCCTGGAATATCTAGGCTTCAAGATAAACAGGACCAAGTCAAGACTCACTCCAGAGTCAAACTTTCAGTGGCTAGGCATTCAATGGAATCTATCCTCCCATACTCTGTCGATTCCATCATCCAAGAGGAAGGAAAATAGCGAAGTCAGTCAAGCAATTTCTGAGTCACAAACTGGCGTCAAGAAGATCTCAGGAAAGGATCCTGGGTTCTCTCCAGTTTGCCATCAGTGACGAACATCCTAATGAAAGCCAAACTGAAAGATCTAACCAGAATCTGGCGCTCACGAGCAAATGTCAGGTCCAGGGACAAATTGTCCTCAGTCCCTCTGATTCTAAAGAATCGACTCCGGCCGTGGGCGAAAGTCAAGAACTTGTCGGTGTCAGTGCCCCTTCAGTTTCCTCCTCCAGGGTTCACCATCCACACAGACGCTTCATTAAGCGGTTTGGGGAGGATATTCCCAGTTCAAGAAGGTTCAAGGAACGTGGTCACCTCAGTTCCGTCAGTTTCCATATAAACGTACTGGAGGCAATGGCAGTGTTCTTGACTCTAAAAAGGTTACGTCCGCCAAAGTACACATAAAGCTAGTCCTGGACAGCGCAGTGGTAGTACATTGTGTAAACAGAGGAGGCTCCAAGTCACGTCATCTAAATCATGTCATGGTAGCCATCTTCTCCCTGGCGGACAGGTTCAGTTGGCATCTCTCCTCCACTCATATAGCTGGAGTGAGAAACGTCATAGCAGATGCTCTATCCCGATCAGTACCTCTAGAGTCGGAATGGTCACTGGACAACAGTTCGTTCCAATGGATTCTTCAGAGAGTGCCAGGTCTACAGGTGGATCTCTTCGCATCTCAAGCGAACCACAAACTCCCGTGTTATGTGGCCCCCAACCTGGACCCTCTGGCCTATGCCACGGACGCCCCTGGCTCTAAGACCTGGAACAACTGGGAGAAGATTTATGTCTTTCCTCCAGTGAATCTTCTCATGAAAGTGTTAAACAAACTCAGGACATTCAAGGGTCAAGTGGCTCTAGTAGCCCCAGACTGGCCGAAGAGCAACTGGTACCCTCTCATTCTGGAACTGGGTCTTCGCACTCTTCGGATCCCCAATCCCAGGCTTTCCCAGTCAGTACAAACGAAGACTGTGTTCGCTTCCTCAAGGATTCTCAAAACCCTAACTTTATGGATTTCATGAAGTTTGCAGCGAAAAGGGATGCGAATATTGACCCTCAGAATATTCTCTTCTTGAATCCGATAAAAGAGATTCAACTTTGAGACAGTATGATGCTGCTGTCAAAAAGTTAGCAACCTTCCTGAAAGAATCAGATATTAGGATCATGACAATCAATTCAGCTATATCCTTTTTCAGATCCTTATTTGAAAAAGGCTTAGCAGCTAGCACAATAACGACAAACAAGTCAGCCTTGAAAAAGATTTTTCAATTTGGGTTCAACATAGACTTGACAGATTCCTACTTCTCGTCTATTCCTAAGGCGTGTGCTAGACTTAGACCTTCTGTAAGGCCTACGTCAGTATCATGGTTCTTAAACGATGTTCTAACGCTGGCTTCAGAAACCAATAATGACACATGCTCGTTTATAATGCTCTTAAGAAAAACCCTATTTTTATTAAGCTTGGCCTCAGGAGCTAGAATTTCAGAACTGTCGGCTTTATCCAGGGATCCGGATCATATTCAGTTCCTTCCCACAGGGAAGCTGCTACTTTCTCCGGAACGTAGCTTTATAGCTAAGAATGAAGATCCTTTGATGAGGTGGGAACCATGGAAGGTACTACCCCTTCCACAAGATGTCTCTTTGCCCAGTTTTCAGCCTTACGAGCCTTTCTATCTAGGACCTCCTCATCCTCATCGGGTCCTCTCTTTAAGAGAAAAAAGGTGGCACTTTTATCTATTAAAGGCATCAGGCAACAAATCCTGTACTTTCATTAAACAAGCCAATCCTGACTCTTTCCCAAAAGCACATGATGTCATGGCAGTAGCCACCTCAATTAACTATTTCCAACATATGAAACTTCGATGAGTTGAAAAAGTATACTGGATGGAAATCGCCGACAGTGGTTCAAAACGTCATTACTTAAAGTCCTTGGAAGCTCTAAAATTTTCAGCAGTTGCAGCGGGGAACATAGTTTCCCCTGACTCTGACTAATCCTTAATAGAAGATCCAGTCCTCCTTTCACCTGCCTCACCTAACATTCGTCTATTCCTGCCTTGTTCATTTACGGTCACCTTGTGTCTTAGCTGCTTTTATGATGATGTAGTGGGTGTCCCTTATTTTTTTGCTAGGGACACTCACATTTGATGATGGTTATTGATCTCGTGGATGTCATCTCCTTATTTTTATGCTAGGAGATACATCTTATTATAATGATTACGGGTTTTGTATATTAAGTCATATACATTCCTTTATATTTTTATTATTGTTGAGTTTGTTTTATTCAACTTTTATGTTAATTGCTTTAGAATGTTTTGATACATTGCTTTACACAGATACCATTTTTGTACATATATGATACATTTCTCCTGTATATATGTATATTACCTTAAGTTAAGAAATATTATTAGAATTAAGTCTAGATTAAGTAATATTTCTATTTTGTATCACTGTGTATATGTGTCTTTATTAGCAATTATATTGATTTATTTTTATTTTATCTTTTATTTGAGACCTTTTTATGTTTTGTTGGATTTCTCTACAATCTTGTGCTATTTCTCTGGTACGATTTCGCGCAGCGACACGAGCTGAGCCCAGAAAAGGGATTTTGACGTAAGGAAAAATCTATTTCTGGGCGATTGGCTCGTGTCGCCAGCGAAATCCCGCCCTACCCATCCCATCGCCAAGATTGTCTGCTAACTTCAGGATGGCCACCAGAGGCGCAGCAGTCGGCAGCATGGGATGGAGTAGTAGTAGTAGGTGCTGCCCACTCTGTGGGTCGGCTCTCCTCTTGGGGGATTTTGTAGTGGGAGAATTCTGTTGGCATTTGGCTCGTGGTAGTGGTCTCACTCGCCATAGTGTTCATACCGACACTCTCTGGGAGAGTGAGCGAGTCAGTTATACTGACCTTTTTTCTTTATTTATTTATTCTCTGGTATGTGTTAGTACATTTACCCTAGAAATAATAGATTAAAGGATATTTCGCTGGCGACACGAGCCAATCGCCCAGAAATAGATTTTTCCTTACGTCAAAATCCCTTTTTTGGCTACCCATCGTCAGCAAGTTTTTGGAGAATCCATAGATGAATATCTTCAGGCTTTTCAACGACTACTTAGCAAAGAATGTAATTTCAGGTGGTGACAGCTCTTGCAGCTATTGTGATGAGTATCAGGGATGTATTTATCAGTGGCCTACAGTCACATTAATCACCTTAATAAGGTAGCATTTATTGGAGAGTATAACTTTAGATTTAGCAACCATGTCTGACCAGACTAGGGCATTAGAGTCAGCCCAGAAAGATTCTGAAATTCATTGTACCAACCCATCTTGTCAGGTGGTATGGGTGGTGACACCTGAACAAAGACCAGCTAATCCAGAAGTTTTTGAGGAGTGGCTCCTGTTTATCAGCACTCCTTTTTGGAACTTTTTCAAAGCATCCCCGCCTGAAATTTCCAGCACGAGAGGCACCTTGTCACAAGTGTCATAAGAGAGGACACTTTGCCAAGGTATGTCACGCTAACTTAGCAACTAGTGCTTCTACTGATTATACCACCTTAGCCTGTACTAGTGCAGCTACTCCAAGCACTCTCTCACAAGCAGTAGGTAAAAGTTTTTATTAAGGAGGGAGTTTGAAACAGATAGCCTTATCGATAGTGGCAGCTCTGAGAGTTTATCCATCCAGATGTATTTTCAGCATCTCTCTCAGTCATTCATAACAACAGATCAGTATCTATGACATCGACTTCCCTTTCAACCGAGACTGCAGGGTTTTGCCAAGTGGATCTCAGGGTTAGCGGCAGGGATTATCACACTATGTTTAGCTATTCTTCCCCAGTTATGGGCAGATGTGATTCTTGGACAAGATTTCCAGCAATTACATGGAAGTGTTACCCTAAAGTATGGTGGTGAACTACCTCCCCTGGTCACTTGTGGACTTTGCATCTTAGAAGTAGACCCACCGAAACTTCTTTGCTAACCTTACAGCTGACTGTCATCCTATCTCAGCCAAGTCACACCAGTATTCTAAAGAGGATCGATGTTTATAAGGAAGGAAACCCAGAGGCTATTGAGAGAAGATATCATAGAACCAAGCAATTCACCAAGGCATACACAAGTAGTAGTTGTAAAGGACGACTACAAGAAACCACGGTTAGCCATTGACTACTCCGAAACTATTAACAAATGCACACTGCTTGATGGGTACCCCTTACCCTACATTGATGATACAGTAAATAAAATTGTTCAGTATTAAATATTCAGTACTATAGACTTAGGGAGTGTTTATCATCAAGTTCCAAAAAGGAGTGCTGATAAACCATATACAGTGGTCCCCCCGTATTCGCGGGGGATGCGTACCAGACCCCCCCGTGAATAGTTAGAATCCGCGAATGTTTGGAACCCCTATAAAAATGCTAAAAACAGCCTATTTTGTTAGTTAAAACTCAAGAAAAACCCACTAAAAATGTTCATACATGGTTTTTTTAATAGTTTTATCACAAAAAGTGCATTTTATGATGAAATTCATAAAAAAGCCAGGAATTTGTGGATATTTATCATAGAAAAATACCGCGAATGCGCGAATTTTCCGCGAATAATGCAGGGAAACGTTCCCGAGAGAAATCCGCGAATGTGTGAGTCCGCGATCTGTAGAACGCGAATACGGGGGGTCCAATGTACAGCATTTGAAGCAGACGGTGGCCTATATCAATTTACCAGAGTCTCTTTTGGCCTTTTTCCAGAGAATCATTGATAATTCTATACAGGAAGAGCAACTCAAAGGAACCTACACTTATTTGGACAATGTGACGATTTGCAGTAAGTCACAGGAAGAACGTGATATTAACCTTGAGAAATTTCTTGAAGCTGTTGGGCGGAAAAACATATAACAAAATGATGAAAATTGCATTTTAAGCTGAAAATTCTTGGTTATGAAGGGGGAGGAGGAGATATACATCCAGACCCTGAACGACTTAGGCCTTGCGTGAGCTGCCTGAACCTCAAGACAAGAAGTCCCTTCATCAAGCTCTGGGTCTTTTTACCTACTATTCACCCTAAAAAGTGGTTTTCATGCTCTCAAGCTAAATAGAGAAATCTGTAGTTCAAGTTATTGATGAAGATCAACCATTTGATGTAGAAACTGATGCATCTGAGGGGGTCACTGCGGCAGTTTTCTCTCAAGCAGGACGTCTGGTGGCTTTCTTTTCAAGAACATTACAGGGTCCTGAGAAGTGCAGCTATGTGGCAGTTGAAGCGGTTCGTCATTGGAAACATTATTTATCAGGTAGGCGTTTTACAATTAGGACAGACCAGAGATCTGTGAGCTTCATGTTTAATAAGAAGCATTAAAGTTAGATTAAAAATGACAATATAATGTGCTGGAGGATGGAATTATCCTGCTATGATTTTGAGATCTTATAGCGACCAGGCCCAGAAAACATTTCTCCTGACATCTTCTCTAGGTCCTTCTGTGGTGCAGTACTCCATAGCCAGCAGACATTAGTAGCCCTCCATGAAGCGTTGTGCCACTTGGGAGTCACCAGATTATATCATTTTGTGAAGTCCAAGAACATACCCTACTCATAAGAAAAAGTGCGACAAGCAGTCCGTTCATGTCGAGTTTGTGCCTGGCGTAAGCCAAACTTCACCGGCCTGAGAAGACACACTTCATGAAGGCTATTCAGCCATTTGAACGATTGAATATTGATTTTAAAGGACCATTACTTAATTACTCACGATTTCCTTTTGCATTCCCTTGTACTGATATGATGGCTTTGACAGTTATAAGTTGTCTGTCTCAGTTGTTTTAAATTTTGGCTTGCCAATTAATATTCATTCGAATAGATGCTCATCATTCACGAGTAGAGAACTTCAACAATTCTTGATGGCTAAGGGCATATCTTGCAGCAGGACAACTAGTTACAACCAACCAAGCTGAGAAATTCAATGGTTCCATATGGAAAGTTATTAAAATGGTGTTGACGTCAAAGAGGCCCAGATGTTCGATACTGGCAGGCAGTTTTACCTGATGTGGTCCACTCTATACACTCATTGGGTACTACTACTAATGCAATGCCCCATAAGAGACTCATGGGTTACAATTGAAGATCCTCTACTGGGACATCTGTACCCACATGGTTATGTAAGCCAGGGCTTGTCCTCTTGGAACGTCATGTGCGAGCTAACAAAACAGATCCTCTAGTGGAGATGTAGAACTCCTTCAGGCAAACCCTAATTATGCCAACATTCATTACCACAGCAGTGACATGACTAGTGTATCTACGCGGCATTTAGCTCCTGATAATGAGGAATTTCAGAAGGCTCCAGTAGAAGTTGTGGCAAATATTCTGCAGTCTCCAAAGAAGTCATTAGACAATGCTCCAATAGAGGGCGAGGAACTTGTTTGGCAAGATACTCTACCACTTCCAAATTTAGCTCCAAGGGAAGAATCTCCAATACTTAGGAGATCTGAATGTATCCGTCGACCCCCCATACGGTTTGAGTAGTTTTGACAAGAGGCTGAATGTTGTGATTGTTACTTGGTAGGTTGGCAATATTGTATTGCAGTTCTTTTCTGTGGATATGGCAACATTGCCAGTAAAAGACAAGCTGTAAGCATTGTAAGCATAATTACCAGTGTCTGTGTGATACCCTTTAATAAGGTACTACAGTAGTTCACTTGGACAAATATTAACATTTGAATAGTAATAATAAATGTAGTGGTGGGATAATTACATTATTTTCTGTATATGTCTGTAGTTGAGAATGACAGTAGTACTTCTTTCGTTCTTACAAAATTTTCTTTTATTACAGATGTATTGTTTGAAGTTTTGTGTTCGATAAAGCCTAAAAGCTAGGCCTAGTTTCATTACATATAGTCCTCCTTGCTGAATCTCTAAGGGAAGAGGAATTCAGTGGTTCAAAAGGACCTGAAAGCCGTTTCAGTACAATGTCTAAATTCCAATAGTATACTGAAGATATCTCTTTCATTTTCTGTGTCCAAAAACTTGATCAAATATCTTGGTTAGGTGGCAAGTCTAGCCCTCTATGTCTAAAAACTAATGACAGCATTGACCTGTAGCCTTTAATGGTTGGTCTTCTTTGCAGATCTCTTATATAAAAGAATGTCTGCAATTTCCATTACATATACATAGTGGTTTCAGAAGAAAATATCTCTTCTTCTGAAACCACTATGTATATGTAATGGAAATTACAGACATTCTTTTATATAAGAGATCTGCAAAGAAGACCAACCATTAAAGGCTACGCAATTGCTTCTGTAGTTCTTCTTGAAAACCCTTTCACTCTGACAAGCTTCCTGACAATCTGAAGCCTGTCAGAGCGTATGTGGATAATCCTTGATGGAATCGAAGGAAGTGTGGCTGTTTGAGAAGCCTTGTTCTCTTAGGTAACAGCCTGGGGTAATCCACAAGCAGATTGATTAAGCGTGGAAATCCCTCTTTGAGGCAAAAAGGGAGTTACCAACATCTCTGAGATGATGATGTTAAAAATGAATTTTTTCAATACTTCCCTCACCATGCTGAATGGGGGGAAAGCGCACACGTCTAGATTCAACCAGTCCTGGAGCACGGCATCCGTTGCCCAAGCCTGAGGGTTCGGAACTGGTGAACAATAAAGAGGGAGACAATGATTCCACGATGTTGCAAACAGATCTACCGACTATTTAACACATCGTTTCCACAGGACGGTGCATACCTGTATGTTTAATGACCACTCCGTCGGTAGTACCTACTTGCAGCGGCTTAGTTTGTCCGCTATACAAACAAAGGATCGATTCCTCACTTTCTAGGGTAAGGTCTAACTGTAAGTCTTTTACTAGTCCTCCCAGCGATAAGATTCCTGCAAGGTCGGAATTGGAAGCATCCTCTGTTCCCACAAAAGGGGTTGAGCCAAAGGAGATACTGTCCTTGTGCTGGACCTGTGTTCCTCAGACATTTAAAAGATTGTGCCAGGGGGTCTTGTGTTGACTTCCTCTGTAACTCTTCAGTGAATCGCTCTTGAATCAAATGTGGGAAAAGGCTAATCTTGTCTAGTGGAGTGAAAAGCAGTGATGATCTCTGAAAGGGAGTTACTCCTTTTGTGGTAAATTAACACCATAATATGTTATTGTCATGATACAATAAAGTTTTATGCATACTTACCTGGCAGATATATACTTAGCTATAGACTCCGTCGTCCCCGATAGAAATTCGAATTTCGCGGCACACTCTACAGGTAGGTCAGGTGATCTACCGCCCCGCCGCTGGTGGCGGGAATAGGAATCATTCCCGTTTTCTAAGACAGATTTTCTCTTCCACCTGTCTCCTGAGGGGAGGTCGGGTGGGCCATACACCGTATATATCTGCCAGGTAAGTATGCATAAAACTTTATTGTATCATGACAATAACATTTTTATGCATTCAACTTACCTGTCAGATATATACTTAGCTGATTGGCACCTTTGGCGGAGGGTAAGAGACAGCTAATCTACTGAAATAGACAGGAAACAACATATGTTGTAGGTAATAAAATTAAAAACCTTGATTCCTACCTGTGTTAGCGAAAGACTTCATGGCTACTGCCTAGGAGCCCGTATCGCTTCAAGAGCCTCAGCGAGGTAGTGACCTCATGCTAAGAGTTCTTGATGGTCTGTTACAGGGGTCTTACCCACTTACGCTTCAGAACCTTAGGATCTTTGTCAATGGGGTCCTATCCATTCTTACATGACAAAACACTTGCCTATTGGCATGATCATAGAGCACGACACTAATCCCGATCACCTGATCCTCATTGGGGTTAGTACTAAGATTGAAAGGAGTCATCCCCGAACATCCTTTCAAGCACCCACAACTCAACAACAATATTAAAACTAATTATTAAAAATATTAAAAAACAAATTTAAGGATCAGCGTCTGCTCCATTTTCCAGCATAGTATCCGCTGATACATAAGGTCCAAGAGCGAAACATTTATCGTATGTTATTCTAACATCCTTTAAATAGTGGGATGCAAATACTGAATTGCACCTCCAATAAGTTGCTGCTAAAATGTTTCTCATGGACATATTTCTTCGTAAAAAGAAAGGGAAGCTTGCCACAGCCCGGACTTCGGTGAGCTTTCACTCTCAGCAGCTTTAAAGAGTTCTCTTGGCAATTCCTATGAGCTTCGGTAATTACATTTCTGACAAAGAATGCCAGTGCGTTCTTTGACATAGATCTCTTGGGGTTTCTTACCGAACACCAAGACCTTGTCGACATCCCTGAAGCTGTGTCTTCTTTTCTAAATAAAATTTTAAGGTCCTGACTGGGCAAAGGGACCGATCCAACTCTCTTCCTACCAGAGAAGAGAGTCCCTTGACTTTGAAACTTCTAGGCCAAGGTTTAGAAGGGTTCTCATTCTTTGCTAGGAAAAGATCCTGGAAAGAAATGACAGCCGAGTCTTTTCTAAATCCCACCCGAGAGTCCAAAGCATGCAATTCACTGATCCTCTTAGCAGTTGCGAGAGCCAACAGGAATATGCATTTGCTAGTAAGATCTCTGAATGAGATTTTATCTATAGGTTCGAACCTGTCCGACATCAAGAACTTTAGGACAACGTCCAGGTTCCAACTCGGGGGAATCGACGATCTCAATTTCTTAGTCTCGAAAGACCTGATGAGATCATGAAGATCCTTATTATTCTCGAGATTCAGCCCTCTGTTTCTAAAAACAGCTGAGAGCATGCTCCTATATCCCTTGATAGTTGATACGGCCAATTTGGATTCTTCTCTTAAGAAGAGGAGAAAAATGATATTGTTATAGTACAATAAAGTTTCATACATACTTACCTGGCAGATATATACTTAGCTAAGACTCCGTCGTCCCCGACAGAAATTCAAATTTCGCGCCACTCGCTACCGGTAGGTCAGGTGATCTACCTGCCTGCCCTGGGCGGCAGGACTAGGAACCATTCCCGTTTTCTATCATATTTTCTCTCTTCCACCTGTCTCCTGCGGGGAGGCTGGGTGGGCCATTAATCGTATATATCTGCCAGGTAAGTATGTATGAAACTTTATTGTATTATAACAATATCATTTTCATACAATGAACTTACCTGTCAGATATATACTTAGCTGATTGGCACCCTTTGGTGGAGGGTCAGAGACAGCTAATATGGAATAGACAGGTAAACAACATATGTTGTAGGTATAAAAGAAAAACCTTGGTTCCTACCTGATAGGTGGTAGACTTCGTGGCTGTAGCCCGGTAGTCTGCATCACCTCAAGACTTTAGCGAGATATTAGATCTATGGCTAGAGTTCTTGTGGGTCTGTCGATGGGCGTTATATGAAGCCGCTTACTCGGCAGAGCCTAAAAGGACTTTGTCAATGGGTACTGGACCACTTCTATGACAACACACCTTGTGAAGGAGCATAACCAATCCCGACCACCTGATCCTAACCACCATGTTAGTATATAGAATTGTTCTGAGTTATCCCCGAACTCATTACAAAACAACCCATAACTCGAAACGAAAACGCATTCATACAAAAATTCTCAAAAAAATTTTAATACTACCTCTAAAAGATATCACAAGAGTTCCTTACTGAACAACAGTGACTGGCCGCCAGTGCAGCACCGAGCCCTCTTTGTCAGCAGAAATCTAGAACATATCTAGTAAAGGTGTATGTACAAAGTTAAGGATTGGTGTTTGCTCCCGTACCCAGTATTGTATCCGCCGATACAAAAGGTCCCAGAGAAAAACATTTCTCGTAGGTCACGCGAACGTCTTTAAGATAGTGAGATGCAAATACCGAATTGCACCTCCAATATGTCGTATCAATGATTTTCTTTAACAACATATTCTTCTGAAAAGAGAGAGACGTCGCCACTGCTCTAACTTCATGGGCTTTTACTCTTAAAAGCGGAAAAGAGTCGTCAGGACAGAACTTGTGAGCATCTTGTAATGACGCTCCTAATGAAGAAAGCTTATTGCGTTCTTGAGACATGATTCCTTGTGGGGTCCTTAATCGAACACCAAAGACTTTGTCTAGAGCCTCCCAACTTGTTTCTTTCTTGTAAGTAGAACTTCAAGGCTCTTACCGGGCAAAGTAGACCTTTCTGTTTCTCTCCCTACTAGACTCGATAAGCCTTTGATTTCGAAATCTCTTGGGCCAGGGATTCGATGGGTTTTCATTTTTCGCTAGAAAAAGAGTTTCTAAACGAGCAGAAGGGGCCGAGTCTTTGTTAAAGCCGACTTCATCTTCCAGGGCATGAAGTTCCCCAACTCTTTTGGCTGTCGCCAAAGATAGGAGAAACAAGCATTTCCTTGTTATATCCCTGAACGAAGCTACATGGGGAGGCTCAAATCTGTCAGACGAAAGGAACTTGAGAACTACATCCAGGTTCCAGCTGGGAGAGTTAGTTCCTTAGATTTTTTGTCGTTTCAAACGATCTAATCAAGTCGTGCAGATCTTTATTCTCAGCAATCTCTATGGCCTCTGTTTCTGAAGACTGACTGCCGAAAGCATGCTCCTGTATCCTTTGATCGTCGATACAGACAAGTTGAGAGACCTCTCTCAAGAACAAAAGGAAATCAGCGATTTCGTTATAGAGGTACTGGAGGAGGACAACTTCTAAGACTTACACCACCTTCTGAATACCTCCCACTTCGACTGATAGACTCGTCTAGTGGAAGCTCTGCGGGCTCTAGCGATAGCGCTTGCAGCTTCGCGAGAAAAAAAACAAAAACCTCGCTCTGACAAGTCTTTCGATAGCGAAAGGCAGTCAGCGCGAGAGCGGGGAGGTTTTGATGAAACCTCTCGAAGTGTGGCTGTCTGAGAAGATCCATCCTTTTTGGAAGGGATCTTGGGAAGTCTACTGTCCACTCCAGCACCTCTGCAAACAATCTTGTGCTGGCCAAAACGGGGCTATCAGGGTCATCCTTGTCCCGTTTGGACGCTTACGAACTTTCTCAACACTTGTCCCAGGATTTTGAAAGGGGGAAAGCGTACACGTCCACATGAGACCAGTCTAGCAGGAAGGCGTCGACCACGAGAGCTCTTGGGTCTTCCACCACTGAACAAAAGACTTCCAGCCTTTTGGAAAGGAAATGTGGCGAACAGATCTACGTGAGGAGTGCCCCAAAGATCCCAAAGACTCTGACACTACTCCGAATGAAGAGTCCATTCTGTGTGAAGGACCTGGCTTCTCCTGCTCAGTCTGTCCGCCCTGACGTTTCTCGTACCCTGAACAAATCTTGTCAGGAGGGAGATGTTTCTCTGTGAGGCCCAACCCCCCCCCCCCATTAGCAGATCTCTTGCTATCTCGTATAGAGACACGGAGTGCGTTCCTCCTTGCTTCCGAATGTAGGACAGGGCGTAGTGTTGTCCACATTCACTTGGACCACACCTGTTCGTCACAAAGGGTTCGAAGAACTTTAGCGCCAAGTGAACTGCTAGAAGTTCTTTGCAATTTATGTGCCAGGACACCTGTGCTGCCTTCCAGGTGCCTGACACTTCTCTCGGTCCTAGTGTTGCTCCCCAACCCTTCTCCGATGCGTCTGAATACAACACTCGGCTTGGGTTCGGAACTTCCAGAGAAATTCCCTTGTTCTCTTTTAGAGGGGACAACCACCATTGCAGGTGTGGTTTCATCTCCATTGGAAGGAGAAACTGTCGGAGAGAAGTCCCGTCTTCCAGTTCCAAGATCTCCTTAGGAAAAAAATCTGAAGAGGACGAAGATGCAGTCTTCCTAGAGAAAGAACTGTTTCGAAGCGAGGAAAGGGTGCCTAGAAGGCTTAACCATTCCCTCGCCGAAGTCCGTTCTTTCCCTAAGAAAGAGAGAGACTTTTTCCAAGCCTCTCACGATTCTCTCTTGCGAAGGAAATACTCAAAAACCCCGAGAATCCATCTGAATCCCCAGATAGACCAAGTTCTGTCTGGGAATCAGCTGTGACTTCTCGAGGTTCACGAGTAGTCCCAACGCCTTTATCAGGTCTAGGGTCAAAGAAAGGTCCTCCAAACACTGTCTCTCTGTTCTGGCCCTGATGAGCCAATCGTCCAGATATAGAGAGATGTTGACGCCTTTGAGGTGAAGAAACCTCGCCACATTCTTCATCAGGTTTGTGAAGACCTGAGGAGCTGTGGAACAGGCCGAAATGACAATTTGTCGAAAATTGCATTTTTCCTAACTATACAAACCTGAGGTCCTTTAACAATAGGAAGGTAACTAGCGGCAAGCTGGGACGGTCGTAAGCTTCGAACAAGGGGAGAACGTAGTTAACTGCTTGTCCGATCGTCGCGCGCGCCCGGCGCGCCCGAGAGGTGAAGAATCACTTTTGCTTTAGGCCCATGCAAAAAAGTTGCAGAGTGAGGGGTGGCATGAGGTGGGACTATATGTAAAGGACCTCAGGTTTTTGTATAGTTAGGAAAATGCAATTTTCGACAAATTGTCATTTGTTCCGATACGTAATACAAACCCTCGGTCCTTTAAACAATGGGAAGACTCACTTCTTGGTGGGGGAAGGGAATCTGAGTCTTTTTGGTGAACAGACTGGTGTTGTTCGTCCAACCCTGGAGTGCCTCCCTGGTCGTAAGAGCAAGGGAGGGATCCAAACCTCTGTCCGATTGATCGGGGTGTGCACCGCAGGATCAATGGTCAGACCTCTGGGGCCAAGTACTAAGAGAGAGGCAAGCGTATCTCTTCGTACCAGCAAGCAAGAACTTGTTCCTGTTTGCAAGAGACAATCATAAAATGATGGGTTTTTGTCTCAATTTGGCATCCACTTCCTCCCCCTTGTTGGAGGAAGTGGTGGATATTTACTCCTATCCCTACTGAAAGGGATAGGATGGTGCTCTATTGAGTAGCTCACCTGCATCTCGTCCTTACCCAGCAGGGTGACGACCGTGTGTCCCTCTACCCAAAGGTAGAGGGAAGAAAAAGATGGGAAGAGAGCCAGTCACACTCTCATTCCTCATCCATTCTTACGTCACACCAGGACTCGATGCTGTTCAGCCTGCGAGGGTCTGGGTTAACTACACAACGTGTTGAGCAACCACCACGGTTCCCAAGGAAAAAGATCCAAGGAACTGTGGGCAATATCCTGAAGGTAGAAGGTGTGCATGCGGTCCGGTTGGACCAGGCGCCTGCCTTCATTACCTGCGCCACGGAGAAGTTCTTGCGGAACGCGAGAGAATGATGAAGAGGCGTCCGCACTCATCCTGGGTGTCGAGTTTCTTCAGACAGCTCCGTCGCACCTTCACAGGACAAAGCAGCATAGCCTTCGTATCGGAGGCGGTGACGTCCATTAGGGAGGGTATTGTGAAGGACTCGAACCAATCGTCAGTTACCGAAGGGTTCCGAGTCTTCGCTACGAAGATCGGTACGAAATCGAGCGTCACAAATCCCCATCCCTTTGTGCTTGACTTCTCAAGAGAAGTCATGCAGTTACCTAAGACGAAAAGAAGGGAATAGTCGTATGACCTATCCCTCTTCTCGACTTTGGTTATGTACAGTAACTCATACTGACAAGCTATTAAGACGAAGTAATGATTGCTCTGGAACAACCGAACTAAGTCTACAGCATAGTTCGTAACTGACTCGGGCGCTCTGACAGCTGCCGACTGACTGGTTCGGAATCAGTAGAGGCAAGTTGTCCCAAGCATCCGGGTAAGTCACGTGACCTTCGCCCTTTAAGAGTTATGCTGAGAGACCAAACAAATAAAATATTTGTTAGTCACCGATGCCGGACGGCGCGGCGATGATTCTCTTAATGCATAAGCTCAAAAGGCGAAAGTCAATTGCCTTCAAAAGACCGAGGTCCCTGATGGCAAGAAAATCTCATAGACGTGAATCTCAGCTTAAGGAGAAACAACACTATGTGACGTTGAAGACGAAGGTAGGCAATGAATGCAACCTACGTCTTCCAGCTGAATCGAGAGAAGGAATCTCAAGATTCTAAACCTGTGCTTACAAATGACTGAAAACGCTAACCGCCATTTCATTGCTGTCCGTTGTGCAATGAAAGCGGGGCGTTCTTCAGTAATGAAACACAGGTTGGTTGGTTTTATAAAGTTTAGGTGTAACACCAAGCACTGGGGCAGCAAAGGCCATTCAGCGCTTACTGTATAACTATGAAATTATAAGACGTGTTTATATCATATAAAGCAGGATTTATTTCTTTGAGATAATTTACTATATTTTGAAGTGGGGCATTTTCTCCCAATAGTTCTTCAAGTGGGATATTATATATGTTATTGGATCTTCGTTTTCTTTCGAATTTTTTGCATTCAGTTAGCAGATGACGGACTGTGACCAGAGTACGACAATGGTCACAGTAAGGGGCCTGTCTTTCCTCGCCTTGCAACATCAAGTATTTGTGTGTCAAGTATGTATGTCCTATTCTTAATCTTGTTAATATGATATCTTCCCTTCTTTGACACTGTTGTCTATTCCAAGGTTTTACAGATGATTTAATATGCTTTAATTTATGATTCAATTCTAGCCATTCTTTTTCCCATTTTGATTGACAGTATTCATTTATTGTTGTTTTAATGTCATTGTAAGGTATTTGTATTTTTTTGATAGACTCCTTTTTTTACTGCCTTTTTGGCTTCTTTATCCACCTCTTCATTACCCTTTATGCCCACATGGGAAGGGACCCAACAGAGTTTTATATTTATAGATTTCCGTTTTACTATTATATCTATCCAC
>NC_087210.1:30193218-30296294 GCF_015104395.2 Macrobrachium nipponense
AATGATCTAATTGTTTTACACTAGTTTGAACTTCCTGGGTTGGAGATGACTGTTGGTCTACAAGCTTCAGAAGTAGGGGATCGGGTTTCTGGTCATCTCCCCTGATTTTATTTTTGCAGCCAAGGTAAGAGGATCAGATTTTAAAGTAGTAATGGATCAATGGCAAATGCAGATTTCAGTCACCACCATACTTACGAACATTCAAGTTACGAACATTCCGAGATATGAACAGTCAGGGTTACAAGTTAAGTGTTTGGAGCACTCCCCTTTGCCACCTGTAAGTTCAAATTTTGCTTTGTGCCCTATTATGCTTGTAAGAATTTTTGCAAAGAACAGAACACAAGGAAGAACCACTACCTGTTCCTTAAACCCTTCCCTGATTATCCTGAGTATTCTCGAGATTAACTACCGTGTGTATTCTTACAATCACGAAAATACTTGTTCATACTCGTAAAGTATTCCTACTTATATCTTTATATCTTCCCAATGTAACTCGTATTTTGATGAATTCCCATTTCTATATTCCTCTCCCATAATAAACATTTAGTATATATTTTTGTCAATACATAGATGGCAATGTGGATTGTTTACTTTCTGAACTTCCAATGTCTGCCGCTGATCCTGCAAAATTCTCTCCAAGTTCATAACTTTCAAACCTTGAAAAAAGTACAAAATTTTGAATGTCGCATGAATCTAAATTTGTTCATATACGAAACAAAACCTTCGGTCTTAACATTAGGATTTACTAGCGCCAAGCTGGAAACCGGTAGAATTAAAATTACACTTGGGATGGAACAAGAAGGAAGTGTCCAGGAATACAATATCGTTTTTGGCTAAGGGAGACGATCAGAGATGCTTATACGGCAGAAGACAGAGGGTCAGATAGCCATGGTGGGAGCTAGAGCTCATGACATCAGGGGCGTGAGTGCTTCCCTGGCATTTAAGAAGAACATGGTCTGTGGATAGAATTCTGAAAGCTGGTGTGTGGAAACGCCAAACAACTTTCACCTCATTTTATTTGAAAGATGTTTGCCATAGATCCTTGTACACCTTTTCCTTGGGTCCAGTGGTGGCGGCCCAACAAGTGATATAGTTCATCCAGTGCCCCTGGCGGGTCAGTTTGCGTCTAGTCTAAGATGAAGGTATGAAAGTAGAATGAATGGGATGACTGGTCTTTTTTCTTTACTACTTTCTTCCTACTCCTTTAACTACGGGCAATATGAAGGAGAGTACCGTCATGTGCTGGAACAGACTAGATGCAGGTGAGGTGGTCAGCCATACTGTGAAGCTATCTTAGGTTATGATATACTTTTCAGTAGAACACACACCCCTCTGGATAATAGGGAAAAGAGGGGTGGAAGGTGGATCCAGTTGCAAGGGACAAGAGTAAACAGTAGAATGGTATCTACACCCAGTGGGGGAAAACCCCAATAGATCCTCCTTATATCTTTGGTCCTAGGTTCATTGTCCATTCTCTTAGAATTTCCCTATATATTCAGAAATGGATAAGGTGGCAAACTCCCAGTCAGTTGTAGAGACTTACCTCCCTCCAATAGTAAGTCTATCCTAATGTTAAGACCGGAGGTTTGTTTCGTATATGAACAAATACCAAATTTGTAACTAATTTGTATTTTTCATCGAACCACCCCTCTAGCAGTCTAAACTGGGTTAGAAATATAACTGGTGGGTCACAGGTAGCCGTGGGCATTCTGGGTATACATGCCCCGTGACCTGGTATAGATGCCATTAGTCCCTGGATCTCACAAGTGGTAATTTTAATTCTACCGGTTCCAGCTTGGCGCTAGTAAATCCTAATGTTAAGACCTCAGGTTTGTTAGTTATGAAAAATACAAATTAGTTACAAATTTGGTATTTTATTTCTTTTCACCTTTCTGAAATCCACAGTATGTAATGCTTTATAATACAGTAGTACCTCAAGATACGAAAGGCTCAACTTACGAAAAATCCAATTTTATACATGCACCTTACCCGTCAGAGATATACTTAGCTATAGACTCCGTCGTCCCGACAGAATTCAAAACTCACGGCACACGCTACAGGTAGATCAGGTGATCTACCATTCCTGCCGCTGGGTGGCGGTATCCGGAACCATTCCCGTTTTCTGAGCCAGATTTTCTCTGTCGCTGAGGCCGGCAACAACTGTTGTTTGGTCTCTCCTGATTGGAATTCTGCTCGTTTGCCGAGAATTGGTTGGACTGATTTGGTGAAGTACTCTTGTTTTTTCTCGGGATTGGTATATGCTTATTGTGGACTGTGTTAGGACTTGGATTTGGTTTTTTCTATTAATATGGCTGAAGTTAAGGTAACACATAAGTTTAGGGTGTGTGCAAGGACGAATGCAGAACTAGGTTGTTTAAAGCAGAGGTAGATCCTCATACACTTTGTATTAAATGTAGAGGTTCTGAGTGTGCATTTGATAGAACTTGTGCTGAATGTGAGGGACTTACAGAGCAGGAGGATGGAAGGATTTAGCTTCTTATATTAAGAAAAGAGAGAAGGATAGAGCTAGAAAAGCTTCAGCAAGAAGCTCGAGTAGATCCTGTTCTTTTGAGCCTGAGTTAGAAACTAACAAGCTAGATGATGTTTCTCCCATAACCTCAGCCCCTTCTCCCTGCGTTGAATCTAAGGATTCACTTTTAGAAATGGAAAGAATGAGAACCTCGAGCAGGGAGCTTCAGGATCAGCTTAAAGCTATGGAAACGCAAGGTAAGAGTGTCAGTGAGTACAGTGACCCGTGCAGTGGGAGGGGGCGTCTGATCGGCTCCGCATTGCTCCTAGGCCTAGACCGCTTCCAAACTCCCAGGACCAGGGAGGAGGAGGAATGTCAAAAGCCGCAGGGAGGATGTGGAGGCATCCCCAACGATCAAGCGTCCCTTCGGCAGATCCTGAAGTAACGACCCAGGCTGCCTTGGATAGCCGTAGAAAAGGCATCCTGGTAAGAGTGCTTTTCCGCATCGGACTCCTCCTCGTCTAGGCGTGGATGGAGCTCTGCTTCGAAGTCTCGTCGTTGAAGAGATCGTGGGTTGCACCGAAAGGAGAACGCTTTTTGATTCGAGCCCTGAGTGCTTTCCAGAGAATTTTCCTTCGAGTAGTAAGTAGGCAAGAAGACAGTCTCCAGCACCTCAAGACCCGACTAAGCTCTTCCTGCTTAACCTCTTACGCCGATTGGACGTATTAAACGTCGATCAAAATGTCTCCCGTATGCGATTGGACGTATCATACGTCTGCTCAAAAAAGTTTTTTTTTAAATTCGCGGGAAAAATACTTATAGGCCTACCAGCCAAAAACTTTTGAATCACGCGCCTTGGGGGATGCTGGGAGTTCACGGATCAAGGCGTTGTTTTGTTTACAATTGCTACGCAGGCGCGCAAGTACGAATTTCTTTTTTATCGCACTAAAAAGTATCAGTGACACATCTCAAAAATTATTTCGTCACTTTGACATAATTTTTGCACCATTTTAAATTATCCTTTACGTGAAGTATTATATATGAAATGTGCGCAATTTCATGTAAAATACACCAAAAAATACTCATGATTGTAGCTTTTATCGGTTTTGAAATATTTTTATATAAATAACGATAAGTGCAAAAATTTCAACCTTCGGTCAATTTTGACTCTACCAAAATGGTCGAGAAACGCAATTGTAAGCTAAAATTCTTATATTATAGTAATATTCAATCATTTGCCTTCATTTTGCAACAAATTGGACGTCTCTAGCACAATTTATTTCGATTATGGTGAATTTATGAAAAAACTTTTTGTTCATGACACTTACCTGCCAGATATATATATAGGCTGTATTCTCTGACGACTGACAGAATTTCGAAAAGCTCCCGCAAACGCAGTGGTCGGCTAGTGGTTAGTACTCATTCCCTCCGCGTGGGAGGCGGATACCGGAACCATTCCCATTTTCTATTCAGATTTTCTTCTGTCGCCGTCGGTAAACATCTGTTTACAGACCTCCGCTTAGGATTTCGAAAACTTCATTTGTCACTTGAGTATTTTGGATTGTCTTTTGGTTTCGGACTTGGCTTAGTGATTTGGCATACGCTATTGTGGTTTGGATTTTGATTTTGGCTTTGATTTTTCTTAGAATTGAGATGTCTGGATCTAGTTCTACTAGTTTCAGAGTGTGTGGTGTAGAAGAATGTAAGGTGAGGCTACCAAAGCTCGGTAGATCCTCACACAGTGTGTGTGAATTGTAGAGGGCATGTTTGCTTGTTGGATGATAGGTGCAAAGAATGTGAATGTTAACTGATGTCGAATGGAAGGCGTATGAATCTTACATTCGTAGACTTGAGCATGACAGAATTATGAGGTCTTCCTCCAGGAGTGCTTCTGTTAAAAGTCAAAGTAAAGTGCTCAATCTAACATAAATGTAGAACATGTTACGCATAACCCTATAATTTCTCCTTCAGATAAGGAAGTGATTGTTACCGAAGGAATGCCCTTTCTACCATTTTAGAATCGATTCGGAACCTTGAATCGAAAATGAAAGTGCTACAATCTAATGTGCAAATGTAGTGATAATGTTAGTGCCCCTAGTGAAGTGGAGGGGGCGTCAGATCGGTCCTATAATGCCTCCAGGTTGAGACCTCTGTCGGACTCCCAGAACACAGGGAATGGACATGTCGAGGGTTACAGAAATTAAACACCGGTCTGGCGTCCCTTCGGCAGATCCTGAAGACGCATCTCAGGCTGCCAAAGATCGCGCGCAAGCTCGAACCTTGAAGGAATGCTTCTCTTCCTCCGAGACGTCCTCACCTCACCGTGGGTGGGAATCTCGGAAGACCTCTCCGACTGAGAGTGGGTAAAGGAAGACGTAAGGTGTCGCACTGGCGCCAATCGTCTTTCTCGCCCTCTTAGGAAAAGTCTTACGGAAGAGTACGCAGCCTCTCCAATTGAGAGTGGTTAAGGAAGATGTAAGACGTCGCACTGGCGGCCATCGTCTTTCTTGCCCTCTTAGGAAAGGTATGATGGAAGAGGACGCTTCATCGAGAGATCGAGAGCGTCCTCCGCCTCGATTTATGCTTCGGTCTTCTCCAGAAGACTTCGAAGACAGTATCCCACACAAGAGATTTAGGACGCTTTCTGAGCGTCCTGATTCGAGTCCGGAGAGAAGGAAGAAGGCGTCCCCATCGCCCATCTTCTTCTCAAAGGTTCATTATTCCATCATATGGTTCTTCACCATCAAAAAAGACCCCTCTAAGCGATTCGTCAACAGTGATGCGTTTTTCGCCAAGAAAGAAGAAAGATCATGTAGTCATAAAAAAAGATCTATGGCTACCCGTCAAGAAATCTAGACTTTTTCTCCTGCGGTCTTCTCTTCGTTCTTCGTCATCTTCTGATTCGTCGCCTTCTAGACCTCATCGACTCAATCAGGAACGCGCAAGCAGTCCTGCTGAGAGAGTCTCTAGAAGTATTGGCGGTAAAGAAAAAGACAATAGGTGTCGCACAGGCGGCCGTCGTCTTTTCCAAGAGTCGAAGAACGTTCAGAAGGATCGCTCAGAAATAGAATTGGGAGGAATTGATCTTGGCTTACAGAAGAGAATATTCAAACAAAAGAAAACGCTTTGCTAACCAGGGCGCTCGTAAGGACGCTTCTCGGGACGCTCGGTGTCGTAAAACGTCGGCTGGAGAGACTTCAGACGCACGATATTAGTTTCAGAAGAAGGATATAAAGATGCATATGAGGACGCTTTTGAGGACGCAAGGCGTATTACAACTCAAGAACTCGTTTTAAAGGAGTGTTTACACGACGTCCATCACGACAGGACGTAAATGAGGACGCTTTTGAGGACGCGAGGCGTAGTGCTAGTAAGGACGCTCGTCGTCCTTCATATCAGGAACGCGTTCCAGGATGCAAATGAGGACGCTTTCCAGGACGCAAATGAGGACGCTTTCCAGGACGCAAATGAGGACGCTTTCCAGGACGCAAATGAGGACGCTTTCCAGGACGCAAATGAGGACGCTTTTGAGGGCGCTAGCGTCCGATGCATAAAGTCACCCGGTGGAAGAATAGAACAGGCGTTAGTCAGAAGGTTAAGCGCCATATTGCTTCAAGGTAGTGAACTACATATGAATTGCTCGTCAAAGAGAAATCGTATGACGTTAGTTTGGAAAATTCGGAGAGAAAGTCACGGTTAGGAGAACATAGCAGACTCTCCTCTTCAAATTGATTTCAACACAAGACCTACGGTTCGAAAGGGAGGTGAAACTTTGGTTTCTTCTCGTTCAATTCAGAATAAGACTATGTCTCCATTAGAAGATAAATCGTCAAGCGAGGCTGTTTCGGAAGAGGAGGAGGATCCTACAACCTCATCCTCTGTGGATTATAAGACTGACTCGTCTTTTAAAAGATTTGTCCCGAGAAGTTTCGAGCTCCAGTTCCTCTCTCTCCACCTTCGCAACTAACCTCTTCGAAGGCAAGGAAGACTCCAAATTTTGTCAAAATGGCCACCTCGCTCTCGACTAAAAGGGCTTTTAAAAGAATCCATGATTGGATGGAATCCAAAAAGACAAAGGGCAAGACTTCTTTTGCACTTCCCCCACAAGGCTTAGTGGAAGATCGGGGAAGTGGTACGAGACAGAAGAGGAAGCAGGTTTAAGAATCCCCGCTTCCGCACAAGGGGATTTCGCCAACTTAGTGGAAGCTCCTAGATGAATCTTACCTGGCATCAGCAAAAGTTTCGTGGACAATGTCAGAGATAGATCACCATCTGAAAGGCCTTTACAAAACTTTGGAAGTTTTTAACTTTCTAGATTGGTGTTTGGGCGTCTTGGATGTTTCAGTCTAGAAGCCCAGATTCCATCTCATTGGAGGACTTAGCGAGTATTTTGTCATGCATGGACAGAGCAGTAAGAGATGGCTCCGACGAACTGGCATCACATTTTGCGTCGGGAGTCCCTGAAGAAACGCGCACTCTTCTGTAGCTTCACAGCTAAGTCAGTGTCGCCAGCGCAAAAAGCAGAATTGTTGTTCGCTCCCTTTTCTGCTCATCTTTTTTCCACAATCAATGGTAAAGGATTTATCAGTAAATCTCCAAGAACGAGCGACGCAGGACTTATTGTCTCGGTCTTCGAAACGTCCTACTGATCAGATGTCTTCAAGAACCACGCAAGCTTCTAGGAAGAATTATAAGCCCTTTCGTGGAAGAGCCTCTTCAAGAGCTGCTGCTCGAGGGAGGAGTTTCCCTAGGGGCAGACCCCCCTCAAAAACCAGGGGAAAGAAATGACTTTTCGGCCCTCCAGACACCAGTCGGGGTCGAGACTCGCTCTCTTCGCCGAAGCATGGAGGATAAGAGGGGCGAACTCTTAGGTCACTCGAAGTGATCGAGAAAGGTTACAAAATCCCGTTTTCTATCGAAACCGCCATTAAGCATAGAACCAATAGACCTTTCGCCCTCTTATCAGGATTCAAAGCAAGATCTTATTAGACCTTTTGGATCAAATGTTGGAAAAGAGAGCAGTAGAAAGAGTTGTATCACGGAACTCTCCAGGCTTCTACAACGGCTTTTCCTTGTTCCGAAGCACTCGGGAGGATGGAGACCTGTCCTAGACGTAAGCAGGCTGAATCTTTTTGTAAGGAAAATAAAATTCAAGATGGAAACTGCACAGTCTGTTTTAGCTTCCCTGAGACCAGGAGATTGGATGGTGTCCTTGGATCTCCAAGATGCCTATTTCCATGTTCTGATACATCCTCGGTCCAGGAAGTTCCTCAGATTCGTTCTGAAAGGACAGGTCTTCCAATTCAGAGCTCTCTGTTTCGGGCTGAGTACAGCCCGTATGATATTCACGCTTCTGATGCGAAATGTAGCAAGATGGCTCCATCTCTCGAAGATAAGAGTCCTCACTCTATTTAGACGATTGGCTGATCCGGTCCACGTCAAAGGAACAGTGTCTGGAGGACCTACATACGACATTACAGCTGACGAAGGACCTAGGCCTTCTGGTCAACTTCGAGAAGTCCCATCTGATTCCCACACAGTCCATCGTGTATCTGGGGATTCAGATGGATTCAGTGGCTTTTCAAGCATTTCCATCCATAGAACGTCAGCTAAAATGCTTAGAGAAAGTATCGGTCTTCTTAGAGAAGGAAATATGCTCGGCGAGGGAATGGATGAGTCTGCTGGGGACCATTTCCTCGCTGGAGAAATTTGTTTCTCTGGGAAGGCTGCACCTCAGACAGCTTCAGTTTTTCCTAGCAGACAACTGGAAGAACAAGAAAGACCTAGACGAGATTTTGAGAATCCCTCAATCGATCAAAGAGCATTTGAAGTGGTGGTCCGATCCCGTCAAGCTATCCGGAAGGGATGTCCCTCAAAGTTCTGAGCCCAGACCTAGTGTTGTTCTCAGACAGTCCTGACGGGCTGGGGAGCAACACTGGGGGAGGAAGAAGTGTCAGGCCTCTGGAGAGGGGAACAGAGGTCCTGGCACATAAACCTCAAGGAGCTAGAGGCGATTCGTTTGGCACTTCAATGCTTCGAGTCAAGGATTGTGGGACGAATTGTACAAGTCAACTCGGACAACACCACGGCGCTCGCGTATATCAAAAAAAACAAAGGGAGAAGGAACTCTATCTTGTTCCCTGTTCAGAATAACGAGGGGAAATCTTACTTTGGGCGAAGCTGAGAAATGTAACGATTCTAACAAGATTCGTTTCAGGACAGCAGAACGTTCGTGCGGATCTCCTCAGCCGTCAACATCAAATGCTTCCAAAACGAATGGACTCTCCATCCAGAGATTTGCAAGGAGTTATGGAAACTTTGGGGACGCCCACTGGTAGACCTTTTCGCGGACAGCAAAAACGAAGAGGCTTCCTATTTACTGCTCTCCGGTTCTAGACCCAGGAGCAATAGCAATAGACGCCATGCTTTGGAATTGGAAGGGGATGGATCTCTACGCCTTTCCTCCATTCAAACTCCTGGGAGAGGTAATAAGGAAGTTTGCGGCGTCGGAAGGAGCAAGAATGACGTTGATCGCCCCCTTTTGGCCTGCAAGCGACTGGTTCACAGAGCCATGTCCTTTCTGGTAGATTTCCCAAGGACACTTCCAGAAAAAATCGATCTACTCAGACAGCCCCACTTCGAGAGGTATCACAGAAACCTCTCCGCTCTGAGTCTGACTGCATTCAGACTATCCAAAAGTTGGCCAGAGCGAGAGGTTTTTCAAGATCGGTGGCAAGAGCTATTGCCACGCTAGAAGAACATCTTCCCAAGCTGTCTACCAATCGAAGTGGGCTGTCTTCAGAAGTTGGTGTAGAAGGCAAAATATTTCCTCCTCCACGACCTCTGTGAGCCAGATTGCTGATTTCCTCTTACATCTTAGAAATATAGACAAACTTTCAGTGTCAACGATTAGGGAGGCTACAAAAGTATGCTGTCAACGGTCTTTCGACACAGAGGCTTGGATTTATCAAATGATGAAGATCTTCACGATCTATTGAGGTCCTTTGAAACATCAAAGCTCCATGAGACAAGATTCCCTCATGGAATTTAGATGTTGTCTTAAAGTTTTTAATGTCAGCCCCATTTGAGCCTATGCACGCTGCCTCTTTGAAAGATGTAATAGGAAAGCTATTTTCCTAACCGCTTTGGCAACAGCTAAGAGGGTTAGCGAAATCCAAGCTATGAGTAAACATGTGGGTTTCAGAGAACACAATGCGGTGTGTTCGTTGAGCCCCTCGTTCTTAGCGAAGAACGAAAACCAATCCAACCCCTGGCCTAAAAGCTTTGATATCAAGTTGGTTATCAGAGTTCGTCGGACGAGAGCCGGAGAGAGTTTTGTGCCCTGTCAGAGCTCTCAAATTTTATCTGGAAAAGACCAAAACAATGTAGAGGCCCGCCCTCAGACAACCTGTGGTGTTCGTCAAGAGGCCGGAATTACCAATGTCTAAGAACGCACTGGCGTTCTTCTTGAGAAACACCATCAGGGAAGCTCATTCGTCCTGCACGGATGGTGATCTTAAACTGCTAAAAGTTAATGCTCTCGAGGTTAGAGCGGTAGCTACTTCGGTGGCTTTTCAGAAAAATATGGCACTCAGTGATATCCTGGGTGCCACATTTTGGCGAAGCAACTCTGTGTTTGCTTCACACTACTTCAGAGATGTGAAGGCGACATATGAGAATTGCTACTCGCTTGGACCATACATTTCCGCGGATACAGTATTGGGGACGAGAAGCAATACGAACCCCATCCTTTAGAAAATGGATGTGTGTGATTTTAATTATGGGTTTGTTTTTTTACGGTCGTAGGGTTGGCCGCTTGAGGCGGTCTTCCCTTTATTAGCCTGAAAGTTATGGGACTAACTTTAGTGAGGCTAGGTTAGGTGTGTATTTATTATTTGCTTCGTTGTCTTCAGTATGGTCAATATGGTCTAGTCACATTGTGGTCACGCTCCCTTTGACAGATCATCTAGAACTATCCAGCTATACAGCTGAAATTCTAGTTAAGCAGAAGCAGGCTTGGGTGACAGTAATCACGAAGTCAGCTATGCTAACAGGTAGGGAACCAAGATGTCAATCATCTGCATGTGAAATGTTTCCAAAATCCTTCTATTCTGTCCCTTCCCACCTCCAATGGTGGGATTCAGCTATATATATCTGGCAGGTAAGTGTCATGAACAAAATGATATTGTCATGATACAATAAAGTTTGTTCATACTTACCTGACAGATATATATAATCAAGTACCCACCCACCTCCCCTCAGGGGACAGTGGTAAAGAAAAATCTGAATAGAAAATGGGAATGGTTCCCGGTATCCACCTCCCAGCGGCGGGAATGGGTACTAACCAACCTAGCCGACCACTGCGTTTGCCGGGAGTTTCGAAATTCTGTCGGTCGTCAAGAGAATACAGCTATATATATATCTGTCAGGTAAGTATGAACAAACTTTATTGTATCATGACAATATCATTTTCCTTACATTCGTGCGATAAACTCTTCCGATAAATTTTTTTGTGCGATTGTCCTAATGTTTGCACCTTTTAAAATTTGCCGTTACATAAAGTTTTACATATGGAAATGTGCGCAATTTCATGCACAATACAACTAAAAACAACCCATGGTTGTAGCTTTTATCAGTTTCGAAATATTTTCATATAAATAACGTTAAGTGCAAAAATTTCAACTTTCGTCAACTTTGACTCTACGAAATGGTCGAAAACGCATTGTAAGCTAAAACTCTTATATTCTAGTAATATTCAATCATTTACCCTTCATTTTGGCGAACAACTTGGCAAGTCTCTACGCACAATAGTTTCGATTTATGGGTGAATTTATTGAAAAAAAAAAAAAAACAAAAACATTTTCCTAACGTCCGCGCGGTAACTCTTCCGAAAAAATCTGAATTTTTTTTTTGTGCGATTGTCGAAATGTTTGCACCATTTAAAATTAGCTGTTACATAAAGTTTTATATATAAAAATGTGCGCAATTTGTATGTAGAATACAACTTAATAAAAATGATTGAAAGGTTTTGGTAAGCGTTTCTCTTTTTTCGAAATATTTGCATATAAAAATAACTATAAATAGAAAAAAAATCACGTTCGGTCAAATTTGACTCTACCGAAATAGTTGAAAAACGCAATTGTAAGCTAAAACTCTTACGGCCTAGTAATATTCCGTCATTTTTCTTCATTTTTGAAACAAATTTGAAGTATCTAGAACAATATTGTGATTTATGGTGAATTTTTGAAAAATATATTTACCTTCACTCCGCGCGCCGATTCGCGGCCGCAAGTCTCCAAAATACGTACATCGCATTATCCTAATATTTGCTCCTTTTCATATTAGCCGTTTTATAGAGTTTCATATATCAAAATGTGCGCAAATTCATGAAGAATACAATAAAGAATAAGTGAAGGTTGTAGCTTTTACCATCTCCGAAATATGTGCATATAAAAAATATATATATAAAAATTTCGACATTCGGTCAAATTTAACTCGTCCGAAATGGTCGAAATCTGCAATTCTAATCTAAAACTCTTACAGTATCGTAATATTAAATCATTTGTCTTAATTTTGAAACAAATTGGAAGTCTCTAGAACAATATTTAGATTACAGTGAATTTTTTGAAAAAATAACATTTTTTTACGTCCGAGCGTTACGAATTCGTACATCATTTTGTGATAATATTTTTCCGGTGTTGCTTTTATTTTTTGTTTTACTATGTATTATATATCAAAATGATTGCAATTTAGTGTACAATACAACGAAAAAAAGTAACTCGTTAGCTTTGACCGTTTTTTTGCACAGCATGATTTGAATACAATTATCTATGATTTTTTTTATTTCGCTACCATATCTAACATATCTCGCATTATTTACATATGATAATGATATTATTTTTCATTTCTGATGATTGCATACTAAACTTCAGGCAATGACAAAAAAATGAGCCAAAAATGAACTCTTAATCTTTAAAACTAAGCGCGCTGTGATTTTTTGAAAAAAAATATTTTCCGCCGCTTCCGCGCTCACTCCAAACCGGCGCCTGCATACAGGAGAGGTTTTGATTTTTTTAGGGCTTCGGCGTAAGAGGTTAATCTACAGGAACAAATATCCTCCCTGGTAGGCGCTCTACATACGGATTCGTCTCGAAGGAAAGACTCCTCCCTTCCAGTGAAGAGATCGAAGTTTTCTTCTCCTGGTAGAAGGGAAGTTTCTCACTCTAGCAGGCGTTCGTCACCTGAGAGACTCTCTCGTTCTCCCTTTAAGCGATCCTCACCTCTGTATAGAAAGAAAGTTCCCAGCGGTAGCCGCTCGCAGAGCAAACGATCAGCTACGTCTTTTCGGAGAGGTCAGGAGTCGGACTCCTCTACTGAGGACCAGGTTAGGCGTCAAAGAGCTAAGAAAACAGGATATTTTCAAACGCCAGGAGTTGACAGAGCCTAGTAGGCGCCAAGAATATAGTAGGCGTATAGAGCCTACCAGACGCCAGGAGTCTAGTGAGAGGCGTCAAGAGCTTACCAGGAGTCAAGACAGGCGCCAGGAGTCAAGCAGGCGCCAGGAGTCAAGCAGGCTTCAGGAGTCAAGCAGGCTTCAGGAGTCAAGCAGGCTTCAGGAGTCAAGCAGGCGTCAGGAGTCAAGCAGGCGCCAGGGGTCTAGCAGACGCCAGGAGTCAAGCAGGCAGTCAGGAGTCGAGGAATCCAGGAGTCGAGCAGGCGCCAGGAACCTTGTAGGAGCTTAGGTCGGAGTAAGACCCCTTTGCACTTTATGAGCTCTTCTGAGAGTAGGAGCCCTTCGCCTGGTAGAAAACAGGTTACTGAGAGGAGATCTCCTGCCTTTACGAGCTCAGCCTTGTAGTAGCAAGAATAGGTCGCACGGACGACGATCTTCTTCTTTTGAGAGAAGTCCCTCTACTTCTAAGAACCGCTCTCCTTCGAAGGGATCTCCTACAGCCGGAGACTTAGAAGAAGTCTCGGATGAGGAATTACCAGTGGATTTAGTAGTCTCTGACTATAAGAGATTGTCTTTGTTGTTGTTGCATGAGTTTGGGGATAAGCTTCAACCAGCGGATCCGCCCTCTCCAGGATCTTTGTTATCCAGCACGAAGTCTCCAAAAGCATCCTCATTCGTGAAAATGCGTCCTACCCTTAGCATGAAAAAAGCATTCAAAGGCTTTGGAGAGTGGCTTAAAACTAAAAGAGAAGCGGGCAAGACTGTTTTTTCATGCCCTCCTTCAAAGTTGACGGGTAAACCTGGAAGATGGTACGATACCCAGGAGCCTATGGGCTTAGGACTGCCTTCATCCGCAGATGCAGATTACGCTTCCTTAGTCGATTCTTCAAGGAGGCACGCTCTACTCTCAGCAAAAGCGACGTGGGGGATGTGAACTAGATCATCTCCTAAAGGGCTCTTAGGACACTCGAGGTATTTAATTTTATGGACTGGGCTTTGGGAGCCCTTGCGAAGAGAGCCCAAGATCCCGAATTTGTCAGTATGGAGGAACTATCGAGTGTATTATCTTGTTTAGACAGAGCGGTGATGGACGGTTCGGTGGAAGTGGCTGCCCTTTTTGGATCGGGAGTATTAAAAAAGAGAGCAGTGTACGGTTCTTTCCTGTCCAAGTCAGTATCTCCTCTGCAGAGGTCGGCCTTGCTATATTCTCCACTATCTAACCACCTTTTCCCACAGGACACGGTGAGGGATATAGCAAAATCCTTAGCTGGTAAGGCTACGCAGGATCTACTGACACAGTCAGCAAAGAGGTTCAAGCCTGCTGTTCCCTTTCAAAAGAAGGAGAAAGCACCTCTTCAGCAGCCCTTTCGAGGAGCCTCTTCCTCCTCAAGAACCCCTTTTAGAGGTAGAAGACCGGACACCAGAGGAAGACCTTCCAGGAGACCTGCCGGGAAGGCAAAATGAAGAAGAAGTCCTCCAGATAGCTGTAGGCGCCAGACTTTCGAACTTTGCCAGAGTCTGGGCGCAGAGAGGGGCGGACAGCTGGACCCTCTCTATCCTCGAGAGAGGATACCTCATCCCCTTCAGGGAATATCCTCCCTTAACAAGAACTCCAAAGGGAATTAAACAGCGAGATTGACAAAGATACCTGTCAAAGAGTCAAGCTCTCCTGCAAGCAGTAGAACTTATGCTACAGAAGAGGGCAATAGAACCGGTTCAAGATCTCCATTCACCAGGTTTCTACAACCGTCTTATTCCTGGTACCCAAAGCCTCGGGCGGGTGGAGGCCGGTTTGACGTAAGTGCGCTGAACTTCTTTGTGATCAAGAAGAAGTTTTCATGGAGACTTCTTCCTCTGTACTTTCTGCTCTTCGTCCAGGGGACTGGATGTATCCCTGGACCTTAAAGATGCATATTTCCATGTGCTTTGCTTCGGACTGTGGATGGCCCCTCAAGTCTTCACGGGTGTCCTAAGGAATGTGGCGTATTGGCTACATTAAAAGGAATCAGGATCTCGCTGTATTTGACGACTGGCTAATACGAGCAAAGTCGAAGGATCAGTGTCTGGAGGACCTTTCGGTAACACTAAAGATGACACAGTCACTGGGACTCCTAGTCAACCTCGAGAAGTCCCAGCTGGATCCCCAGCAGAACATAGTTTATCTGGGGATTCAGATGGATTCTCGGGGTTTTCTAGCGTCTCCATCAACAGAGAGAATAGAACGCTTCCTTGCAAAGGTGTCAGTGTTTCTAGGGAAAGAACATTGCTCCGTGAGGGAATGGATGAGTTTGCTGGGAACCATATCCTCGTTGGAGCAGTTCGTTTCCTTAGGGAGACTGCACCTAAGACCCCTTCAGTATTATCTGAAGGAGAACTGGGATCAGAGTTCCCAGGACCTCGAAGAATCGTTCAGGATCACGGACAAGATCAAGCAAGATCTTCGGTGGTGGCTAGACCCGAAGAAACTCGGTCAAGGAGTATCCTTACACATAAAGAGCCCTCTCCGAGCGTTGTTTGCAGACGCGTCGGATGTAGGATGGGGAGCAACGTTGGGTTCGGAAGAAGTGTCAGGCACCTGGGAAGGAGCTCAGGTGTCCTGGCACATAAACAAAAAGGAGTTGAAAGCCATTCACTTAGCTCTCTTGCACTTTCAAAAGCAGATCTCAGGATCAAATCATTCAGGTCAATTCCGACAACACGACAGCCCTAGCGTATATCAGAAAGCAAGAGGGAACCCATTCATTCTCCCTTTACGAGACAGCGAGGGAGTTTGTTTTGCTTTTGGCTCAAGAGAAGGAGATCTCTCTGCTAACGAGATTTATACAGGGAGAGAGAAAAATGTTCGAGCGGATCTGCTAAGCAGAAAAAAACCAAGTCCTCCCCCCCGAATGGACCCTCAACCCTCAAGTGTCAGCAGTTTATGGGGGTTATGGGGAAGGCCGAACATAGACTTGTTCGCAACCAACTGGAACAAGAGGTTGGAGAATTATTGCTCCCCGATCGCAGATCCAAGAGCAATAGCGATAGACGGCCTCCTCATGGATTGGAAGGGACTAGACGGGTACGCTTTTCCCCCCTTCAAACTAGTAGGGGAAGTAATAAGGAAGTTCGCCTCCTCAGAAGGAACGAAATTGACGTTGATCGCCCCCTTTTGGCCAGCCCTAGATTGGGTGACAGAGTTGCTGGAGTGGATGGTGGATCTTCCCAGATCGCTCCCACTAAGGAACGATCTTCTCAAACAGCCCCACTTCGACAGGTATCACAAAAACCTCCCCGCTCTAAGTCTGACTGCCTTCAGACTATTGAAGGACTCGTTAGAGCGAGGGGGTTTTCTTGAGAAGCTTCAAAAGCAATCGCAAGAGCCAGGAGACCCTCCATGTTACGAGTGTACCAGTCGAAGTGGGAGGTGTTTAGAAGATGGTGCAGGGCGCATGAGGTATCCTCTTCCAGTACCTCTATAACCGACATTGCAAATTTTCTTCTTTACCTTAGAAGAAAGTGTGGCCTAGCTGTCTCTACGATCAAGGGGTATAGAAGTATGCTGGCCTTGGTTTTCAGGCATAGGGGCCTGGATGTGTCGGACAATAAGGGACTACATGATCTTATTAGGTCTTTCGAGACCTCAAAAAGTCAGAACACAAAGAATCCCAGTTGGAACTTGGATATAGTACTTCATTATCTTATGTCTGAAAAATTCGTACCTGCCAATAATTCTTCCTTTAGAGATTTGACAAGGAAGTCTCTATTCCTTTTCTTTTCGCCCTAGCCACGGCAAAAAGGGTGAGTGAACTTCAAGCATTAGAAGGCAGAGTGGGTTTTAAGAAGGAGGCTGCAATTTGCTCTTTTAAGCCTCTCTTCTTAGCCAAGAACGAAAAACCCATCAAAACCATGGCCTAGAAGCTTCGAAGTGAAAGCACTCTCTTCTCTTTCGGGAGAAGAACAGGAGAAGACCCTATGTCCCGTAAGAGCGCTGAAATTTTATTTACAAAGAAAATCTCTTTTGGGAGGTACGCAAGAAAGTCTTTGGTGTTCGGTCAAGGATCCAACAAGACCTATTTCAAAAAACGCTCTTAAGTTTTTCATTAAAGACATTATTAAGGAAGCACATCTTAAATGTGGAGAAGAACAGTTTAGGCTCCACAGAGTGAAAGCACACGAAGTGAGGGCCATAGCAAACCTCAATGGCCTTTCATAAAACGTGGTCCCTTCAAGCCCTAATGGAGTCCATATTGGAAGTGTAACTCGGTGTTCGCCTCTCACTATCTAAGAGATGTGAGAGTTACTCATGAGAAGTGCTTTTCACTGGGAGCATACGTTTCCGCGGATTTAGTGCTGGGAGGAGGAGCTGAGGTTAATCCTAATTAGTTTAGTTAATGTAATTTTAGCATTATGGTGTTTGGTTTTTATGGTTGATTGGAAGAGGGTATAGGAATAACCCCTTTCAGTTCCTAGATTTAACATGGTTAGGAAGGTCAGGTGGTCGGGATTAACTTGTGGTCTCCTCGTTGTGCATTATGTAAAACCTAAAGCTCTGTCATGTAAGAGGCTAGCCCCCATTGATAAGATACAGGTCAGGCTTCTTGCCAATGTAAACCGGGTAAGCCCCCATTGGCACGATCCATGCAGGCTCTGTCGCGTAAGCGGGCTAGCCCCATTGACATGATCCAGAAGGGCTATTCGGTTATAGGTCGGTTACCTAAATCGCTGAAGCTCTTGAGGCATGCAGACTAAATGACAGTAATCATGAAGTCTTCTGCCCAGACAGGTAAGAACCAAGGATTGATATCCTACAACAATTGTTGTTTCCCGTTATTAAAATTTTTTATTTTTGTATGTATTTAGCTGTCTCTTACCCTCCACCAAGGGTGTCAATCAGCTAAGTATATATCTGCCGGGTAAGTTGCATGTATAAAAATGATATTGTTAAGATACAACGAAGTTTTATACATACTTACCTGGCAGATATATACGATTAAGGGCCCACCCAGCCTCCCCTCAGGAGACAGGTGGAAGAGAAAATCTGGCTCAGAAAACGGGAATGGTTCCGGATACTGCCACCCAGCGGGGGGAACTTGGTATATCACCTGACCTACCTGTAGCGTGTGCCGCGAGTTTTGAATTCTGTCGGGACGACGGAGTCTATAGCTAAGTATATATCTGCCAGGGTAAGTATGTAATGGAAAAGGGATTTTTGACGAAGGAAAATCTATTTCTGGGTGATTTGGCTCGTGTCGCCCTATGAAGTAATCCTTAACATCATTCTTTCTAGGTAAATTAGCCTAAATTACAGAGAAAAACAAAATTAAGAAAATGTCAGTAAAACTGACTCGCTCACTCTTAAAAAGAAGTGTCGGTATGATATAGGGGCGAAGTGGTGTGGAACACTACCACGAGACAAACACCAATTAGAACTTCCCTATCAGAATCCCCCAAGAGAGTCCCTATCAGAATCCCCCCAAGAGAGAGCCGATACCAACGGGCGATGCAGCCTCTACTACTACTACTAGAGGACGCCACGGACAGCAGCGCCCCTAGCGGTTCATCCTTAATTAAAACATAAATACATCTTGTCCTGCAAGGGGGGGAAAACAAACCATAAACAAGGGATGGGTTTCATAGGGCGACACGAGCCAATCACCCAGAAATAGATTTTTCCTTCGTCAAAATCCCTTTTCTGGGCTCAGCTCGTGTCGGCCTATGAAAGAGTACCAGAGAAACAGACAAGATGGAAAAGGAAATAATGAAAAACAGATTAAAATGATGGATATAATATAAGTAAATCAAATACAGCATACAAATTAAGCAACTTAAACAAAAAGCACTTTTTTAAAACTAACTTATTACAATAATCAATAACAGAATGTTAGTAAACTTAAAGTACTTAAATGGTAGATAATAAAATTATAAATATGCATGTAAAATAAGGAAATTTGGATTTACTTAATCAGAATATATAATTACAAATATATACATACATGTGTCCTACCCTAGCATAAAAATAAGGGTAGGTACACTCAAATCCATCATTAATACAATTAATACAATTAGTTCAAATATATACAAACACATTGTGACTGAAGCTTATCACAACCCAATTGGAGAATTAATACAAACATATTGTGGCCTACCCCTAGAAAAAAAAGAAAAAATAAGGGGTAGGCAACCACTGAAGTACATTTCAGTACAAGGGTGGTTGTCCCTAGCAAAAAAATAAGGGACAAACCACTAAAAGACACAACGGCTAAGGCTATGATGTTGAGTAGCCTGACGATAGGTTGAGGCATGTTGGTTGAAGTAGGTAGAAAGGAGACCTGGATCAAAACTACAACTACTAAGCAGTATCAGGGGAAACTATGTTTCCGCTGCTACTGCTGAAAACTTTAAAGATTCCAAGGACTTTAAATAATGCCGTTTAAAGACTGTCGGGAGGATTTCCATCCAGTATACTTTCTAAGATCCTCAAAGTTCATATGTTGGAAATAATTAATTGAGGTGGCTACTCCCCTGATATCATGTGCTTTTGGGAATGACTCAGGGTTGGCTTGTTTAATGAAGTAAAGGATTTGCTGTCTAATGCCTGTTTAACTGATAAAGTAACCACCTTTTTTCTTTCTCTCATGAAGAGAGCACCCGAGGATCTAGAAGAAGTACGAGAAAGAAAGGCTCTAAGAGTTTGATACTGGCAGAGAGAAGGATCCTGAGGAAGTGGGATAACCTTCCAAGGAGCCCACTTGCAAGAGGATCTTCATTTTTGGCTAAAAAAGCTACGATCCGGAGCAAGTAGAACTTCTCCTGATGGGAGAATTCCACATGACCCGCATCCTGGATAGAGCCGACAGTTCTGAAATTCTAGCTCCTGAGGCTAGGCTTAATAAGAATAATGTCTTCCTCAGGAGCATTATGAATGTACAAGATGAGTTGTCAGTATCTGAAGCTAGTTTGAGGACATCATTTAAGAACCATGAAACTGTAGTAGGCCTCTGAGAAGTCTAAGCCTAGCACAGGCTTTAGGGATAGATGTGAAATAAGATTCAGTCAAATCTATCTGAAAACCTACTTGAAAGATTTTCTTCAAAGCCGACTTATGAGTGGTAATCGTGCTAGCTGCTAAACCTTTTTCAAATAAGGATCTGAAAAAGGATATAGCCAAATTAACTGTCATGGTTGTAGTGTTCGATTCTCTCAAGAAAGATGCTAATTTTTTAACAGCTGAGTCATATTGTCTAATGGTTGACTCTCTCTTATCTGATTCTAGGAAGAGAATATTCTGTGGATCAATGTCAGCATCTTTATTAGCCGCAAACTTCATGAAGTCCATAAAGTTAGGGTCTGGAGAGTTCCTGAGGAAGCGAACACAGTCCTCATTTGTACTGATTGTGATAGTTTGGGATTGGGGATCCGTTGAGGTCGGAGCCCAACTCCCAAAAGAAGAGGATACCAGTTGCTCTTGGCCAGTTCCGGTGCAATCAGAGCTACTATCCCTTTGAAAGACCTTAGTTTGTCTAGGACTTTCAAGAGAAGATTCACTGGAGGAAAAACATAAATTCTCCTCCACTGATTCCAATCCAACGACAGGGCGTCCGTGGCATAAGCCAGAGGGTCCAGGTTGGGGGCCACATAGCAAGGGAGCTTGTGGTTCGCTTGTGAGGCGAAGAGATCCACTTGGAGACCTGGGACTCTCCGGCTTACCCACTGGAATGACCCGACGTCCAGAGACCACTCTGATTCCAGAGGAACTGACCGGGACAGAGCGTCTGCTATCACATTTCTTACTCCCTGCCAGGTGAGTGGCAGACAGATGCCATTTGTGTTTGCTTGCTAATGCGAAGATGGCTATCATGACATGGTTCACATGCTTGGATTTGGACCCTCCTCTGTTGATGCAATGAACTACCACTGCACTGTCCAAAACTAGCCTTAGATTGGAGACTTCTCTTCGGGGGAAGCAGTCTCTTCAGAGTAAGAAATACTGCCATTGCTTCCAACACGTTTATGTGGAGCTGGCGAAATTGAACTGACCAAGTCCCCTGAACCTGTTTGAACTGAGAGTATCCCCCCCACCCGGACAGGGATGCATCTGTGTGAATGGTTAACACTGGGAGGGATATTGAAGGGGAGTACTTTCTTGGCTAAGTTCTTTACTTTTGACCAAGGCCGTAGTTGGTTGCGGAGGATCTGTGGAATTACTGACAACTTGTCTCGATATTTGGAGTTTGCTTTTGACCGCCAAAATTCGATTTGTTTATATCTTTCAGCCTTGCTTTCAGAAGGATATCTGTTACCGAAGCAAACTGAAGAGACCCTAGATTCTCTCCTGGTTTCTTCTTGACGTTTGTTTGCATTTGAGAAATTGCCTGACAGATTTTGCTATTTCCTTCCGTTTGACCACTGGAATTGATAGATTGTGGGAGGACAAATCCCATTGGATTCCTAGCCACTGAAAACGAGATTCCGGAATAAGTCTGGATTTCGTTTTGTTTATCTGGAACCCCAGATGTTCCAGAAAGTGAACTACCTTTTTGGTAGCTTTGAGACATTCCTCGACTGTTGGTGCCCAGATCAACCAATCGTCGAGGTATGCCGCTACCATGATTCCCTGAGCTCTCAATTGTTGTACAACCACTTCTGCTATCTTTGTGAATACCCTGGGGCTACATTCAGACCGAAGGGCATCACTTTGAATGAGAATGTCTGATTTCCTAGCCTGAATCCTAGGAATGGGCGGAAGTGCCTGGCTATTAGGGATTATGATAGTATGCGTCTGTAAGATCGATGGAGCATGTGACGGCTCCACGCGGAAGTAAGGTCCTTACTTGTGAAAGGTAAGCATCTTGAACTTGTCGCAGCGAATGAAAGAGTTTAGCTTTGACAAGTCTAAGATTACCCTTCTTTTTGTTGAGCCTTTCTTTGGCACGCTGATTAAGCGACGATGAAATTTTAGATGCTTGACTCTCGCAATAGCTCCTTTCTGAAGGAGTTCTTCCGCGTAATCTATCAATTCCTTTGACGGTATCTGATGAAATGATTTGATTGGAGGAGGATCTTGGATCCAACCCCCAGCCTAATCCCTTGGACACTATACTCTGTGCCCAACTGCTGAACCCCCACCTGTGGCGGAATAGGAACAGCCTCCCTCCTACCTGGGGAGCCTCATTGCTGATGGGCGGGTTGGCCACCACGCCCTCCTCTGAACTGCTTACTCCTTGTGCCCCTTCCTGCGCCACGGTGACGAAAGTAACCTCTCGCCCTACCCCCTAGGTTGAGAGTAGCCTTCGAGCCTCGTAGCAGGGTTAAAGGCAGGCGAGATAGCGTAGGAAGTCGAAGGTTGCGATTGCTGGGGCACCAGGAGGAAAGGCTGGGTTTGCTTAGATGTAGCAGGTTGTCCCTGTTGGGTAACTGGGACTGCCTGCACAAACTGCGCTGCTGATGCTGGAGTTTTTTATATGGCTGGAACCTCTTACCAGCCTTCTTTGGTTTCTTGCCAGCAGTGGGAACGGATTCCTGTTTCCTCTTAGAGGAAATACCCCACCTAGCTCTAAGGCTCTGGTTGAGTCTAGCAGCTTCGTGGTGGACTTCGTTCACTGCGGACTCTGGGAAGAGATCCGCTCCCCACATGCTCGCAGCCAAGAGTCTATTAGGCTCGTGCCTGATAGTGCACTCCTGAAGAACATGCTTCCGACAGTTCCTCCTGGCTTGGAAGAAGTCAAAAGCGTCTAACAGAACCGTGTGAAACTGCGATTTCGCCATGATCTTGAACAGTGGTTCGTTAGCGTATGAAAGGGCAGCCATTTCCGTAACGATAAGAGAGTTAAGGGACCTGCCAAACCTAGTTCGCGCATCGAACTCTGCCTGGATTAGGGAATCCGGCAGCCTAGGTAACTTCTCACCGAACTGGTCCATAGCGCAGTCCGGCTTGAGTTTACCCAGCGTGAAAGTAGCTGGCAGGTTTTCCCATAACTCTCCGAAGGCGGGAATAAGAGTGGAGAAGTAGACTCCGACTCTCTCAACTGTGGAACGGGCTCATCCTTGAGGACTGCCTGAAGAGCCTTCTCCACCAATTTCGTGGCGAACGGAAGAGAGACCTCCTCTTCCGTCGCGAAAATAGTGAAGGGGCTCTTATAGGCCTGGAGTTTAGTGTTAGTACACTCCCAGTCCTCAAGGCAGTGAACCCATTCCCGTTGGGCGTGATCTCTACTGTAGAGGACTGACTCCTTCGAGATCTTGTCCTCTCTCGTAAGAGCCGTTGGTGTCAGCCTAGCAATACCGATGAAAGGCTGTGACAGACCCGGAGGATAGAACTCGAAGTCCTCAATCCTTCGAGTGCCAAACTCCGGGATCGAAATCATCCCGTCCTTTAAAAGGAGCGTAGGGCCGCCGCTACCCTCCATGGATTCTCCATAGAGAAAGCTGGCAAGGAGTCGTAAGGCGGAAGTTGGAGAATCCCCGTGCTAGAAGCAGGAGAGACTGGGGGAGGAGCCTGGGATAGCCCGGCTACCCGATTCTCATTCTCTCTCATTCTATTAGAGAGTTCCTGAACCGTCTGTCCAGTTTGAGACAGAGTGCTCGACAATTGTGCGAACATCTGCTCAAAACGTGTTCCCAAAGCTGAAATTTGGGAACCTACCATCACTCCTACCTGCTCCATCATTCCTGTGAGACAGGAGAGGGAACGCAGGAGCTGGTGCTTGGCACCCTGCCGGCATAGCCGGAGAGGGGGCAGCGGAGGCGGGAGAAGGCAGCGACTCGGAGGTAGCGCGAGCCTTCTCCTTCGAAGCCTTGCCTCTGGAGCTCTTCGACTGGGAAGGAGAGGCTCGGTTTAGCCTTTACCGCGTCGGCGTATGAAGTTGATGACTTCATGGCCCAGAAGAAGACGAAGACGACTTCCTAGAAGTCGTCTTAGACAAGGCCTTCGGTTCTCTCTTTCCCTTCTCCTTAGGAGGTACAGAGAGAGCGGCAGTGCGGCTAGGGATCTGCGGATCCCGGAAAACGCCTTGGAAAGAGGCGGAAGAAGAAGGGACAGGAGAAGATCCAGGAGCGCCCAAGGAAAGACCTTGTGCGCCCGACAAACCTACCTCAACCAACAAATCCTCACTTACTACCGCCATCGGCTCGAGATTCAGGTCCAGGGCGGCGACGTCCGGAACTGACTCCTGGGAGGCTACGACCCCGAACGAATGCTGGAGTTCTTGCTGGATGGCGGCTATCACGGGGGCGGCGGACAAGGGGTCGACGTAGCCCGTCGACTTGCCCGCAGGGAAGATCTGGATGGCCAGCTTCCTATCCAATATGTAGGGCTGGCCCTTGGCGGCGTTTTTCCCAAAGCCGCCCACCCACGCTTTCAGGGTGGCGAGGGCGACTTCCCTCACACCGCTAGCCTGAAAGAAAGGCTGGATTAGCTACCAATTACAGACAGGGTTAACAAACTTACGAACTAGAAGTTGTTAGTAAATTCATAAGTAACCTCATAATGGACTTACCCCATCCCCCAGCTGAGCGACCAGGTCGTAGCATATAGCGCAGGCCTCGGGGTGCCAGACGATCGACTCGTTGTACGAAGTGGCACACGGGGCGTGAGACCTGCACTCGTCATGTCCACAGGGGTCATACAGCGTCGCATTACAGGCGAGGACCTGGCAGTTGGTAGCCTGTAAGTGAAAACGTACATGAGTACAGAGTAAACACTTACAGCCTAACATATGCTCCGCTGGTGCCAGGAGCGATAAAGTTAGATAAAACCAGAGCCCCGCTAAAATACGTGTGGTAACCAGGTTGGAAGATAGGCTATGGTCCCGCCAATGGCGGAGGCACACGAATCAACCACTAGGAGTGTGGAAATGGAAACCACGACGGATAATGGCGGGATGGTTGATAAAATGAATATAATAATACACAATCATTGTAAAATATCTTATAATAGGGCGGTATATATCCTTAAAGTAGCAAAATAACAACATTAAAACAACTTCTCTCCACCCGTCTTACTAGAAGAGTGCGTAGGTAAGGGTATAAGCTCCCTTCCGGTAGCGGGGAGAGATATAAGGATATAGTAGGCAAGCAATCGACCATCCATAGCACCCACCCTGCCCACTAGCGGAGCCAATATCCTATAACTAAAGGGGCCCCGGCTGCGACGGAAGGCTCCTTTCGAATCGTAAGGGAGGTGGCTGAGTAATGGGGAGGGGGGGAAGGAGGTCCCGGCGAAACACGGCGGGAGCGAGGAAAGGGGGGAGGGATGGCCTACTCCTCCCCACCTCACCAACTACCCGCATGGAGACCCGGTACCTCATAGTGGTCGCCCTAAACCCCCTGCTGGCGGAACCCCCCGGTCTCCGAGTGTGAGAGAAGGCGATGAGGTTGTTATGACAACCAAGGGGTCCCCAGCTCCTCCCTACATCAGAGAGGGAGGGGAGGGGCAGGGTAAGGTGCTATAGTACACGTGACCGCAAGTGGCCTAGGCCGCGAGCAACACAACCGTGGTAGGGCCACGTGAACCAAGGTGTACCAACATGTGGAACAAGCACCTAGGCTAGCCTAACACCCTAAATAAAATCATACATCGAAAAGGGGGAAGAGACACTTTTAGTAAAAGAGAAAGAAGCCCAGGAGGAGGCAGACTGTTCCGAGAAACAGAAGCCTACTCGGAGCCAGCGATAGCCGATGTAGAGCAAGAGCCGGGATGCTGGGCCGAAAATAATAATAATAGCCCTAAATACCAAGCTAAGAGAATGGTAGGAGGGCTGAACTAGCTAAAACTCGATGTAAACAATGAATGTGAAAAAAGTAAGCCCATAAGTATAAGAAGTCCCAGTATGGAGGACCGGGAATTCTTACGAGGCGGCATGGCCGCCACGAGACAACCGAGGAACCGTATTGACCTATAAAAAGGAAAATACTGGTACCCGGAAGATAAAATTACAGTAAAATGTTACTTATGAGTTACTTAACTTAGCCGTGGCGATAGCAGAGCGTTCCATGATATCAAAGCGGATAATCCCAAGAAAAAACACGAGCACAAGAAAATGGCGACTTGTCGCTGGTGCTAAAAATTAAGGATGACCGCTAGGGGCGCTGCTGTCCGTGGCGTCCTCTAGTAGTAGTAGTAGAGGCTGCATCGCCCGTTGGTATCGGCTCTCTCTTGGGGGGATTCTGATAGGGAAGTTCTAATTGGTGTTTGTCTCGTGGTAGTGTTCCACACTCGCCCCTATATCATACCGACACTTCTTTTTAAGAGTGAGCGAGTCAGTTTTACTGACATTTTTCTTAATTTTGTTTTTCTCTGGTAATTTTAGGCTAATTTACCTAGAAAGAATGATGTTAAGGATTACTTTCATAGGCCGACACGAGCTGAGCCCAGAAAACTTCATTGTATCTTAACAATATCATGTTACGAAAGCAAAGACGAAAAATTTTACTGCTTTACAAACAAAAAGTTTTCAAGATACGAAAGGTTTCTGAAAGTCCGAGATTTGCCCCATAACAATTTTGAAACTCGCGCCGCACGCCGCCATCTTAGTTATCGTAGACTCACCACCATCCTCCTGCTCTCCCATTGGTTCCTGATGCTAGCCAAGCCATGAGATCCTTCTCTCTGATTGGACAGCATCCCTCCCATCATGCATCTTCTATACGTACGTGTTGGCGTGCCTTAGCTCGGCCACTTCGCACCCGAAACTTTACCGTACGCATTCGGCATTCGTTCGCTCCAACTATTTCGTTTAATAACGTAAATCGTTAGTGATTTAGTTGCAGTACATTATTATCGTGTTGTGCGAAGACTGTATTATTACGTATTTGTGTAACTTTACGTAAATTAAACGTAGTCATGGGTCCCAAGAAAGTTGAAATTCACGGAAAGAAGCGCATGCTGTCTCTGGAGACAAAAGATGGTGAAGATCATAAAGAAGTACGAAGCTGGTATGCGATTGAGTGTGATCGCAAAGGAATACGGCCGTAATCCGTCGACAATAGGCACATCCTTAAACAGAAGGATGCCATCAAAGCAACTACACCATCGAAGGGCATCACTATTTTGTCCAGCAAGAGGAGCCATGTGCACGACGAGATGGAACGGCTGCTCCTCGTCTGGATAAAAGACAAAGAAATTGCTGGCGATACAGTAACGGAGACGGCAATCGCTCACAAGGCCAGTGCTATTTTCGGCGATTTGATTGCGCAGGCGGAAGACGACGGAGGGGAAGGGACTTCAATGCAAACCCCAGAGTTCAAGGTTTCGCATGGCTGGTTCGAGAAATTCCGTAAACGGACTGGCATCCATTCGGTGGTGCGTCATGGGGAGGCTGCCAGTTCGGACACGAGAGCGGCCGAAGCATTTGGTGTTCAACTGTGATTGAGGACTGGCCTTTTTTGGCGAAAAAAATGCCTCGGATCGGACCGTATATCACGGAGGAAGAGAAGAAACTACCCGGGCATAAGCCTATGAAAGACAGGCTTACGCTCGCACTTTGTTCGAACGCCAGTGGGGATTGCAAGGTGAAGCCCCTACTGGTGTATCACTCCGAGACTCCTCGAGCCTTCAAGGCCCACATAGTGTTGAAGGAGAAGCTTCCAGTGAGTGGAGGGCTAATGCAAAAGCCTGGGTAACGAGGCTTTTGTTCACCGAGTGGGTAAATCTGTGTTTCGGCCCGACTGTGAAGAGTTTTTTGCAAGAGAGCGCCTCCCCCGAAATGTCTGCTGGTGTTGGACAATGCCCCTCCCCACCCTCCTGGCCTCGAGGAAGATATCCTAGTGGAGTATTCCTTCGTTAAGATTCTTTTTCTTCCACCCAACACCACTCCTCTCCTCCAGCCCATGGACCAGCAAGTGATAGCGAACTTTAAAAAGCTGTACACGAAACATCTTTTCAAAAGATGTTTCGAACAATCACCGATACCACAAACCTCACTTTGCGTGAATTTTGGAAGGAGCATTTTGACATCGTCATATGCATCCGACTCATCGACCAAGCATGGCAGGAGGTTTCGAGGCGAACCTTGAATTCCTCTTGGAGGAAACTCTGGCCTGATGCCGTATCCGACCGAGACTTCGAGGGATTCGACGGGGGCGAAGCTGGTGCTGCTGAGTCCGAAACAGTTGACGATCCCGAAACTGTTTTGGAACCAGATCTTGACGAGATCATTGCACTCGGCAAGTCCATGGGGCTGGTCGTCGACGAGGACGACATCAACGACCTTCTCGAGGAGCACCAAGAGTAGCTTACGACGGATGACCTGAAGGAGTTGGAGGCCATGCAACATAACGTCGTTCAAGAGAAGTTCTCCAGCAGCGGCGATGAAGAGGAGGAGCCTATGACAACGGCAGAAATTTAAGGAGGTCTAGCCCCCCCCCCGCCGCTTTTCATAAAGTGCAATCGTTCATAGAAAAAAACAAAAAAAGAGACCCCCACCCCGAAAAGGCTCACACAGGTCGCATGCTTGCACAGTTCGATGACGTTTGCCTGAGTCGTTTCAGGAACATTGTCAAAAGCAGGCAGAAGCAATCTTCCTTGGATAGTTATTTTTAAAGAGGCCTTCAGCATTAGCAGGAGTAAGCAAAAGGGAAGAACCAGGTGATAAAAAACAAAGTTGAAAGCAAAAAGGAAGAACCAAGTGATGAAAAACAGAACGTTGAAAGTGGTGATGAAGTTGAAATTCTGTAGAAAAAAAAAGCCTACGTAAAAGTAAAAAAAAAAGTTAAAAATAAAAAAAAAGAAGAAAAAAAAATTTACGTAATTTTTAGATTTTTTGTTAAGTTAAGTGTTACAGTTTTGTTAATGTTTTTCGTAAATTTAATTTTTATAGTTTTCCTTAAATTTTTGTGTTTCGTAAAGTCAAGTGTACGTACGTACGTACGTTATCTGCCGTTTGTCCTCCTCCTCCTCCTCTGCCGCCACTTTCGGAGATAGCCTCACTCGAAAGGTAAGCTTCGACATTCTACGTTACAGTAATAATATTTCTTGTACACTAATTATACACTTTATTTACAGGTTTGGATTTTTTATTCTTAATTTAGGTATTGAATGGTCAAATTGTTGTAGTATTTCATGTTTTATAGGTCAATGTTTAACTTTATTATGAAATTTAATGGGGTGTTTTTGGAGGGCTTGGAATGGATTAGCCATTTTACATGAAAAATGTGTTCCAAGATACGAAAAACTCATTATACGAAGGCCTCATTGGAACGGATTAATTTCATATCTCGAGGTACTACTGTACTACAAGATTTAAAAATCTAGTAAAAATAGTATATAATCTATATGTAATCTATAACTCCTGAGTTAATTCTGGATTGTCAGCATCAACAAAAAAAGGTGTAATACGTATTAAACACAAACATACGAACAATTCAAAATTTGAACAACCATCTGGGCGTAACTCGTTCGTAAGTCGGGTAGTGACTCTAATGAGAAGGTTGTAAAAAAGAAAAAAGGCTTGATCTGCCATTGAAACTTAGTAGCTAAGAAATTTTTAATGTTTGGTGACAGGTGAAATGGTTACTTTGTTACAGATTTTGTAACCTGAAGTATTATTTCTATGAAAGCAAGGGCTTCGTTGAAATAAGAATTTAATATGTATAGATAATAAAGTACCAAAATAGGACAAGGATATGATGAAAACTGCTGTAAAAGCTATCTTCTTTTATACAGTTATTAGATATTTGTAAGGTTGTATCTCGTATGTAGGCAAAGCTTATGTAGTTAGACCTTGATAACATGGTGTTCTGGCCTGTTGTAGTTATTTCAGATTTCAATAGAATTAATAAGTCACAAGATGTGTATGAAAACCAGACATCTTTAATAGATATCATAAACTGAGATACAGTGCACTAGTTTCCTATCCAAACCACATGAGTACTGTATACTTATAGTATTTGAAACTATCACCTTCAGAGAAAATTGTTTTGAGACCATTTTCATCTTCATCTTCTTCTTCCCAGCTGGATTCCCATTTTTATATGGGGTCGCCGTTTCGGATGAGCCGTTAAAATCTATTTCTATCCTCCGCTTCTACCTCATCATGTAAGTCTCCTCTCACACAGTCCTTCCATCTCTTTCTTGGTCTCCCTTTTCTTCTTCCTTGAACCTCCATCCCCATAGTATATTCCCAGCATGGTCCTCATCTCTCCTCAACAGGTGTCCATACCGTCTCAGCCTCCCCTCCTGCACTTTCTTTGTTACTTCCACCACCTAGTCGACCCCCTTATGTAGTCATTTCTAATCCTATCCTCTCTTTTCACCACAGACATCCACCTAAGCATTCTCATTTCTGCCACATCCATCTTCTCCTCTGTTTTTTCTCATGCTTTCTGTTTCCATACCATACAGCATTGCTGTTCTTACCACCGTCTTGTGAAATTTTCCTCTTAACCTCAGCGGTACTCTATTGTCACAAAGAACTTCAGAGGCCGCTCTTCAGTTGTTCCAGCCTGCTTGTACCTGATGTTTTACCTCTTCTTCCATACTTCCTCCATCGTTTACAAAAGATCCCAAATACTTAAACTTAATAACTTTATTTGTTCTCCACCAAGCTGAATACTTTCTCTATTATACCCCTCATTGGTGGTACACATATATTTTGTTTTAGATCTACTTATTCTCATTCCTCTGTCCTCCAGTACTTGTCTCCATCTTTCCAATTTCATTTCCAGATCTTCCCTGCTCACTGCGACAGAACAATATCATCCGCATACAATATGTTCCATGGTACTGCCTCCCTTACTTCCTCTATTATAATGTCCATCACTGTGTTAAAGATAAATGGGCTCAGAGCCGACCCCTCGTGTAATCCTACTCTCACATGAAAACCCTGTCTCCCCAACAGTGCTCCTCATTCTGGTAAATACATTCCGGTACATCTTTTGTATCAATCGCACATACTTCTCTGGCACCATCTTCTCCCTCAGACTCCTCCATACCCACTTGTCTTGGGACTTGGTCATAAGTCTTTTCAAGGTCAATGAATACCATATGTAGGTCCCTTTGCTTTTCCCCAAATTTCTCCATAAGTTGCCTCTGACAAAATATACCATCTGTTGTTCCCCTTCCCTTCATAAATCCCATCTGCTCTTTACCTATTTGTAATTCTTCTCTTCAGTCTAGCATTTATCCTTTCCAGTATCTTCAAAGTGTGGGACATCAATTTAATGCCCCTATAATTACCACACTCTTGGACATCCCCTTTCCTTTAAAAATTGGGATCAATATACTCCCACGCCACTCATTTTATATCTTTTCCTATTCAAGGATCTTTATCATAAGATTGTACAGTATATCCACTCCTTCATCTCCTAATGCTTTCCATGCCTCCTCAGGAATCATGTCTGGTCATGTTTGCCTTCCCATTATTCATCTTCTTCAGTGCATTTAGAACTTCTTGCCTAGAAAACCTCATTACCATGCCAATGTTCACTTGCCCATCCTCTCTTATTAGTCTATTATTTTCTTCAGTTAACAACTGTTCGAAATATTCTTTCCATGTCTTCACAATGTCTTCCTCCTTTCTAAGTACATACTACACCATCTTGATCTTTTATTTGTTTGATATGTGTAATATCTTTGGTGCTCTTATTTCTAGCCTTTGATAGTTTGATCATGCTTTAATCCTTCCTTTGTCCCCAGCTCATTATACACTCATCATACAACTTTGCTTTAGCTTGGGCTACCACCTTTTTCACCACCTTGTTTTTCTCTCTCAACCTATCTCTCTCTTCCACTGACTGTGACTCTTCCCATCTTTTCTTTGTTCCTTCCTCTTATCTTTTACTACTTTCTCAATGTCTTCATCCCACACCAACTCTCCTTTTCTTCCCATATACCAGATGTCCCTCCTAGCAGCTCCTTTCCATGCCTTCTTATTACTGCTGCATTTCGTGCCCACCATTCTTGAACATCTTCAATCCCTATATCAAATATCATCCAAAAACCCTCCTCTTAAACTCTCTCTTCTTATCCCCTTCCTTCTCTAATTTTGTACCATTTAATTTTCCTTATCCTTTAGCTTTGGTTTTTCCTTCCCTTTTTAACTTCAAGTCCATACATAGCAGTCTGTGTTTTGGGGGGCCCCTACATGGTACCTGGAATAACTGCAGTTCTTGACCTCCACCAGCTTATCCTTTTATACAGGAAGTAGTCTATCTGGGAGCATCTTCCCCCACTCCTATATTTTATTAGGGTTTGTTCCCTTTTCTTCTTAAAGAATGTGTTTACTATTGCCATGTCGAATGACACAGCAAAGTCCACTACACTCTCTCCTTCTGGGTTTCTCTCCCCAATTCCATGGCCCCCATGCACCCGACCAATTGCCTCATTTTCACTTCCGACATGGCCATTCAAATCTGCCCCCACTATCACCCTCTCATGTTCTTCCAGTTCTTGCATTATTCTATCCTTGTGTCTCCAGAAATTTCCCTTCTCTTCTTCTGTGCAACCAACTAACCAACTTGTGGTGCATATGCTTTTTTAATATTCAGAATCTCACCTCCGTAACATATCTTCAATCTAATGATACGTTCATTCTTTCTATTCACTTCTATCACTGTATTCTTCAGTTCACTAGACAGTACTATGCCAACTCCATTTCTGCCTTGTTTATTTGCTCCATTATAGTACGTATAGCTTATATCCATCACCCAACTCTTTAGCTTTATTTCCTTTCCATCGCATTTCTTGCACACACATAACATCTTTCTTTTCTCTCATCAAGTCAGCCCATTCTCTACCTCTCCAGTCAGTGACCCAACATTAAGCTGACATACTCTAAACCCAATGTGAGCTCAGTTCTTTAGCTGCACCCCTTGCCTTATCACAGAGTTAGGGCGATGTCTCTGTGCATCGTTTACTGAATATGCCATAGCATTACCTCTTTCCATATTTCGGCTCATTCCATTTTTAGGTTTTGGCACAGCTTTTTACAGCCGCATGCCCTTCCTGACACCAACCCTCCCTATTTATCCAGGCATGGGACCGGCACCCATAAGGACTTGTTTACCTGCCAGGTGGTTAGGTTTTTTTTTAGACCATTTTCATATTGGGTTATATAAAATTCCCAATTACTTCATTGAATTCTAGATAACAAGGTTTTTACAAACATCATATGCTGATATATATATAATTGATATTAATGTATATTACAGCATGTAGTTGAATTTTCAGGTTAGTATTTCTGCTAAATAAAGAAAACTTTGTATTACAAAAAGGCAATTATAAAACTTGCATACTGATTTGATTGAAAAAAACTCATTACTTTATGATTAGCCCATTTTGGTCACAAGATGTATGTGTCATTTCATTTTCCGTGTGAAGAGAGAAACAGCCAGCAGCTGGTAGCTGTGTATGTGGACATGGATTCCAATTTTCAAGAACGTAATTAACTGCTTTACTCTCTGTTGGACAGTTAACTGCTTATGTGAAGTCCCCAGACATTTTTGCTAATTGACATTTCAGGAGTCCCTAATGATGGTAATCATTTGATCCTGTTCATTCCCCCCATTTTGGTGTTTTTTCATTCATGCAGTACTTCAGTAATTCATAAATGAAACTTTCAGAAAACAATATATGGTTGTTAACAAATGAGGATTTTTCTTCATAGTACTGGTTTTATGCATGCAGAGAAAGAGCACACCTGCTTCAGATAGTGTTATGCATTTTTTACATGTACTGGTGTTCTTATATTATTCTTATGCATTCATACAAGTGCCAACTAGTAGTGAGTCTTAAGTTTGTTTTTGGAAGTTGGGAATGATTTGGTTTTCCTGCTGAATTGTAGTTTTTTGCAGGTTTATTCATGTGGTGATTATCTTTGCTTTAAAGTATTTCCTCTTGTCTTAGTTGCCATTATGTTAACCCACCTTTGTTTTTCTGTTGAGGTGAATAGGTTCAAGAAATTTTACTTTTAAATCCATAGTATGGATTAAGAAAAGTGGGCAGATGTCCTGATTGTATGCTGTGGCTGAAGAGCTTTAAAAAACCATATGATTTTACATAGGCAAATAAGAAAGTTATGATATTACAGAAAATTTTTGTAGTGCAATTGTCTAACCAAACCTAAAATTGTTAATGTTTTAAAAGAAAGGTCTTTAATTAAACAGTTAACCTTGTTTTCCCAGCTCTGTCCTCTGCTTATTATTACAATATTTTTATTAGATATTAGAAGGTACATGCAAGATATTCAGTCTTGTATATTTGCTTTCACTACTAAGATTTCTTCATACAACAAAATTTCAGAATATCTCCAGATCACTCATGAAACAGAATATTGAATCTAATGATATACAGTATACTTATGACTATCTTAACTTTTTAGTACATCGCATTGTAGCCTTATATGACAAATTTCGGAAGTAGTTTGTATTTGTTCATATGCAGACCAAACCTTAACATTAGGATAAATCTTCTGGTGTCTGCTGGAAACCAGTTAAAAACAAAATAAAAATTGTATATGCAAGGAATTTGTGGCATCTGGCATCTAAAGCATAGTTGAGGTGGAAGCTGGTCAGCGACCACGCTTGAACCCTGTGACGCACATAGTCTGTCTTCAACTCCCTTGGAGAGCAAACGTTTGCTTTTGCTCTCCTCCTCCTAAGCTGGTTATTTTGCTAAGCCCACAATTCCTTTCCTGCTTTTTGTGCTTTTTAGGTGTGTGAGTGTGTTTGGTGATTCATTATTGATTCGTCCATTGGATAAGAAGTTACTGAGCATCAATGCAGTGTCCTGGCTGTCCAGGGTTCCTGTGTTCACGCTTCCTATCTTCCACCTTGACTGACCTCCATACGACTTACAGTAGGTGTCGTTCCAATTTTTGTAAGTAACCAATCCATGCCTGGAGTGTTGCTCCTGGCCTGAGCAGTGGAAGAACTTCTGCAAGGAGGAGCAGCACTGTAGGAAGTCGGATGCCCATCTTGGGAAGGATTCTTTCCTCCTCAAGTGGATGCTTCTGCTTCCCCCTTCTTTTAGACTTATTCCTTCTGCTTCATCTTTCATTGTTGCCTTGTCTCCTTCCTTTTCCTCCATTGATTTGTCTTTGGAAGCATCAAGAGTTGCTCAGGGTGATATGTTTAATGCTGCTCCTTCTCTCTCAGGAGTCCCTTTGGGGAGGGTGGAGGCAGCGCCATCTTGTTCCTTGTTTCAAGCACCATTATCCACAAAATGTCATCTGTGTGGGCCTCCCTGGGTACTCTCCCTGTAAGGCTTATTGTCCCATTTCATGTCTACACACCCTCCCACATCGGCTTCCCAGCAGTTCCCAGTTCCCCTCCTCCCTGCCTTCACTACTGTGGGATGCCAATTGCTAACTGCTCTTCATCCTTGGTCACCTTTTTGCATGTCGGCAGCAAGGCCATCAACTCGGGTCCAGAGTCCATCACACCTGTGACATCACTCCCAACGTTGTCTCTGCCTGTGATTACAGTTTGTGCTGTCACTCTCTCCACCTGGTGCCGTGACATCACAGCCATCTTCTACCATAAGTTCATCATCAGCAGTGCATCCACGGAGGTTTTCATTCAGGCCATGATGGATAATCCAGACTGTTATTTGAGAGAGGTACGGTAGTACCCCTAAAAGGAAGCAGCGCAGATCTCCGTCTTTGTCTTCTTCATCTGCATCGTCATCTTTGTCTCCTTCGTCTCCCCCTCCTGGGGCTTGAGTCAGGCATTGGAGGATTTAGGACTTTGTCACTTCGTCTTCTGGGAGCCTGAGAGTGGTGCCGTCTTGCTGCTCTGTCCCATCAGAGCAATGCGTTGTTATCTAAAAAGGACTTGCCACCTGAGACCTAGGTGCCGTAGAGTGGTTGTTAGCAAAAGCTGAGTCAAGAAAGAAGTGTCCAAGAATACCATTTCCTTTTGGTTATGTGAGGTGATTAGGGAAGCCTACTCCTCGTCGTCAACTTCTGTCATATACTGTGCATGAGAGCATGCATGACATCAGAGGAATCAGTTCCTCCCTGGCACATTTAAGAAGAACTTGTATGTTCATAGGTTTTTGAATACTGGTTCCTGGTAACAGCAAACCAGTCACTTCCATATTATCCACAGGTCCTTGGACACTTACCTTGGGTCCGGTGGTGGCTGCCCACACGTTGTGAGCTCATCCAGTGCCTCTGGCAGGACAGTTTGTATCTTGCCTAAGATGCTTGTGTGGAAGAGAGAATGAGGGAGATGACTGGTCTCTTTCTTTACCTGTTTTCCCTTCTTCATTCCTGTGGGCGGGCTGAAGAAAAACACATTGCTGGAAACTGGCATGATGCAGGTGAGTGTCGACAACCATACTGTTGTAGCACTTTTTGTGTTCCATACAACATACAAATCTGCTTCTCTGTAGCATATACTCCTCACTCCAGCAGGGGAGAGAGGAAGTGGTGACAAACCCTTGGCTAGTGGCGGCACTTGGGTTTGTTACTTTGAACAGATATAGTTCTCTCTATCTTCCTTGTATGCAATTAATCTGGACATGTTACATTGTATTTACACTCCCAGTGGACTGAGTTTATATACCTATATATCTAACATCTCAAAGGCTTGGTTACTCTTCTTTAGAACTCTCATTTCTAAGAAAAGTGGTCAGGTGTGCTGAACCCCCAGTCTGTTCAGGATTCTCATACCCTCCTCCAAGTGTGAGTCTATCTTAATGTTAAAACAGAGTGTTTGTTCCTCAAATGAACAAATGACAATTTGTAATTTGTATTTTTCATAGTTAACAAACCTGAGGTCTTAACATTGACTGCCCACCTCTAGCCACTCCCCTTGTAATCCTGGGTTGGGAAGAAAGAGTAAATGCTTCACAAGGTTCAAACGTGCATGCTAACCAGCTTCCACCTCATCTAAGCTTTAGATGCCAGATGCCATAGATTCCTTGCATATATATATTTTTTTATTGTTTTTAACTGGTTTCCAGCTGGCACCATGATTCTGATGTAGAAGTGCCTGTCATTCTGATTCCATACCCCCAAGGTTAATAATTCCTCCAGGTGTGCACCCCATCCCTCCCTTGTAGTTTCTGAGAATAGAAGCATCTTTGGAAGGAGAGTGTGAAGCTGAACTCCTATTACAAGGTTCTTGTTGTTTAGCCACCCCAGCTAAGTTCTGTCTCACTTCTTCCAAGAGAGGAGTGGAAAGGGATTTGTCAGGTCCTTGCTTGGGACCAGAACTCTTTGTTCTCCACTGAAGGTGAATAAAGGTGAAGCTGCCATTTGGGACTAGCCTCTCTATGGACAAAAGGTGCTGGAGGGCTGGGTTGTTCTTGTTGGGACAGAAACCATTGTGCTGCCTCCCTGAAACTGCTGATACAGGACTCTGAGGGAAAGATACTCACTGGGCTGTATCTGTCAGCATTTTGAGGTATGTCATCCTTTGCTTGGCATAAGGTCTGACTTCTCAAGATTTATTACAATGCCTATGTTGCAATAAAATTCGAGAAGGCAATCTCTGTCCTGGAGCCACTTTGAACGAGTTTGCAGGACTAGCCAAGCATTGAGATACCTCAAAAGATGTATCCTGTGTGAATGGGCCCAATTCGACACAAGGGCGAACACTTTTGTGAACACCTGTGGAGCGGTTGAAAGCCCGAAACAAAGGCCCTGAATTGGTACACTGTTCCGTTAAGGATAAAGTGAAGGTACTTGAAGGAGGACTGATGGATGGGAATCTGGAAATATGCATCCTACAGATCCACCATAAACGTGAAGTTGGACTCCCTGGGATGGAACCGCGGGCACTGGACTCAGTTTCATTTCCATATTGAACCGAATCTGATGAACAAATAAGTTTAGGGCAGATAGATGTATGACTGGTCTCCATCTCCCTGATGCTTTACAAGAGAGATCCTGCTTTAAAAGCTCAGAGACCGATCTGTCATAACTTCCACAGCGCCCTTCTTCAGCATCACCTTCACCTTGTTCCAGAGAAACGAAGTCCTTTGGAGAGCCAGAAACATACTTCTGTAGATGGACTGAAAGGTTGATGAGAGGTGGAGGAAACTCGGAGGGGAGTAAATAGCACACCTGAAGAACATTCACTACCCATTTCTCCACTCCATGTTGCCCAATGGCTCCGACCAGGCACCCCCCCCCCCCCCCAACAGTGGTAGCATATGAAGGGGGAATGCTGCCATTAGCGTCCTCCTCCCTTCTTACCACCTCTATCTGGCTGGGCAGAGGACTGAAAGAGATGTTCGTTTGACACCCTTCCTGATGGGGACAGAAAGCTGGGTGTTTTCTACAAGGGACCTTAGGATTCTGCGGTTTCTTAGGACCCATAGAAGGCCAAGAGGTCTTTGCCACTGCACAGTGGATGAAGCAGTCATTGTCATCAGCTTGCTGATGATTCACCATGACGTCCATTTGCTCCCTTTTGAAGAGAGAAGTGGAACCCAACAATGGCCCAGTCCTCAGGGTCAAGACCAACTCAGGACCAACAAATTTGGAGGCCTGGGAGAGACATCCATCTTTTGTTTTAAGTGTCAAGTTTGCCCACAGTTTAGCTTGTCAGTTAGGTATGTGATAAGAGTCCTATCTCCAGTCAGGAAACAGTCTGTGAAAGTTTAGCAACATCTTCGTTGGTGTGTGACAAAGAGGAAGTGTAACCTTGGCTACGGTGGTGATCCAGTGGTCCAGCCAAGAGACTGCTTGAAACGCTGCCGTGGTAGTTTCCAAGGTCGCTGACTCCTGATGCAAGAGGGAGATGCCGTCAAACTAGAAGAGAATAGAGAGAACTCATTTCACTTTTAACCCCATTCAAATAATGTTAACATTGATGATGATGAGGGTGATCACAAAAGGTTAAGAAAACTATTCACAGTACGGTAGAGATGCTCGTAAGCCTTATTCATACACATTATTAACCCTCTTACGCCGACTGGACGTATTTTACTTCGACATTTTTTGTCTCCCGTGTGCCAACTGGACGTATTTTACGTCGACTTACAAAAGTTTTTTTTTAAATTCGCGGAAAAATACTTATAGGCTAACCAGCCGAAAACTTTTGAATCACGCACTTGGCGGATGCTGGGAGTTCATGGATCAAGGTGGTGTTTTGTTACAATCGCTACGCAGGCGCGCAAGAGCGAATTTTCTTTCTTGCCGCACTAAAAAGTATCTGTGACACATCTCGGAAATTATTTCGTCACGTTGACATAATTTTGTACCATTGTAAATTAGCCGTTACATGAAGTATTATATATGAAAATGTGCATTTTTATGTAGAATACAACAATAAAATACTCATGATTGTAGCTTTTATCAGTTTTGAGATATTTTCATATAAATAACGATAATTGCCAAAATTTCAACCTTCGGTCAACTTTGACTCTACCTAAATGATTGAAAAACGCCATTGTAAGCTAAAATCTTATATTTTAGTAATATTCAATCATTTACCTTAATTTTGCAACTAATTGGAAGTCTCTAGCACAATATTTCGATTTATGGTGAATTTATGAAAAAACTTTTTCCTTACGTTCCGCGCGGTAACTCTTCCGAAAAAAATCATACATGCGATTGTGGTAATGTTTGCACCATTTTAAAATTAGCCGTTATATAAAGTTTTAATATATGGAAATGTGCGCAATTTCATGCACAATACAAACTAAAACAACCCATGGTTGTAGCTTTTATCAGTTTTGAGATATTTTCATATAAATAACGATAATTGCCAAAATTTCAACCTTCGGTCAACTTTGACTACCGAAATGGTCGAAAAACGCAATTGTAACCTAAACGGTTATATTCTAGTAATATTCAAGCATTTACCTTCATTTTGCAACAAATTGGAAGTCTCTAGCACAATATTTTGATTTATGGTTAATTTATGAAAAAAAATAAAATTTTCTTTACGTCCGCGCGGGTAACTCTTCGAAAAAATCATATGTGGCAATTAGGGTAATGTTTGCATCATTTTAAATTAGCCGTTACATAAAGTTTAATATATGAAAATGTGTGCAATTTCATGTAGAATGCAACAAAAAATATTGAAGGTTGTAGCTGTTCTCATTTTTGAAATATTTGCATATAAATCACGATAACTAGAAAAAAACCACGTTCGGTCAACTTTGACTCTACCGAAATGTCGAAAAACGCAATTGTAAGCTAAACTCTTACAGTCTAGTAATATCAGTCATTTATCTTCATCTTGAAACAAATTCGAAGTCTCTAGCAAAATATTTAGATTTATGGTGAATTTAAAAAAAAAATCTTTCCTTCCCTCCGCGCGCGGATTCTCCGCCACAAATCTCCGATATGCGTACGTACCATTCTCAAAATATTTGCTCCGTTTCATATAAAGGCATTTCATAGAGTTTTATATATAAAAATGTGCGCAATTTCATGTAGAATAAAACGAAAAATATTTGAAGGTTGTAGCTTTTCTTATTTCCGAAATAATTGCATATAAAAAATATATATATATATAAAAAAATTTGACATTCGGTCAACTTTAACTCGTTAGATATGGTCGAAAACTGCAATTGTAAGCTAATACTCTTACAGTATAGTAATATTCAATCATTTGTCTTCATTTTGAAAGAAATTGAAAGTCTCTAGGACAATATTTAGATTTGTGGTGAATTTTTGAAAAAAAATATTTGTTTACGTCCGCAGCGTTACGAATTCATGCATTATTCTGCGATATACTTTTCTGTGTGTTGCTTTTATCATTTTACAATGAGTTATATACCAAAATGATAGCAGTTTAGTGTACATTACAACGAAAAAAAAGTAACTTGTTACCTCTAACCGTTTTGTGCACAGCGCAATTTGAATACAATTATATATGAAATTTCGTTTTTGGGCTATCATATATCGCATTATTTATATATGATAATGATAATTTTTTTTCATTTCTGATGGTTGCATACTAAACTTTAGCCAATGACAAAATAAGGAGCCAAAAAAGAACTCTTAATCTTGAAAACTAAGCGCACTGTGATTTTTTGAAAAAAAAAAAAAATATTTTTTCCGCTTCCCCGCTCACTCTGAAACACCTCCGGCACACGGGAGACAATTTTTTTTTTTGACCGCTTTGGTGTAAGAGGTTTAAATAATTACCAGTGTTCCACACTCCACTTCCAAACAGCACCTACTCATCAAGGGTCAGTTTATAAAGAAGTGTTAAGGGGCCATCCTGTATAGGAAGATCTTTATAACAGAAGGAAACATCATCATATACGTATATTAATTTTAGCCATACAACCTTCTTAGAAAGATTTCTTTTTGCATTTTTTTTTAATTTAAACAACAAAGCACAGTGTAATTGCTTCATACTCCACAAATTTTTCCCAATGAATGAAATTTTAAACGTACAGTCATTGGTGTACCAAATAAAAATGTATAGATTTTAATTCTTGCCTTTACTGAAAAAATTATTATCATTTGATTTTTTTTAATAAAGAATCAAATCAGTTGTATATTTTGAATAAAATTGGTTGCAAAATGGTGTATTGGGCTTACTTCGTTGGGGACAGGATGGGGGTACCACTTATAGTGTATTGCATGGGATACTGTAATTAGTACTAAGTCATTTGCAGAGGCTGCTGTGGTAGTGTTTTTCACTCGCCCCAGATTCATACCGACACCCTTTTAGAAAGGGTGAGTGAGTCAGAATATTCTGGCATGTCCAATTTAGCAGTTCTCTGGTATTTTAGCAATAATTTAACTTAGAAATAGCACTAAAGGAACGTATTTCACTGGGCGACATGACTTCCTCGCCCAGAAATACATTTTTCCTACATCAAAATCCCTTTTCTGTCTTGTTAATTTTCATATGCGTCCTTGAACTTGTCCCATCCACCTTTCCAACTTCTGGAACTTACCGTCACCCAATTTTTAGTTCTCTTTCAAGAATGAAATCCTTTAGGTGAACCTTGATATACTTGAGAAACATGAATCACCCTGGTGAAATCATTAAGTTTATAATAAGTAAAAATATCCATGGGCTGATGTGTCACAATATTACTGTGACCAACATTTTAAAGGCAGCTGAATTGTCAGAATAGCTTTCTTGTTGTTTTCACTAGGATAGTGAGGAAAATGCACCATTAGTTGTCAGTTTTGCTGGTTGTTTTTCAATGAAAGTTATTGTATTTGATAATAAAAAATATATGTAATGCACTGACCAAATGCACATTCTATACTGTAGTTTGGCCAAAGTGAAAGGAGGTTCCCCAGAAATGTGAGACTAGAATTAACTTTGATAAAAGATTTCACATGTTGTCAAATGCAATATGTAGCTACTGACAGTTTAAATTTTTTTTTTACAATTAATTTGACTAGACAACTCCCTAAATGATAATCAGTCAACCTGTTCTGTATCTAGCTAAAATAGGAGTCTGATAGTGCAAAATTTTTTATGAACCAGTTTCCTTTTCATTTATAGATGAGGCCAAAGAGATAATTTTTCTCCACAGGTTTAGATGTAGAGAGAGAGAAGACTTGTAAAGATATAAGGCATCACTACCAGTTATTTTGGTGTTTTTATTATTATTAATAGGGGTTAGTTTTTCCAGACCTCTGAGTCTCAAGATTTTGGTGTTTTATGTACAACTGTGTATACATAGAAGTGAAAGAGTAAATGTCGACAAACCAATAGAAAGTCTTCACATTACCCTTCTACTAGTTTTTTCTTTCTACAAATTGTTGGTAATTGGGACAAAATCTGGAATCATAAGCAAATTAAATCATTAGTTCACTTCGAGAACAAAAGTCAGGTACAAACGTGTTTAGAACTGATTGTACCTTAATAATCTTGTTTAATGGTGCTTGTCTAGCGCTATAAAATCGGCAATTTATGGCGCCATAACGCCCCGAGTTCAAGTTACCTGTACCATAAGGGACTGATAATAGAGTTGTGGCACCATAACTTACCTAACGGAGGCACCATTACCCAAAACTTTGTGCCATAAGTGCCATAAATCACCGAGTTTTGGTTAATGGTGGTTTTCGCTTATCAGCCGAGAATGGAACCCACCGGGGAACTGCCTGTACAAGATGTTGAGAATTACTGGTGAATGTTGATGGTTACTTGTTTTATAAATATAATACAATGTTCTTGAATGAAATGCTTTGGTTGCTTAACTGTTTTTATTGTTGCATTCATTATACTACAGTGGAACCTCTGTTTTTGTATGTAATCTGTTCTAGAACCTCCCATGAAGTCCAAAACGTATGAAAACTGAAACTATAATTCCAGTAAGGAGTATGTAAGTACAATTAATCTGTTCCAGACCCCCAAAAATATATAAAAATTAATTTTATAGGGAATAAACACAGTTTACATACAGAGAACAATGCAGAAAGTGAATGTAAGGAATAATGAAACTAATAATGAACATTTTAACATCACTCTTACCTTTATGAAAGACACTTGTTAGCGTATGAAAGATGGAGAGATGGAGGAGGAGGAGAGGTTATTGTTCAGAAGAGGAGTCCCCCTCCAGAAGGATTTCAGGTATATCAAGGACCTAACTGGGGTTACTTCTCTTGTTTTTACTGGCACTATCTGGGTTTACTTCACTCCACTTTGAAAACATGCCCTTGATCACTGAAGTAAGCACATTATGTAACCCCGTTTTTCTGAATTTTTCAAACCAGCCTCTGCTGGCCTTCAAATCACTAACACCAGCATGTAAGCATTTTCTTACTGTGATCGACATGCAACATCCTCCAACACTTTGCTACAGGTTCTTTCTTAAATTCTATAGTATTTCTCTCCAATTTTATGGAAGGGCTGGCACTTGGAAAATTCTATGGGCCCCATGATAATTCATTTAGCAATTGCACACAAATAAAAAAAGCACCAAAAGGCACACAAACAACGAGAGAACATGGGATGCTTTGTTTGGGCGCACTGTACAGGCTTAGTCTCATGGTGGGCCCTGGAAGGAGTGTTTCTGAGTGTACAAAATCTGAGACAAAATTTTGTTAGAAAAAATCTACGAAAACCAGGGCATACGAAAACCGAGGTTCCACTGTATATATACATCAGCATCACAAATAAAAAGTAAACAAGAAGCTCATATAGTATAATATTTGGAATTTTCATTTACTTGTGAATTGTGATTGTGTGTATAATATTTTGTATTTGTATTTACTCCTTGTGAATATTTGATTGTGTGTACTTTTAGTCTTAAAATCTAGTGATCAAAATCCAGAAAAGCCAGTTTTAGGTATATTTTCTTTGATTATGGAAAGATTTGTAAACTCTTCTTAAATTACCTAATCTATGATATAATGGAAAAAGTAACTTTAGGTTGTGAAAAGAATGGCTAACGATTAGGGAAAAGCACTCGATAAATTATAGGAAAGTTATGGACTGCTTCCCCATAAATTATGGGATTGTAGTCCAAAGCACCAGATGCTAAGTATTGTAGGGTGTGATGTTATTTTATTCATGTACCGAAGGTTAAGATTGGAGCAATGTAAATTTGAAGAAGTTTAATGACTAGGATGAAAGACATCAAAAGGAAGATGAACAATATGTACATGACTGAATGCCTTGTAGCTGAGGCAGAAGGCAACAACAAAGAACCTTTAAGTATTGCTGACTGTGCAAGCAAGACTCACTGTAGACATTATCTCTTTGCAGGGTATTAAGGGAAGTGCATGAATGTTAACTGTTCACTTAAATTTACTTCTTCTTATGCAAATATCCATTAGTGTATATTTTTTGTTAAATTGAGCTGGTGCTGATTAAGCACACAACATACAAGTACTTAGTGAGTTTTGTTAATTAGTTTTAAGATTGAATACTGTAGTGTGATTATGGGTTTGTATTTTTAACAGTGATTTATGAAAAGTAAGTGTCAAGTTTCATGTATTGTACTTTTTTTAAAATTTATTTTTTCTTATTTGCCAAGGCTAATTTTTTTTAATCCATCAGAAGTGAAATTGGTGGTGTAGAGGAACAGTTGCGAGGACTCACATTGGATTCAACTTTGGTGACATCAGATACATCTTCATTGAATGGAGGTGGTAAGAGTTTCTTCAAGTTCATTGTGGTACTATGTTGTCAGTTTATTATGTGGAATATTCCAGTCATCAGAATAAAATGCTAGAAATATTTCATGACACTTCCATGCTTTTTTGTGTTTTGCATCTTATTCCAATTGGAATAGGCTTTGTCTTATATCCCAACTTGCAATTATTTTCCTCTTTGATGAAGTAGGAGGTTGGGTAGTAGACTGGCTGTGTAATAGAAAAAAAAAAGTTGCCCTAAATGGGATCTCCTCTTGTTGGCAAAAAATCACAAGTGTTGAGAGTCATGTTACAGTTCTTTGTCCTTTGCTCTTCATTACAGTCAGACCTCTTAAAACCAGCACCCTTGGGACCAGGCCACTGCTGAACCACAGAAAATCCCAGATGACATACATCACCCCTAAAAAAACCCTACACTGTACTATAAACAAATCTTGCCAGCTCATTCCACATATTGCTGTATATTATTAAAAGTAGAAGATAGCTTATGAATAATTGCTGACATTCGTTAGGTTTAGTTCCTTTTAAAAATTCTGGCCTGCTCCATAGGCATCTCCCCAGAAATGCTTACACCTTTGCTACATAGGAGCTTAAACCACTTTATGAGCACACTATCAAATTCTGATCTCCTGGCACCTTTCAGTATTTTCCGGCACTTTGAATTTTTCATTCATCATTGTCATATCGTATTTTAATTTATGACCATAGCAATCAGGTGTGCCATTTGCATTCTGGTTGCATTTACATTCTTAAAATCATCAGCTGATTGCATTTTACTTACATCACGGCCATTAATTGCTAAATGAAACTTATTTCAGAGATTCATAGATTCATTTTATCGTAAATTATCAGAGCGGGGTTTAAGAAATGCAAATGTATGCATAAATTAAGTGAAGTAAAGGTGTAATATTGCCAGTACGTATTGTTGACCTGCACAATATTCTTTACTTCAGCCACAGCTACAACTATGAATTTAGTGGCTCACTTTTATAACACTTTCCAGTTTGTGAATGTGTTATTTATGGAAGTCCCCATTGAAAATGATTACTACTACTATATATTTTTAACAAGTCGATAACTGTAACGCAACCCTTAATAAAAGTGTCAGTTACAGTAACTGACATTAGCAAATGGCTGTTTCTCGATTTGATTGTATATACTATACGTAATACGTACTTGCTGTTATTTATGCCAGTGTCTTGTGTGCAGTAGTAAGTGGCTGTTAAATTATAAGAAATACGTAGTATATGTAATGAATTCTTTGACAAGTCACAATGTTGGTAAGACTTGTTTAATCTATAGAATTTGCATTTAGGTAACCTAACTAAGCTTACTTAGTATTTGTTATAAGCTAATTCAGATATGCATTATCAGTGGTATCTACAGAAACTGGGACAGGCATAGAAAGCCTAGCCTAGTGTAAACTATTAAAAATACATTTAGCACTATACACAATGTTTTTGGAAGAAACTTTAATGATGGCATGGTACTACACTATATTGGATGATCTACCGCCCCCTGCCGCTGGGTGGCAGGAATAGGAACGATTTACCGTTCTAGAACCAGATTTTTCTCTGTCGCGGTAGTGTCAACATACGTTGTTGCTACCTCCTGACTTGATTTTCGTTTTTTCATCGCCATCGACCTTCTGGACTGTCTTTTGCAGGGAAGTACTGGTCTTTGTTTGGCATACGCTTTATTAACTTTTTAATGATTTGGCTTCGAAATTTCGAAGAATATATTACGTGAAACTACCGAATTTTTCGTTTTTTCGGTAGACACTTATATTTTGCAATAAGGGAAATATTGATTTTTTTTTTTTTTTTTCACTAATACGTGTGTAAGTGTTTAGAACTTGATGAAGGAAATATAAGATCTAACTTCCTACTTTAGGAAGTCAGAAAGCATATAACTAGATACGCTTCCTTTAGAAGCTTTAAGAGCTCTCGTACTAACGAGCAGTTAGAGTATTGACAATTCTAGTAGTTGTTGCATCCTCATCACCTTCTTACTCCACAGAATCTACAAATTCATATGTGCAAATTTGAAGATAAATGGATGGAGCTCAAAAGGCGAGCTCTAAAAAGGTAAGAAGTGAATATAGTGTTCCCAGTGCAGTGGAGGGTGCGTCTGATCGGCTCCGTAGCGCTTCCAGGCCTAGACCTCTTCCAAACTCCCAGACCCAGTGGAGGAGGAAAGTCGACAGCCGCAGGAAGGTTAGGGAGAAGAACCCCCACCGGTCAGGCGTCCCCTCGGCAGGTTCTGTAGAACGTCCCAGACTGCCAAGGATAGCCATTGGCATAAGGCATCCTTAAAAAGTGCGTCTCTTCATCTTACATCCGAAAAGACGAAGAATGTATGTTTGGAGTGATCTAGCGCGTTCTCTGAAAACTAAGAGAACACTGAGCAAGAGCCAGCCGCTGCCAGGAAGCCGCGTTCCAGCAAGCTAGCGTGAGCTACGTTCCTATAGCCAGCAGCGAGGCGCGTTCCAGCTAACAGACTAGCGCGAGCCGCGTTCCTACAACCAAACGCGAGCCGCGTTCTAGAAAATTTTTCTTGGCGCAAGGCGCCTTCAAAGAGACGAAGCGCCAGCCTGGCGCAAATTGCGCCAGAAAAACAGACGGCTAGAAGCAAGGAGCCTTACAGTAGAGTGGCAATCAGAACGATCCTTCCATTGAACGTTTCCGGGCAAGAGGCTCTTTCTAAAAGGGGTCTAGTAGGCGCTCGGAAACTGTCAGGGCGCATGGGACCTTCCACGCAAGCGGAACGTTCCAGGAGCGAGTCTCCTTTCTAGCGTGCGGAACATTCCAGGCGCGCGGAACATTCCAGGCGCTAGGTGCAAGGATCCAGGCGCCAGAATATCCTTTCTCTATCTGCCTCGGCAGGGAAAGAAGGTAGTAGAGTATCTGCTGTATGAGAATAATAAGCACATACCGTAGTTTTAAACTTCTTCTTTACTGAGCAACTCAATTACCAGTATCCTTTCCAGGAATTTCCTAGAAGGAGGCTACGCTTAAAGGGATTGTTAAGACAACACCTACTTAGCTTCTAGATTTATCGAAGTCTTGTTTCGCTTAGATATGCATTATAAGAACTTCCTGAAGTTCGATAATAATGTTATAAGATTCCTTTATTAAATGGAGTAGCTGGCAACTCTGGAAGAGTAAGGCCAGTCGGCTAACGAGACTGCTATCGCTTAGACACCAACGCAGTTATCATGTAGGTGTCGGTCATGAGTGGGCGGTAACATGTCTCTCTCCTGCGGGATGGAATGAATAACGTGTCTTCTCCCCTACAATCGTGGTTTTAGCCTCGGATTGAGGGGATAGTTAAGCAAACATAAATAAAATATTGTCTGCCCTTTGCTAAGAAGCTTTCAATAAGAAAGATTTTACATTTCAATGCTGTTTACCGTAGGTAACATTTTTAAAGGATTCTAACGCAGCGAAACTCTATATTGTATAATGCTCTCATGCTTACGAAAGCATGGCTTATTAGAGTACATGCTTAGTGAGAAGATGAATGTAGTAGAGAATTCACTTTAAGACTACGGTATGGTCAAGTCTTATGCACACACCGACGTTAACTACAGAATTCCTAGTATCCTTTCAAAGGTTTCCTAGATTAATGCTGTTTACCACAATGTGACAGTATTATAAAGGATTCTAATACGGCAGCGCGCGATATATATAATTCTCTCATCCTTTCGAGAAACGCACACAACCTTTTTAAATTCGGATATTGCTCAAGAGAAGTTGGGTGAGTCGGATGGGAAACATTCTCTTTAAGTGGCAGAAGTTGTTTCCTGAATGGACTATACTAACTATATATAAAAGTATTTCCCACTAAGAACGGAATTAACATGTGAAGGATGTCGGGTACCATAAAGGCATAGATGTTATGGCACATAACCTAAAAAGAACTAGAAGGAAGCGCCAGCCTGGCGCAAATTGCGCCAGAAGCACCATCCAAGATATTTTCTCGTTTTAGCGAGTTATTAACCTAAGAGTCCAGTAGCCTCTCGGACAGCTGGCTCGGTAACGGCAAGATTCGTTCCTGATTTCGTTACCATTTAATCGAAAAGGGGTCGCTTACAAGGAATGATGAAATGATTTATTTTAATCACTTAGGCCAATTCCACGACTCTCTCATATCGCAAAAAAAAAGAGCATCGAGAATCTCTTTTTTCGCCCCGGTTTCGCGTTAACAAAAGAGAACCTATTTGGGAACAGACACGGAACGTAACGATCCTTAAGAGGTTTCGATGCAAGATTTTGCATGTCCGTGAGAACCTTCTCGATCGAAGATAATAACTGTTAACGTATGTCTAACATTTATTGAAAAGAGTTGTGAGAACCTGCGGAAAGTCTTTTCTTCATAGATCTCTTTGTAAGGTAGAAGACGAACAGGCTTCCTTTAGACTGCTTCTTTTTCCTCGAACCAAGAGAGGTAGCAATATAAGACATCTTTAAATTTAAAGAAGGGGAATAAACTTTAGCCTTTTTTCCCCTAGTTATAAATTCTTAACAGATATTAAGATAATTGGGCGTCAAAGGAAGAGAGGATGTATGCCTCATTTTGGCCTTAGAGAGGTTGGATTCACAGAAGTCACGTTCTTCTCACAGCATGTTTCGTAAGGCTTTTCCAAGAGTATCTGGATATTCTATCAGAATCTATTATAAATAGACTATAAAACCTCTCCACTCTGAGTCTGTCTGCGTGCAGACTGACCAGAAGTGGACATGAATGAGAGGTTTTTTCAAGGTAAATGACAATAGTCATGGCTAAGACATAGAATTGCTGCAGATCGTGCTAGATGGAATGAGGAAACTGTCCTCTTCCGATACCTCTGTGAACCACATAGCGAGGTTTTTTCTTCACTTTCAGAGGGAAGAATCACCTATGTATATATCTGCTATCAAAGAACGCAGTAAAGGCCATACTCTGTCTCTACAAAGGGAATTAGAGATAACAGAGGATTAAGATCTTCGGGATCTATACGATACCGCAATACGACAAGAGTAGGATATCATGTACTTCGAATGGGATTTTTTTTTTTTTTTTTTTTTGTGCCACAGATTCCGTGTTCCGACAAAATGGAACTGCTCCTCATCACACTTCTTTGAGGAAGTTTATGAAGGAATTCTTTGTTTCTCTTAGCCCTAAACGACCAAGAAGACAGTGAATTTTTTTGTGTTGCATTGGAATCTCGCATCAGATTCAATGGAGACTCGGCAATGGGTTCTTGCCAGCATAGTATGTCTGGCAAAAGAAAATAAATCCCTCTATTCCTGACGCAACGCTTTCAGATAGAAGTTTAGTTGCCCAGGCAGGGTACTTACATTTTCATCTACAGAAGAAGATGGTTTAAAACGTTTGCCTACAGAGTCGTTCGGGGTGCGATGAGGGCTCAAAATGCTTCCCAGAAGGTATTCAGAAGGATCTAAAGCTAGAAATCAGGGTTCCGCCCAATTTCAGCTCAGAGTCTCCTTCGACTTCCAGACTCCTTCCCTTCCTTTGGGCAAGGATAGGGAAGATTCTGCAACGAGGAACCTCATCAACATGTAAGAAGAGATCTCGTTAGCAAAAGAAGTGTTCACGAAGGATCCTCCTCGGAGGAAGACTCTTCTCTCTCGTATTGTTAGATATCCTGTCGTCTACTGGGTGTAGCTGACTAAAATCTACCTCCCCTTGCCAGGGGCCAAAAGCTCAAAGGGGAAGAATTTCTTCCACCCTTCTCCAGTCTCCTGATAAACTATGTGGTTGTTCAGGACTCTCGGACAATGTAGCGCCAGCCAAGCGCCAAATGCCAATACAGGCGAAAAACGCCAGAGGCGGACAGTTCCAAGGAACTCTGTCATGGTCGGATACTGAGAAGGAGCGGGCCTCCAACCTGGCGCAAATGCACCAGAGGCGAACAAATCGGACAGATATAAGAGTGTCCGATGTGGGACATCGTCAGACAGCCTAGAGACTCTTCCAAGCTCGAAGCTCCAGCAAGTGTGGAGGAGCCAAGCCAGGCGCGAGGCGCCAGCCAGCTCTAGGAGCCAGCCAGGCTCTAGGAGCCAGCCAGGCTCTAGGAGCCAGCCAGGCTCTAGGAGCCAGCCAGGCTCTAGGAAGCCAGCCAGGCTCTAGGAGCCAGGCAGGCTCTAGGAGCCAGGCAGGCTCTAGGAGCCAGCCAGGGCTCTAGGAGCCAGCCAGGCTCTAGAAGCCAGCCAGGCGCCATCCAGGTGCCAGGCTCCTTCAAGGCTATGCTCCAGTCAGGATTGAGGATCCATCCAGACTCAGGCTCCTTCCAGTAAAGAGAAACCTAAAGCTCTGTCATGTAAGAGGGCTAGTCCCATTGATATGATAAGGTAAGGCTCTGCCATGTAAGTGGGTCAGCCCCCATTGGCACGATCCGAGAAGGCTCTGTCGTGTAAGCGGGCTAGCCCCCATTGACATGATCCGAGGGTTTGTCAGTCATAGTCCCTACCTCGCTGAAACTCTTGAGGCATGCAGACTCATAGACAGTAATCATGAAGTCTTCTGCCAGGCTCCAGGTGCCTTCCAGGCGCAAGGCACCAGCCAGACGCAAGGCTCCAGCCAGGCGCGAGGCGCTAGCCAGGAACGAGGAGCCAAATCAGGCACCAGCCAGGCGCCGGGGCGCCAGCCAGGCGCAAGGCGCCATCTAGGCGCGAGGCTCCCAGCCAGGCTCTAGGCGCCATTCAGGCGCAAGGCTCTAGCCAGGCGCGAGGCGCTAGACAGGCGCTAGGCGCCTGCCAAGCGCTAGCCAGGCTCCAGGCTTCACCCAGAAGAGATCTATATCAAAGAACGCCCTGGCCTTCTTTGAGACATTGTGATCTCCTAAGCACTTGATAAGTGCATTGATGATTCCTTCAAACAGCTGAGAATTAAAAGCGCATGAAGTGCGAGCTTTTCCGAATTCTTGTTCTTTCCCTAACAATATGTCATAAGGACATATTAGCTGTCACATAGGGAGGGAATGCAACTCTGTTTGTTGACTTCCCATTATCCGAAGGATGTCAGATAACCTTCGAGGGATCCTTCTCTCTTGGTTGATACGTGTCTGCGGATACATTGCTGGGATAGGGAGCAGATACTGATCCTTAACTAGTGAGTTAAATTTTATTTAACGTCGTGTTTTTTCTTTGGGTTGTTTGAAAGGAGTTTGTAGATAACTCTTTTCAACTTAAGCACTAACCCTCGTGTTAGGATCAGGTGATCGGGATCGGTGTTGTGCTCCTTAATTATGCCACTAGGCATAGGCAAAATTGTCATGTAAGAGGCTCTGTCGAGTAAATGGATAAGACCCCATCGACAGACCCACAAGAACTCTTAGCCATAGGTCACATCCTCGCTGAGGCTCTGAGGCGAAGCAGATTCTAGGCATTAGCCATGGAGGCTTCGCCTGATCAAGTAGGAACCAAGGTTTTATTTATTTATTACCTACAACGTATGTTGTTTACCTGTCTATTCAGTAAATAGTTGTCTCTTTCCCACCCACCAAGGGTGTCAATCAGCTAAGTATATATCTGCTGGGTAAGTTCCATGTACAAAAATGATATTGTTAAGATACAATAAAGTTTTGTACATACTTACCTGGCAGATATATACGATTGATGGCCCACCAACCTCCCCTCAGGAGACAGGTGGAAGAGAAAATCTGGTTCTAGAACGGTAATCGTTCCTATTCCTGCCACCCAGCTGGCAGGGGCGGTAGATCACCTGACCTACCTGCAGCGTGTGCCGCGAAATTCGAATTTCTGTCGGGGGACGACGGAGTCTATAGCTAAGTATATACTGCCAGGTAAGTATGTACAAAACTTTATTGTATCTTAACAATATCATATTTTTGAGTTTTACAGAATGTTTTCGTTGGAAATAAAATGTGCTTGTGTATTTATGGAGCAAGCTTCAGTTCTGAAATCCAAAAAAAATCTAAAACTGAAATGTGTGGCATTTGCTGGATCATTATGCTTTGCTTATCCTCATTTTAGTCAAAAGAAGAGGCCATGTAGAAAATAGGTCTTGGTTTCTCCGAAATACTGGCTTAGATTTGCCGTAGTATTTTATAATACAATAATATGAGAATACATACATTATTATTGGATGCTGTGAAGTAATGTATAGCTTTTTAAAGAATTTATGGAAAAGATGCATAATTAATAGAATAACATCATGCATTTTCGGAACAGTGGCGGACAAGAATGAATATGAAAAAACATACCTCTGATCTGTGGAGGGTAGTTACAAAAGCTGCCTAATTTGTATCATTTTATACATTCAACTTCCCTGCCAGATATATACTTAGCTATAGACTCCGTCGTCTCCGACAGAATTTCAAATTTCGCGGCACACGCTACAGGTAGGTCAGGTGATCTACCAGCCCTGTCCCTGGGTGGCAGGACTAGGAACCATCCCGTTTTCTAATCAGAATTCTTCTGTCGCCCGGACCATCAACATTGTTGTTGGTCTCGATTGGTTTTTCTTTTTTCACCGGCAATTGATCTTGACGACTTTGGTGACGTACCTGGATTGTTGGATTGGCATACGCTTTTGTGGATGTTTTGTGGACTTGATTTTGGATTTTCTTTAAAAATATGTCTGATTCTGGTATGGTTGTGAGACGTTGTGTGAATGTAGGCTGTAAGGTGAGGTTGCCGAAAGCTTCGGTAGACCCTCACACGGTATGCAAGAGGTGCAGGGAGTATGAATGTTCTTTTACTAATAACTTGTAAAAAGAATGTGAGAACTTGAGTGAGAACGAATGGAAGAATCTAACTAATTATTTAAAAAAGTTAGAAAGAGAAAGAGTGAGGAAGGCTTTCTCATAGAAGTTTAAGTAGTTCTAGATCTGAACTAATTCCAAGCTTGGGATCTCCCCAAGGGTAAGTATTGCTACTTCTCCTTCCATTGCAGCCCTTCTCCTATTGCAGAAACCTGTAGGTCCAGCGAAAGAACTTGCAGATCTAAAAGCAGCCTTCAAAGTGATGGAAAACAAAATGGCTGCCATACAAGGTAAGGCTAGTGATTTGTCAGTGACAGTGATATGAGTGTCCCCAGTGTATGGAGGGGGCATCTGGTCGGCTCAGCAACGCTCCTAGGTCTAGACCTCTTCCAAGCTCACATGCCCAGAGGAGAAGGAATGTCGAAAGCCGAAAGGAGGTTGTGGAGAATCCCCACCGATCAGGTGTCCCTTCGGCGGTTTCTGTGACACCCCAGACTGCCAAGGACCGCTATTGTAAAAGCGTCCTAAGTAAGTGTTTCTCGTCGCGGGATCTTCATCACCGAGAGTGATTGGAGAGATTCCGATCGATCTCGGCCTCTCAAGAGGAGTTGGAGGGCGCCGACTATTGACTCGAGCCCTGAAAACTTCCCTTGAGGAGTCTCCATCGGGAGTTAAGAAGGCGACGAGAAGAGCCATTCTTCCAACCAGAGTGAGAAGGAGGCAGGAGGTGGAGGCTATGGACTCCTCCCCTCCTCCTTCCCCTCCTCCCGAAGAGGATAAAGAGGAGGCTACTAAGAGGTTCATGATGGCGATGCAGGTAACAGAATTTTCGTCGTTTGTAGGAGTCCTTTGTCAAAGGGAGCCTCCTAAAGGAAGGAAAGACACTTCCTTCCTATTAAAAGATCCTCCAGACGGATGGAGGTATCTACCTCCAGGATCGATACTCCTACCCGAGGTGAGGTTTCCGGTACGAACCTGGATGAATCAATCAGACGTCTGGCACCGGCCAGGAGTGAGGAGTCACCCAGGAGCAGGAGCCAAGAGCCAGGAGTGAGGAGTCAACCAGGAGGCAGGAGCCCAGAGCCAAGAGTGTGGAGGCATCTAGGCAAGAGGCAAGAGCCAGGAGGCGAAGAGCCAGGAGGCAAGAAGCAGGAGGCAAGAGCAAGAGCAAAGGAGGAAGAGGCAGGAGCCAGGAGCCAGGAGGCCAGGAGTTTCAGGAGTCAGGATGCAGGAGTCCAGGAGTCCGGAGTCAGGGAGGCAGGACGTCCGGAGTCAGGAGGCAGGAGTCAGGAGTCAGGAGGCAGGAGTCAGGAGCCAGGAGGCAGGAGTCAGGAGCAAGAGTCAAGAGCCAGGGAGTCAAGAGTCGGGGACTCGTTCCTGGAGGTTATGACTCTTCGCCAAATAGGAGCTCCTCTCCAGAACATAGGAGGTCTTGGAAGGACTCTCCCTCAAAAAACGTGAACTTTTCTCCTTCGTCTGATCGAGGGTTAGACGAGTTGTCTGACGACGAACCTCCTGCTAATGAGGGACTTTCTAGTTACAAAGTCTTGGCCTCATTACTTCTACAAGAGTTTGGAGATTCTCTTAGTCCTGCGGCTCCTCCTTCTCCTCGTTCGCTCTTTTCGAGCTCAGCTACGGCTAAATCGTCGGCCTTCTTGAAAATGAAGCCTGCGATATCGATGAAGAAAGCACTCCATTCTTTAGATTCTTGGATGGACAAGAAGAAGGAGTTAGGAAAGACAGTATTCTGCATGCCTCCTTCCAGATTGCACGGGAAGAGAGGTATTTGGTATGGGACAGGAGAGACTATGGGTCTTTCTTTACCCGCCTCTGCAGATGCCGACTTTTCCAGTTTAGTGGAGGCCTCTAGACGTCACTCCTTAGGATCGGTCAGAGCGACGTGGAGCACTTCAGAGTTGAACCACTTTCTAAAGGGACTTTTTTGTCACTTTATTGAGGTGTTCAATTTTCTGGATTGGTCCACTCGGAGTTTCTGGCCAACAAATCTAAGGATCCGGAGTTTCTGAAGAACCCAGAAATTCTCCATAGCGTCCTGTCCTGCATGGACAAGGCAGTACAGGACGGTTTCGGGTGAAGTGGCTTCACTTTTTGGTGCTGGTCTCCTGAAAAAGAGATCAGTTTGTATGGTTTTCCCTTTTATCGAAAGGAGTTTCTCCGAGCCAGAGGACTGCCTTACTGTTCGCCCCTCTATCAGATCATCTGTTTCCTTCTCAGTTAGTCAAGGATATATCTCGCTCACTAAAATGAGAACGGCGACGCAGGACCTACTTACGCAAACGTCCAAGAAAGGACGACCGGTAGTGGCGACGGTTAAGAAGGAATCTCGTCCTACTCAGCAGCCCTTTCGTGGAGGTGCAGCGGCTCGTCCCCCTGCCAGAAAGAAGAGCTCTGAAAAGAGAGGAAGGTCTTCATTTAGGCCCTTCAAGAAATCGAAGTGACTTGTTGCTCCTCCAAGCACCATGGGCGCCAGACTCCTGAACTTTGCAGGAGTATGGGCACAAAGGGGAGCCGACCTTTGGTCAGTGTCGGTCCTGAAGAAGGGATATGTAATCCCCTTCGAAGACAGCCCGCCCCTAACATCTACGCCTCGGGAGCTGTCAGCGAGGTACAGAGACCCGTTAATGCGAAAGACTCTCCTTCAAATGGTGGAGCAAATGTGGGAAAAAGAGGCCATCGAACTTGTGCAGGATCCACACTCCCCGGGATTTTACAATCGCCTTTTTCTAGTACCAAAGGCATCGGGGGGGTGGAGGCCAGTTCTGGACGTAAGCGCTCTGAATCGCTTCGTACAGAAAAAAGAAGTTTCGTATGGAAACGTCCCGCCTCTGTAATGTCGGCGCTTCGTCCAGGAGATTGGATGGTCTCTCTGGACCTGCAAGACGCCTATTTCCACGTTCCCATTCACCATCGGTCAAAGAAATATCTTCGCTTTGTGATAGGAGACAAGATCTTTCAATTCAGGGCTCTGTGCTTCGGTCTGTCTACAGCCCCACAAAGTATTCACCAACCTGATGGCGAATGTAGCAAGATGGCTTCACCTAGAGGGGATAAACATCTCCCTCTACTTGGACGACTGGCTGATCAGGGCCAAGTCGAAGAGTCAGTGCTTGGAGGACTTGGAAGTAACAAGGAACATGATAGATTCGCTAGGGTTGCTCGTCAACCTCGAGAAGTCACAACTGATCCCCAGCCAGAACTTGGTCTATCTGGGGATTCAGATGGATTCTCGGGGTTTTCGGGTATATCCTTCGCGAGAAAGAATCGCTCGAGGTTTGTCGAGAATCTCGAGCTTCTTAGAGAGAAAGAACAGCTCAGCGAGGGATTACCTGAGCCTTTTAGGGACCCTGTCCTCATTGGAAAAGTTCTTCTCGGCTAGGGAAGACTTCACCTTCGCCCTCTTCAGTTTTTCCTCAAAGAGGTGTGGAGTTGGAAGCGGGTCAACTCTCGGACATCTTCCAACTTCCACAAGAAGTAAAAGATCATCTGAGGTGGTGGATCCCTCAGCTTCAAAAGAACGAAGGCTTATCGCTTGCTCTGCAGAACCCAGACCAAGTGTTGTTTACCGACGCTTCGGAGTCGGGAATCGGATTGGGGAGCGACGCTGGGAGCAAGGGAGGTGTCAGGCACCTGGACAAAGGAAACAAGTGTCCTGGCACATCAATTGCAAGGAACTTGTGGCCATACACCTAGCCTTAAAGTCCTTCGAAAAGATAGAGTCAGAGACGGGGTGATACAGATCAACTCAGACAACACCACGGCTCTGGCTTACATACGCAAGCAAGGAGGCACGCACTCGTTCTCCCTCTATCAGTTGACAAGACACCTGTTAACCTGGACGGAAGAAAGAGGCATAACTCTCCTCACAAGGTTTGTTCAAGGGATCAAGAATGTGAGAGCGGACAGACTGAGCAGGAGAAACCAGGTCCTTCCCACAGAATGGACTCTTCACGAAGAAGTGTGTCGAAGTCTTTGGTCCCTGTGGGGGAGACCTCACATAGACCTGTTTGCGACGTTCCTCTCCAAAAGAATAGAGACCTTTTGCTCTCTAGTAGAAGATCCGAGAGCCTTCGCAATAGACGCGTTTCTCATGGATTGGTCGGGTGTGGACGCTTACGCCTTTCCCCCGTTCAAAATCCTGGGGGAAGTGCTCAGGAAGTTTGTAGCTTCGAAGAGCACGAAGTTCATACTCATAGCCCCATTTTGGCCAGCCCAGGAATGGTTCACGGAGGTACTGGAGTGGATAGTGGACTTCCCCAGATCGCTTCCAAACAGACACGACTCTACTCAGACAACCCCACTTCGAGAGGTTTCATCACAACCTCCCAGGTCTCTCGCTCTGACTGCCTTTCGACTATCGAAAGACTTGTCAGAGCGAGAGGCTTTTCTCGCGAGGCTGCGGGCTCTATCGCTAGAGCCCGCAGAGCTTCGACGAGAAGAGTATACCAGTCGAAGTGGGAAGTCTTTAGGAGGTGGTGTAAGGGTCAGAAGCTGTCCTCCTCCAGTACCTCTATAGTGAATATTGCCGATTTCCTCCTCTTTCTGAGAAAGGAGTCACACCTATCTGTCTCGACAATAAAAGGATACCGAAGCATGCTGTCTTCAGTTTTCAGGAATCGAGGCCTGGACATTGCTAACGACAAAGATCTACACGATCTAATTAGATCTTTTGAGACGTCGAAAAGCAGCTACTCCTAGAACACCTAGTTGGAATCTAGACGTGGTCCTGAAATTCCTTTCATCGGACAAATTCGAACCTTTACATCCTGGCGTCCTTCCGCGACGTCACTAGGAAATGCTTGTTCCTGGTGGGGGCTCTCGCTACAGCCAAGAGGACGAGCGAATTACACGCTCTGGATTCCACGGTGGGGTTCAAAGGAGATGCTGCCATCTGTTCTTTCCAGACAATGTTTCTGGCAAAGAACGAAAACCCATCAAAACCTTGGCCCAGAAGTTTTGAGGTAAAAGGCCTATCTAACCTGGTAGGCAGAAAGATAGAGAGATCTCTCTGTCCAGTGAGAGCTCTTAAATACTATTTAGAGAGGAAGAGACAGATGGGAGCTTGTCAACAAGGTCTTTGGTGTGCAGTGAAGAACCCCAAACGGTTCATGTCCAAGAACGCCTTGGCTTTCTTTGTGAGAAGCGTTATTACGGACGCTCACAAGAACTGCTCTGAGGCATCCTTCGGTCTTCTAAAGGCGTCAAAGACAACATGAAGTAAGAGCAGTAGCAACGTCTTTGGCGTTCCAAAAGAATATGTCTCTGAAGAATATCATCGAGACTACATATTGAAGGTGCAATTCAGTGTTTGCATCTCATTATCTGAAGGACGTGAGAGTGACCTATGAGAAGTGCTTCTCGCTAGGTCCTTTTGTATCAGCAGATACAGTACTGGGTCTTGGAGCAAAGACTGATCCTTAATTTTGTGTTTTTTATCGTACATAAACCCTCTTGTCAGATATGTGCTTGGTTTTCTAGTAGCAAGCTCACTACTGTCGCACGGGAGCAGAGTGTCATTGCTGGTAGGGGATCAAGGGTATGTATGACTAGTAAGGGAGTACAAAATTTTTTTTTTGTATATTTTGTAATGAAAGTATAATTATGTTTCGAGTTTTTTGGTTGTTTGTGAGGAGTTCGGGGATAACTCCTTACAATCTTAGAACTAACATGGATGTTAGGATCAGGTGATCGGGATCGGTTTTGTGCTCCTTGAACAAGGTGTATTGTCATGTTAGTGGAATAGCACCCAATGACAAAGGCCTTTAGGCTCTGCCGAGTAAGTGGATAAGACCCCATTGGCAGACCCACAAGAACTCTTAGCCATAGATCATTATCTCGCTGAGGCTCTTGAAGCTAAGCAGACTCCAAGGCAGTAGCCGCGAAGTCTTCAGCCTAATAAGGTAGGAACCAAGGTTTATAAATACCTACAACATATGTTGTTTACCTGTCTATTTCAGTAGTTAGCTGTCTCTTACCCACCACCAATGGGTGCTAATCAGCTAAGTATATATCTGGCAGGGAAGTTGAATGTATAAAAATGATATTGTCATGTTTACAATAAATTTTATACATACTTACCTGAACGATATATACGATTAATAGCCCACCCAGCCTCCCCGCAGGAGACAGGTGGAAGAGAAGAATTCTGATTAGAAAACGGGGATGGTTCCTAGTCCTGCCACCCAGGGCAGGGCGGTAGATCACCTGACCTACCTGTAGCGTGTGCCGCGAAATTTGAAATTCTGTCGGAGACGACGGAGTCTATAGCTAAGTATATATCTGTCAGGTAAGTATGTATAAAACTTTATTGTAACATGACAATATCATATTTATCTACAAAAATAAAAATACCCTATACGTAATATATTTTCAGACACATTTTAAACATAAAAGCATGAACATTTATGAAATCGACATATCGATCGCTAAATTTGCAATCTTTTTTAACTATATTTTCGGAAGAGCGGCAGGTGACAGCTTTACAAGAACGAACATGGAAAAAACATCATATTTGATAATGTGAAGGGCAGTTTAAAAAAGCTGCCTTAGTATCATATTTCTGCGCAGGAATATACATATACATACATTTTCATACACATTTTAAACATAAAAACATGAACATTTATAAAAATCGACACATTGATCACTAAATTTGCACTTTTTTAACTCTATATTTTCGGAAGAGCGGCAGACGGTGGCTTACAAGAATGAACATGAAAAAACATTGTATTTGATAACGTGAAGGGCAGTTTCAAAAGCTGCCTTGGTATCATATTTCTGTGCAGAAATAAAAATACCCTATAAGTAATACATTTTCATACACATTTTAAACAAAAGCATGACGTTTATAAATCGACACATCCATAGCTAAATTTGCACTCATTTAACTCTTTATTTTCGGCATAGAACAGCGTCAGAGACATATATTTTACCCTAATTTTTTAATATATCATTTGCATAACCTTTATGGGTTGAACGGTATTTCTACAAATGTATGTACTCGTTAGACATAACGGTGCTAGCAGCACTGTTGACCAAAAATTATGCCGTAAAAATACCTCAAAATGCTTAATTTTTTTAATGAATAATTTTTTAGACCGCCGTAAAACTGATTCACCACTGAGCGATTGCGCCGTTAACCGCGGGCCGCCTGTATACATAGTATAGTAACCTTGTGATGCTTCCATATAAAATTCAGATTTTAAATACGTATTTTTACAGTGATTAGAAATGGAACATCAACAGAGCTAAAGTATTCTTGTGTGTACTGTTATAATGTGTGATAATGACAAAGTCGAACTACTAAATTGTCAATGAAGCACGGTTCAGTAAATCAGAGAAAGAAAAAATATGTATATTGTAATAGAACTTTAGTGAATAAATTTTTTAGCATAAAAGTGTATTTATTCATGTAAATAAAATGAAAATACAATATTTAGTGAATATTGCTCTACGAAAAAATCTGGGAATCGAATTGGTGAATTTTCCGCGATATACTTCAAGAAAAGTTCCACAGAAAAACCCGCTATTAACTGAAGCTTTGATTGGTAATCCGCGATGTAGCAGGGACCCACTGTACGTACTTTCAATCTGCAGGCTTATCTGTCAGATGATGACTAGGCATTTATTGCTTCTTGAAGAATTTTACCCATAAGGAAGCTCCTACTTGGTAAGGGCTTTCTTTGTTATTGTATATGGACTCGCTTGAGAATTTGCCAGAATACAGAATAATCAGGCACAATTACAGTACAGTCTCTGCATAAGAGATTACGACTTATAGCTAACGTTCATTAAACTTGTAAGTCATCCAGGACCATCACTGTCACTAGGTTCTGTAGGAGGACGTCAAAACTAAAAATTGACTATATTTTATTCTTAAACTTATATCCAGGTTTTGTTTTTTCTTCTGTCTTGTAACACAAAACAAAGAATGCTGACAATTATGACCAACAGTACACCATAGACTGGTCAACACTACACCTGACAAAGCTGACAAAGTCATAGCAGAGAGATTGCTTCTTTGAGTGAAATGAACTTGATATTGGTTTGATCGTTCATCTGCTGAAAGACGATGTCTTTGGCAATCAAGGATTCAGGAAGAACAAAACTATCTACAGAGTGGTCAGTATATATCTGCAAGTTCTACAGTTGCTGTGGAATTAGATGAGCACTCTAAAAGCGTGCTGTAAAGCCTAGTGTGAATTCACCTTTAGTTGATTCATGGGTTTGCATTTCTCAAACGTAAATATACACAGATAATCACAATATATCACAGAAACGCAACAAAAAACAATGATAAAACCAGAACACCAAATAAAAAGAACAGGAAGTGCATAGAAAAACCAGTTTCTATGGTAGAAAGGGCACCCATCCATGTCTTGCTTGAAGACAGTTTGAGAGATAACTGGTGACTCACGGTGTATGCAAAGGGGAGAGCTTGTTAGGCCCAGCCTACTCTCTCCCCCCATTGGCTGGTACACTGATGTTACCAAACCTTTTTCTAGTTTTAACCGGACCCAAGTAAGCCAGAGAGATTTTTCCCATATTTAAAGACCTTAGGTTTGTTAGTTAAAAAAAATGCAAATTGATTAAAAAATTTTCATTGAATGAAGTTATAAGACATGTTTTTATTGTGACATTCACAAATTTGACATTCTACAGGCATATCACCAAATGGAAATGGTTCAGGTGGAATTACCCAGTCTACAGGTTCACCTGCAGTGTTAGATTCATTTACTGGAGGACTTATGGACAAATACAGTATCATTAGAGAGGAAGCTTCAAAGGTATTTATGTAATTATGAAAAATTTTGAGAGATTTGCTGCAAATTACAGTGATGTGCATGGATAAGATTGATATAAGCAAGCTTTACATCAGTCCAGTCTTCATTCATAAGATTTTGAATTTTTCTGTTTTTTGTATGTCAGTGAGTTTCATTTTCTGATACTTTAAGCTTTTTTTTTATTTATTTATCTTTTTTCATAAAAATCATAATTTTATGCATTTCTAATCTGCCTTTCTTGTTCGGTCTCTTGTGGTTTTATGGAAATATAGCTGGATAGAATTAAGTGTCTTAGAATGAAATATGAAAATACATCCTGTGGAGTGACTGTAGCTATCAAGGAGTGCATTTAGCATATGTGACATGCTGAGGTCCTTGAAAGTTGCTGGGGAAGGCAATAATATGTGATTAATTGTATATTTAACATTGTACTATTAAACACTTTGTTTAAAGGAACTACTTTTTAGAGAGGGAAGAATGTCCCTTTCGGAATATTACTTTAATAATTCCCAGAATTTATTATTTTCTAAAGCCAAGCTGTTTATATGGGCTTCATCAGATTATCTAAATCGTAAACTAAAAGCTTAATGTTTGCTTTTCCTTGAAATGCAAAATCTCTGCTGACTACAAGTGTGCCTTAACCTCAACTCATAGTATCTTAGTCATGTTCTTTTTATTGATATCTAAAATTGTTGGATATGGAATAAATTGATGATTGGCTCATTTGCTAAACCCCTCTAGTTCATTTTTAACATAAAGTAACCGTTGAAAAATATTGGAAGGAGTTTCTTCAGTAAACTTTAAGTATTTTAAACAGATACCAGTCTTATAAACGTATATCATTCTCAGCTTTTTAGAATTCTGTAAAAGAAAATTATTGAGATGGTTTAGTATGTCTGTCCGTACTTTTTCTGTCCACTCTCGAATCTGAAAAACTACAGAGACTAGAGGGCTGCAAATTGTTATGGTGATCAGCCACCATCTAACTCAATTCAGAACCATAGCAAAAATTGCAGCCCTCTTACCCTCAGTAGTTTTTTATTTTTATTTAAGGTTAACGTTTAAGCCCATTACTGATTATTTGTGCATCTGGGCCCACCGGCTAGAGACGTTCGTCAGCTACCTGGGGAGCAACTGAGCTCTGCCTGGTCATGGCTGATAGTTTTCATACTTCAGCATATTAAAAGTTTCATATAGCATTATACGCTGTACAGAAAACTTGATTGTGCCGAAGAAACTAAGGCACATTTTTTACTTGTTTCAATGGTAGCCACTAGATTTATTATGACTGATTCTGGCATACATAGAATACATCCTGTAAACGTGGAATGCATCCTGTAACCAACTTTTATTTATGATACAGTACTATTGCAGTTTGTAATTAGGTAGAACTGCATTGTTGAATCAAAGTATTGTTAGTAAATCATGTATATCATTTTTCAGAATAGCCATGATGAGGCTCACACGGGATCATGGCAGCGCTGCTTAGAGGGAAGTGTGAAATTGTTAGAACATGGTCATGGTATCTTGACTAAACTCATGGATAAGAAATTGAAGTCTGAGGTTCTTGCAACCAGCCAGATGCAAGATTATTTATTTAGTAAGTTAGAAATGTACCAGTAGCCCCATTGTTTAACTTGTAATACATTTGAATTGGTGCTCATGATGTTAACTAAATTTTGGCTTGATAACCTAACATAAATCTTGAAATTGTAGTATGGAAAAATTCATATTGTTTGTTCATGCCAGATCTGCAGGAAGTTTGGTATGTATGTGACCGAATTTCCAAGTCAAGCCAGCGTGTGACTACAAGCATCAAGGTTGACCATTTGTTTAGCACAGGCAAGTCTTTGTGTGAGGAAATAATTTCTTGATTCAGAGAGCAGTTTGTCAAAGTTATAGTAGCAGAACAGCAAGGTTAGTTTTTGTTTTATATAATCTTTTGTTTTTTCTTTACAGGCAGGTATCAAGGTATGGCAGAAAGATGATGTTGCTGTGTTCATTTTATTATATGCTTAAGTGGCAAGTTGCCCCATAAACTAACTTCCTGGAGAAAATGATGAGTATGCAGTTTCAAGAGAAGTTCCTGTTGTTTAAAATTGATGGAAACAAATTTTATGAAGGCAAAATCTTAGTGCAAGAGCTACTTCAATCATATGGAAACACACTTGATTTATGAGTGCCCTGATACTTGGAGTTAACAAACAGTAATAAATTATGTCCATAAACCTTTCCAGTCAGTGCATGCCTGTTAAGGTAAACATACTGAGAATAGTACATACAGAGTTTTTGCCATATAGACTCCTGTGAGTTAAGAAAATCTTAAACTGCTTATATCAATGTACTTTATATTAAGTGGATATTTTGTAGTAATTATGGGATAGAACAAATTCCTAAATGTTCTGCTGTATTCCACAAGAAATTTTCATTAAGTATACTTATTGAAAGTGATGAAATTAATCACTGTAGCATCATTACAATTATAGGTAGATAATTTTTTGGTTGGTATTAGTTCATATAAATTTTTGTAAAAAAAATATATATAAAGAAAAAAGGATTCATTTCTACTATAAGCTCATAACTTACAGTGCCATTTAGTTTTCTGGCGAAATTTTTTCCCGGACAAACCTTCACTGAAGGAAGAAGTAAAGAACTTAAGTTTCCAGGAGGTGAGTAGATGTGTGCCCTAAAATTTAAAATTTGGTGAGTCACTGTTTACAGTTCATTGTTGTGAGCATTTGACAACTAGAAAAAAGGGCAGTGAGGAGGTCAATTGGAGAGAAGACAGTCGTCAATCTCTGGCTGAAAGATAGGCAGGGAGGAGGATAGCGATATTGTACATACAAGGAAAAGGGGAGGGTGGTTAAAATGCACATAGCAATGGCAAAGTAGTGTAGTTTGAATTAGAATTTAATCACAGCAATGGGAAAAGAGTATTCAAGATAGAAAAGTGACAAGTGAAGAGGTTGAGGTTAAAAGGGCTCCGAGTTGATGAAAAGAGAGTTTGGGAACATTGGGAATACAAATGACTTGGTAGAAGTGGCACAAGAACCTGTCGTTCATGAGCTTATTAGAATAAAGCACTACATGAAAACCTGACATAGTAGGAGATGGGACCACAAGAGAGAAAAATGCTTTATAGTAATGATATATTTACAAAGGAAAATGGGATTTATACTGTAATGTGGAAGATGTTATAGAAGTGTAAGGCTACTGCTTGAGCATGTTATGAAAATACTGAAAAAGGTGCATGAAGAAGTGCAGAGAAAAATTTAAATATTTAATGATCAGTTTGGCTTCATGCCAGAGAGAGCTGCAACAGAAGTAGTCTTTATAATAAGGCAACTACAGAAAAGATGTCGATCACAGACAGAGATTTTACTACTTACTTGTAGTTCTTTAGAAGGCATTTGACAGAATTCCTACACACAACATTAAATTACTTATTACTGTACTGGCAGTCCCTGGCTTATGACAGGGGTTCCATTCTTTAGACGCGTTGTAAGCCGGAAAATCGTCAAAATTCTAAGAAAACCGTACATTTAATGCTTTGGATGTATAAAAACTAAGTAAACTGCATTTTTTTTGCATATTCATAAAAAAAACATATGTCGATTATTTTGCATTTTTGGAGTCTTATTTCTTCCACCAGATTGGCGCTGTAAGCGGCATAACCCTGGAACATGTGACGTAAAATTTGAAATAATTTCTGATGAATATAATTGAAAAGTGGCGTAACCTCAGAATGTCGTAATTTTGTACATGAACTTCCCTGACAGATATATACTTAGCTATAGTCTCCGACGTTCCCGACAGAATTTCAAAATCTCGCGGCACACGCGACAGGTAGGTCAGGTGGTCTACCTTACCCGCCGCTGGGTGGCGTGGATGTACGAACCACTCCCGTTTGCTTGTCAGATTTTTCTCTGTCGCGGGAACAATAACAACTGTTGTCGGTTCCTCTCGATAGTTTTTCGATTCTCGCTTGCCTGGAGTTAATTTGGACTTCTTTTGGTGACGTATTCGCTTTGTTTGGCTTGGCATACTCTGATTGTGGACCGGTTTGATTTGATTTTGATTTTCTTTAACGATGTCTGACCTAGATTCAGTAGTTAAAACTTCGGTTTTGTTTAGGGTTTGCGTGAATGAAGGATGTAAGGTGAGGTTGCCGAAAGCTTCGTAGACCCTCACACGGTTTGCATGAAATGCAGGGGGAATGAATGTTCTTTTGCTAACCTTTGTAGTGAATGTAAGGGATTGAATGAAGAAGAATATAAGGCTCTCTCTTCTTATGTTAGGAAGTTGGAACGTGATAGAGTGCGTAAGGCTTCCTCTAGAAGTTCTAGTAGATCTAGAATGAGTGAGTTGGATGTGGATCCTAATACTAACGTAGAATTAGAACCTTCTTCCCAAGTTGCAGCCCCTGCTCCCCGCACCGAAGCCAAAGATTCGCCTTCGGAGGCGGCAGCTCTGAGAGCCACGATTCTTTCTATGGATCAGAAGATTCGTCAGTTAGAAGGTAAGGAGAGTGTTAGTGATCAGTGCAGTCCCCACAGTGTTGGTGGAGGGTGCGTCTGACCGGCTCCTTAGTGCCTCTAGGCCTATGACCCTCTTCCAGACTCCCAGTTCCAGTGGAGTAGGAAAGTCGAAAGCCGCAAGAGGGCTAGGGAGAACCCCCACCGGTCAGGCGTCCCCTCGGCAGATCCTGAAGTACGCTCCCAGGCTGCCTCGGATCGCTACAAGAAGGAGCTCCTACGCCAATGCTTCTCCTCTTCGTCTTCTCCCTCTCCGAAGAGAGGTTGGAACTCCCCGGATGCGTCGCGCCTGTTGAAGAGGGCTTGGAAGGCTCCCTGCAGTCCTTTGCTTCTAGTCCGGAGGTTTTTCCGGAAGAATCGTCGGTGGAGGCGAAGAAACCCAAGAAATCCTGTGATCGTTCTTCTTCTCCGCGCTCCGCACACTCGGCGCCTGTTCCGAGGAAGAACACAAGATTCCTCTACGAGAGTACTCGCGGGACTTCAAGCTCAGATCACGGCGCTAGCAGACTCTCTAGCAGTTAGATCACGTAGGAAGAAGGACGTTTCTCTTCCGATCAAGAGATCTAGGCGCCGCTCTTCAGAGGATCGTTCTCCTCTTTTTAGGCGTTCTCCTTCATATGGAGAGGTTTCGTATGAAGTATGGGGCTCGCGTGAGCGCCCTCGCTCGCCTGGCTCACTCTTTCGACTTCAAGGCGCCAAACATCGGTAGGATGCTCTATGGAGAAAGAAGTTTTTTCTCCAGATTGGATTCCCGCTTCCGGTAAGCGCACTGCACCTGCTCATCACGCTATTTCTTCAACTCCGTCGCGTGAGACTTCTCCTCAGCAGCCTCAAGATCCCTAGAAGGCGCCCTTATACAAGTAGCGTTCTTCTTCCAGATGTCACTCTCCTCGAGTGTCGGATCGTGACTTCTCTCCTGACAGGCATCAAGAGTCTGGTTGGAGTCGTGTGTCATGATAGACGGCCGACTGTTAGCCGCTCCCCGCAAGGTAGGCGCCAAGAGCCTACTGCACATCGATCTCCTAGTAGGCGCTCGTCTCTTTTAAGGCGTCATACTCCTAATTATTCTCCTCGGGGCAGACAACAAGAGTCTTTCAGAAGCGCCCTTCTCCGTGTAGGCGCTCTCCCGCTTCTAGGCGCACTACTCCTGACCGTTTGTCTCTTGGTAGGCACCAGGAATCTCGGAAGCGCCCTTCTCCAGGTAGGCGCTCGTTAGCTTTTGAAGCGCCCTTCTCCTGAATGTTACCCTCTTGTTAGACGTCAAGAGTCTCGCAAGCAGCCTTCTCCTAGTAGGCGCATTTCGCCTTCTAGTCGAACTTCCGTTGATCGTACGCAACTGGAACAGGTAGGAGAGCCGCGCAAGCGCTCTGCTCTCGATAGGCGCTCTTCTCCTGGCAGCCGCTCGCCTCAGGATAGGCGCAAAGAGTCTAGTAGGCGCTCGCCTCCTCGTAAGCGCCTGTGGATGTTTCCGAGGATTCTCGGAGTAGGAGCCCTACCTCTCCTTCGGCTGAGATTCCGTCTACCTCGAAGAGGGGGATTCTCATCGTAGACAACCCAGATCTTCTCATCGTTCTCCAGTGGATGTGAACTCTTCTAAGAGAGGCGTTCTCCAACCTCTCGCTCAACTCCTACTAGGATCCCTTCGTCACCTAAGGATCTTCCGCGCTCGCTCGACAAGACGTCCTAGAAGGTTCGGATGAGGAACCGAACACTTCTGCTCTGTGTCTTCTTACAAGAGCTTCCAGAGCTACTTTTGCAAGTTTTTTGGGATTCCCTTACTCCTACGGCTCCTCCTTCTCCTCACTCACTTTTTTCAACGGCGAAGACAGCGAAGAGTTCTTCTTGTGTGAGGATGAAGCCAACTCTTTCAATGAAGAAGGCACTGAGGAGTTTTGGTTCCTGGATGGCTTCCAAAGAAGAAGTGGGGAAAAAACGATGTTCGCTTTCTCCTTCGAAGTTATCATGACGCGCTGGTTTCTGTACGAAACAGGAGAGTCCTTAGGATTGGGTCTACCGTCTTCGCTGATTCGGATTTTTCGGCGCTGGTAGATTCGACAAGGAGAACTGCCCTTAACTCTGCTAAGACGACTTGGGCAATGAATGAATTGGATCACATGCTAAAAGGCATGTTTAGAGTGCTAGAAGTATTTAACTTCCTTGATTGGTCGTTGGCGGCCCTAGCCAAGAAAATTGAAGTGCCAGAGTCATTTTCGCCAGAAGATCTCATGTGTGTTTTGTCTTGTATGGACAAGTCGGTAAGAGACGGAGCGAGTGAAATCGCCTCCCTGTATGGGGCCGGGATCGTGAAGAAGAGGTCTGTTTATTGTTCCTTCTTAACGAAGTCTGTCTCCCATGCCCAGAGGTCTTCTTTGCTGTTTGCTCCTCTGTCTGCTCAGTTGTTCCCTAAACATCGAGTGCAGGTCATTTCGAGATCACTTTCGCTAAAGCCACCCAGGACCTTTTTGGCTCAGTCGGCAAGAAAACCTCGCCCTTTCCTTCCCTACCAAGGCTAAGAAGGAAAAGGCAAGTGTTCGAGAACCCTTTTGAGGGGCGGCTTCATCAAGAACCTCTACGTTTAGAGGTCGTAGACCTTCAAGAAGGGGTAAGACTTTCGCCAAGTCTGTTAAAGCCCCCAAATAACTTGCAAGTCCTTCAAACAACGGTGGGCGCCAGACTCTTAGAGTTTGCAGAAGTCTGGGCCCAAAAAGGGGCGGATCCTTGGACCCTTTCTATTTTGAGGAGAGGTTACCTCATCCCTTTTGTCGAAAGACCTCCCTTGACGACCATCCCAAGGGAACTGACGGCCAGGTACAGAGACCCCATCATGAATCAAGCTCTCCATCTAGCAGTAGATCAGATGCTGGAGAAGGGGGCTATCGAACTAGTGATAGACCATCATTCATCGGGTCTTCTACAACCGCCTTTTCCTAGTTCCGAAGTCCTCAGGGGGATGGAGACTGGTGTTTGGACGTAAGCGCCCTGAACTTCTTCGTAGAAAAAGAAGAAGTTCACGATGGAAACGCCTTCATCAGTGCTGGCAGCACTTCGTCCAGGGGACTGGATGGTTTCCTTGGATTTACAGGACGCTTACTTCCACGTACCGATCCATCCTTCCTCGAGGAAGTTTCTCAGATTCATGATGGGGGGAAAATTTTCAGTTCAGGGCTCTGTGTTTCGGCCTCTCGACGGCCCCTCAAGTGTTCACGGAGATTTTGAGGAATGTGGCTCAATGGCTTCATTTGAAAGGGTGGGTGAGGATATCCATGTACCTCGACGATTGGCTAATAAGGGCCAATTCAGAAGATCGTTGTTTGAAGGACTTACAAGTAACTTTAGAATTGACGAAGGCGTTGGGACTTCTCGTCAACTTCAAGAAGTCGTCCCTAATTCCCGAGCAAGAGTGTGTGTATCTCGGGATACAGATGAACTCTCTGAGTTTTCGAGCTTTTCCCTCTCAGGAAAGGATAGCCCGAGGATTCGAGAGAGTAACACCTTCTTAGGGAAAGAAGTATGCACAGTGAGGGGAGTGGATGAGTCTGCTGGGGACGCTCTCCTCACTGGAGCAATTAATTCGTTTCCCTAGGAAGGTTTGCACCTGAGACCGCTCCAATTCTTTCTTCATCGGAATTGGAGTCGTCGTTCTCAGGATTTGACGTTTTCTCCCTGTCGTTATCCCAGGACGTCCAAGAAACATCTCTTATGGTGGACAGATCCCAACCTCTTTGCGAAGGGACTGTCTCTTCAATCCCAGACCCCCAACCTGGTGTTGTTCTCCGACGCGTCGGACACGGGGTGGGGGGCAACTCTGGGAACCAGCGAAGTTTCAGGTACCTGGGTGGGGGACCAGGTAGCCTGGCACATCAACAGAAAGGAGTTGATGGCTGTGGTTGGCTCTGAAGGCTTTCGAGCCCAAAGTCATAAGAATCGTGTGCAGGTCAACGCGGACAACACTACAGCTCTGGCATATATCAGGAAACAGGGGGGGGACGCATTCCTTCTCCCTGTACGAGACAGCAAGAGACCTTCTTCTGTGGGCAGAAGAAAGAGGAATCAAGCTTCTCACCAGGTTCGTGCAGGGAGAAAGGAATGTAAGAGCAGATCTCCTCAGCAGGAAAGATCAGGTCCTTCCCACAGAGTGGACCCCTTCATCTGGATGTATGCCAGTGCCTGTGGAAGTCATGGGGCAGGCCACACATAGACCTCTTTGCCACGTCAAAGAACAAGAGGCTGGATCCTTACTGCTCTCCGATATCGGATCCGAGGCATTAGCAATAGATGCTCTTCTTCTAGACTGGAGCGACTCGACGTCTACGCGTTTCCCCCTTCAAGATCCTGGGGCTAACCATCAAGAAGTTCGTAGAGTCCGATTCAGTGAGAATGACCTTAATCGCTCCCTTTTGGCCGGCCGAAGAATGGTTCACAGAGGTACTGGAATGGTTGGTGGACCTTCCAAGATCGCGATCTACTCAGACAACCCCACTTCGACAGGTACCACAAAAATCTCCTCGCTCTCAGTCTGACTGGCTTCAGACTGTCCAAAGTTTGGTCAGAGCGAAAGGCTTTTCAGCAACAGCTGCTAAGCAATCGCAAGAGCGAGGAGACCTTCCACCTTGCGTGCATACCAGTCAAAGTGGGATGTCTTCAGACGTTGGTGCAAGAGGAAGAACATTTCCTCTTCCAGTACCTCTGTGACCCAAATTGCGGATTTCCTTATTTTCCTCAAAGAAGAATCATCTGGTTGTGTCAACTATTAAGAGATACCGCAGTATGTTGGCGGCGGTATTTCGGCATAGAGGCTTAAATATATCCGATGATAAGGACCTGCATGATCTTATTAGATCATTTGAAACCATTAAGCGTCCTCATGTAGTACCGAACTGGAATCTAGACGTAGTTCTACAATTCCTTGGATCGTCTAGATTCGAACCTCCTGGCTTAGCCTCTTTCAAGGATCTGACGAAGAAGGCTATCTCCTTTTGGCCTGGCCTAGCTACAGCTAAGAGAGTGAGTGAGCTCCAAGCTATCGAGGGCAATAGGGTTTAAGGAAGATTCTATGGTGTGTTCGTTTCTTCCAAATTTCCTTGCAAAGAATGAAACCCATCACGCCCTTGGCCCAGAGCTTTGAAGTTCGTAGTTTATCTTTTCTAGTAGGGGAAGAGCCTGAAAGAACTCTTTGCCCTATGAGAATTATGAAGTATTTCCTTAAGAGGAAGGAACAACTTAAGGCTAATCAAGATGTGCTTTGGTGCTCTGTAAAGGACCCCACCCACTCGGCCCATGTCGAAGAATGCTCTTTCCTTTTTTTCTGAGAAGCCTTATTACAGAGGCACATGTTGCCTGTAAGGAAGAACATTTTAGACTACTGAAAGTGAAAGCTCACGAGGTGAGAGCCATCGCAACTTCGCTTGCATTCAGAGAAAATATGTCTGTGCGGAACTTGATGGAGGCCGACTTTTTGGAGATGCCAATCGGTTTTGGCAAACACTACCTACTTGATGTAAAAATCACATATGATAAATGCTTCGCCTTGGGTCCTTTCGTATCGGCGGATTCGGTGCTGGGGCAGGGAGCTGAAACTTATCCTGTGTAAATTTTTTATATGTTACCCTATATTTTATATTGGTGTTTTTTGGTTGTCTGAAAGAGGTTGCAGGAGGCACCTCTTTTTGTCGTAATATTAACCCTTTGTATTTTGGTTAGGTGGTCTGGTGGGTTTTGGCTCCTTGCAGAGGTAGTGGTAAGGATCTGTTAGGTAAGCGGACAAGGTCCCTCTAACAGGATCCGACTTGGATTCTACCACAATAGGGGATCACATATCCCAGTGGTAGATCCGAGAGTCTTTCAGCATCAGGTCACGTCCCTAGCTGTAGCTCTCCAGGCAATGCAGACTCAGAGACAGTATCTATGAAGTCTTCATCCTGAAAAAGGTGAGAACCAAGGTTTTTATATCCTACAACATTAGTTGTTTCCCGTCTTACCTGTATTATTTAGCTGTCTCTTACCCTCCACCAAGGGTGCCAATCAGCTAAGTATATATCTGTCAGGAAGTTCATGTACAAAAATGATATTGTTAAACTACAATAAAGTTTTTTGTACATACTTACCTGGCAGATATATACGATATGGCCCACCCAGCCTCCCCTCAGGAGACAGGTGGAAGAGAAAAATCTGACAAGCAAACGGGAGTGGTTCGTACATCCGCCACCCAGCGGCGGGTAGGTAGACCACCTGACCTACCTGTCGCGTGTGCCGCGAGATTTGAAATTCTGTCGGGAACGTCGGAGGACTATAGCTAAGTATATATCTGCAGGTAAGTATGTACAAAACTTTATTGTAGTTTAACAATATCATGCTTAACCTGTCGTAAGCCAGGGACTGCCTGTAAATAGTAGAATGCCCGACTTTCGTATTTTCCCATGGATTTTGCATCCACCATCCAGGATGTCAGAGTTGTCAGAGCTGAACAACACAGTGACACCTTGTTGCTTTTGGCAGCAAGCAAGTCCACTATCAAGTTGTTACAGTGTGGAACAATATAAAAATGGACTGACCATTCTGAGGGGTCAGAAAATAATCCTTTCTTGCCCAGGCTGTTTTCTGGGGCATTTGTTTCATGGGCAAGAGTTGGTGTCCATTTACTTCATGTTCCTCAGCTGAATAAGCTGGTTCCCATCCCCTGTTTTTGCATCTGAAAATGAAATTTCTTGAGCAGAGGGGACTACTCCTCCACCTCTGTTTAATTTGCTGATGTCTTGCCACCATAATAGATTTGCTGTCACCTTTTTTGTGTTGTGATGCATGCAGAAAAACTCAGGCAATACTGTTTAGGTCTTTCAGCTGCAGAGCACATTTTAAATAAATCTGTAATGAATCATTTTCTCTAAGGAGATTATGAGACCTTATTCAGTTCCTTTTCATTTAGACTGCTACTGGTATTACAAATGGAACTTCCAGAAATCTAAGTATACAAACAGCTTGGAAATATGTTTCTTTGGAGTGAATTTTTCTCAAGGAGTTCTCTTTCTGGATTGATTGATGGAATGATGCCAGAAAGGAGTTTTGCACAAAAATTGCTTCAGAGGTCAATGGTCAGTGATGGCATGTCAGCTTGCAGTTAGTTTGGAATTGATAATGTAAATAAAATCTGTATCCTATCTGTTATTAACATTGCTCCTTTCTTCATCTTGGTCCTCACATCTTTGTACCATTTGAAATCTCCTTTAGTGCCCTTTAATATGGATGAAAGTAGGAAAGCACTTCATTGTAATAGGGCATGCATTTTGTGGTGGTAGTATATTTAGTTGGGATCGCTTAGGGGGAAAGGATACGAAACACTTAATGCTTTCAATTTTGTATTCAAAAATATATGTATACACATCACAAACATTCACAACCATGCATTTGAACTAAACTTAACCGATAACATGTACATTTCTTAGTCAAACGACAAAAAATGCTGTTGCCTACAAAATGCTCTCGCTAAGAATTTAACAAATACCACTTTAAACTAAAATTCACATCAAGGAACTGATGACTCCACCTTTCTCGTTTGTGCTGTATGTCAGAACACTTCCTTTATTCATTAACTGGAATAAAATGTCTTTGATTTGTTACATCCTGGATAGTGTCCAGCTTGCAAAAGCACATATTCTCGTGTTAATAAAAGTGTAATTTAATCACATCACTACCTAATCACTACTTGCTGCTTTCATTTCTGTTTAGTCATCACCGTCATGATTTGGATGTAAAAATCACAAAGTCAAAGTGATGAGACTTACAGTTCCCAAAAGTACGCATCTTAAATTTAGCTTATGCTTGTCAGTCAGCTTCAGTACAGTCCTCTCAGTAGTTGGTGGACATCTACAAAAATCTTTCAAAATTTCCGACAAACATCACACTAACTGCAATTCTAGTAAAGAATTGAAAATTAGTGAAAAACAAAAATTAGAGGCAAAATATACACACATAATAAGTCAGTAACCTCAGATGATCTGCACCACATAAGATTGTGTTCCCAAATTCTCCCACATATTTCACAGTATGTATCAGGAGACAAGCTTCCATTGGAGTATTTAAACATTTGAGTAAAATATTGTTAACCCTTCACCATTAAACCTTATTAACTTATTTTTATGTTGTTATTAATATGTCCCAGTGGAAATGCATGGAAGGTCCTTGCTAAATTGGCCAAAGCTTTATGGGAGATGTTGAGATGGACCTTCATTTACACAGCGTGAACCAAGTTGTTCCCAGAGCTATGTTGCTTGGTGTAAGGATTGGACAGGTGTGCTGTGGGTGTTTCATATCTCCAATAGTTATTTAGATCTGGTGGTTCTTCATCTGCATTGAGACACTCCAGTACTGTCTGAGAGTTCTGGGAAGTGGAAGAATTGCCCTGGATTCCAGGCTTTGGAAACCTGAAAGGTTGCTATAGACGCAACTCATACAAGATGGAGCAAAATATCCAGAGTTTAGACTGAGAACCTCTCAGGATAAGTGTTCTTAGAACCAGAATTTTCAGCTCCTCGCATGCCTCGCATTGCTACCTTAGAGGTTGCTTCACCTTACTGGCTACTAGTAGTGACATACAAGTTTCCAACTTCATGTTGGCCCTTTTGTACACCATTTATCGACTACTGTTAAGATGCTTAGGTGAATGTGAATGTCGTTGTCTGATAAAGCTTACAACTATGAAGTCCCGCCCTTAAGCCACAGGTAACATGAGTGCCTCTTACAGCACTCCATGTAATGAGATCAGTTCTTCATAAGTTGAACCTTTGTGTGCTTCACACACTTCTCATCCTCTCTGCATATGACAACAGGCAGTCCCCAGTTAACGCCGGGGGTTTCATTCTCGGGCGAGCAACAATAACCAAAAATGGTCATTAACCGGAACATCAGAATAATTATGGCAATAAATGGAATTTGTTCATACACGAAACAAACCTTCGGTCTTAACATTAGGATTTTACTAGCGCCAAGCTGGAAACCGGTAGAATTAAAATTACACTTGTGAGATCCAGGGACTAATGGCATCTATACCAGGTCATGGGGCATGTATACCCAGAATGCCCATGGCTACCTGTGACCCACCAGTTATTTACCTACCGCCTTTAAGATAAGACGTGTTACTGTCTATCTGATTTAAAGCCGGTTTTTCAGTTTGCCCGTTCTTTATCCATTTCATTTTTTATTTTTCATTCCTTTTCTTTCTCCAAGTGTGATCAGTGTGTGGTAAGAGTGTATACGTGGTATGATGGAGAATTTTGCCTCAACATCGGGATCGTCAACCGTTTCGAAGAGGAGACAAAGGAAATGCCCAGGAGTCAGTGGCTTTCCATGTTCTAGGATCCTAACTTCGGTGTCGACGGATCCTCATCCAACGTGTAGTAGGTGCAGGAAAACGTATTGTACGGTTACTAATCCGTGTTCTGTTTGTCGCGGTTGGTCGGTGGAACAGTGGAAGAAGTTTCTATGGGAAAAGCCAATACAAAAGGAAGGGTGGTGACGCCATCTTTGGATGACCAAACCTTACCGGCTTCTTTTGTATCGGCAATAAACCAGGCGGCTCCATATGTTTCTCCACCTGCTTTTGATTTGTCTCATACCCTTCGGTTTCTCCTAGCGGTTCTGTATCGGAAATGTCAGGAGGGGCCTTGGGTAATCTTATGAATAATATGCACTCTCCTTTGTTCCCAGCAAGTAGAGGGGGAGATCCGCCATCTTTGTTCCAGGCTCCTGCTTCTCAAGCGCATAGGTTAGATGGTACGTGGTCAGCGCTAGCCTATCAGGCGTACCAACCTTGGATGTCTGCTTGCGCATTATATGACGTCACGGTTCCAGCAGCGTCCGGCAGCGCTGAATGTTCCTCATCCCCCGGGCTTGTTCAATTTATGGGAATTAATGCCGCAGCTTCACCATCCCACTCAGTGTTTATTAACAAGCGATGCAGAATGTGGGAGGTAGTTTGGCAGCAAACGTGCGGTTGCCAGCAGAAACCTCTCAGTCTCTCCTACGAGGGAGGATGACGTCACAACATACGTCACACTCCGATATGGCAGGCGTGATGACGTCACAGACCGATTCTCGGCCTTTTTTTTCGCTGCACCTAGACGCTAATACGCCTTCTGACCCGTCAATGCAAACTGTAATGCAGAAATTACAGGATATAGAGAAGAGAATGAATAAGAGAGAGAAAAGAAAAAGAAAAATGTGATTCGCCTTCTTCGTCTTCTTCCTCTAGTTCGGCGTCATCGCTAAGTCCGATAACGTCACGGCGAGCGCCAGTCAAGCGTTGGAGGAGGATTCGGGAGTTCCTGGCGGATCCTCGGGCTAAGAGGAGAAGAATCAATTCTTCCTCATCTTCGGACCAAGACTGTCATTTCCAAGTCAGCAGGAAGGTCGGGAAGTCAGTGGCTATTAAGCACAAGGTTGGCAGAACGAAGCCGTTCGCAAGAATCCGAACAAGCGAGAGAGGTGACGGCCGGCGAGCTAGCGGCCGAGGCGGAGTTGCCAGTTCGGATCACAAAAACTGCGATACCTCCGGTAAAATCGACGTTGGCGGCGATAGGTGCAGCAGAGGTAGGGGCAGGCGGCCGTGGAATTCCGGGCCGTCTGTCAGAAGATAGAGGCGAGACAACATCCCTTGTGACGGAGAATGGTACACTAGAGCCGGAGGAAGGAGAAAACCAAGAGTTTCTGGCCTCGTATGCAGAGGTAATTGATTTGATTCGTCAATTCAATAACCTTTCGGAGAAGACAGAAACACTGGCCAGTATGCTTGCTTCCTCCTTGAATTGACATGGCATTTGGACTAAAGAGGGATACCAAGGTGTCGTATGAATTGCCTTGTTCGAGTCATGCAGAATCGGTCTTGCAAACACGTAACCGCAAAGATTGCAGGGAGGGATAATTCCTTAAGATCTAATAGATCATTTCAATTTATTCCCCCTCCAATGATAAAGCAAAGGAAATATTATACGACACCGAAGGTCCCTTTGCTGTCTAGACAAATGAACCCTAATGTTGTAAGGTTAAGGCCTGGATTAACCTTGGATCAGGTTAAAATGGAGTGCCCTTCGATGACGTACCAAGAGGCTGCTACGTTAGAAGCAACAGCTTCTTCTGTCTTTCAGGCTGCTTCTTGGTTGGACCTTTGGTCAACAGCAGTGGCGAAAATTGCATCCTCGGAAGCAACAAGAAAAGTAGTGTGGATGAACCATTGTTCATTAGATTACTACAGTCAGGTTCCAAGGCGATTGCGTACCTGACAAACGTAAGTGCCAATGTTTGGGCAAATATCCTGCTAATGAGGAGAGATGCAGCGTTGGCTAGACTAAGCCGCAATGTGGATTTGGATTCCCTGTTAGCAATGAGGAATGGGGATATCTTGGAATCGTAACTGCTGTTGCCAGAGGTCATACTGGAAGAGGCGATAGATAGAAGGAGGATGGACACTAACGATAGGTTGGTGCAACAGGCAGTTAGGAAAACGTGAAAACGTCTACAGTCAAACTACTCCTTTGGAGGGAAGACAACAGCAGATGTCTCGAAAGAAGACAGTGAGCATAGCATCCCTAATAGAGTCACAAGACCCTCTTCCCCAAAGAGGATAACTCATCGGCCCTTTCACAATAGAAACAACAGAGGAAGGGGCAATAGGGGAAGAGGGAGAGGCTCAAGAAGATAGGATAGGCGCCTCCCATCACTCGGCCACACCAGTGGGGGGGAGGGGTTCGCCTGGCAAATCACTGGAAGGTGTGGCAGGAACTAGGGGCAGAGCAGTGGGTGGTGGATGTTCTCAGGATCGGGTATTTGATCCCGTTCGAGTAACCCCGCCCCTGACAGATCAACCATTACCCCACGTCACTTATGCCCACAAATCTCAGAAGGCCACTATTCTGCAGGACGAAGTGAAGAAGATGATGGAAAAAGGAGCTGTGCAACAAGTATGCAGTCCGGCAAAAGGCTTCTACAGCAGGATTTTCCTGGTACCCAAAGCCAACGGGAGTGGAGGACAGTAATAGACCTGTCAACACTGAATCTGTTTATAAGGAAAACCAGTTTTCAAGATGGAAACTCCGAAAACGGTTCTACAAGCAGTCAGAATCGGAGACTTTATGCTGACAGTCGATCTAAAGGACGCATACTTTCAGATACCAGTCATCAGTCTTCAAGGAAATTTCTCCGCTTCAGTCTTGCAGGGAAAGCTTTCGAATTCAAGGTCCTGTGCTTTTGATTGACAACGTCTCCTCAGTTTTTACAAGAGTGTTCACCCTCCTCGTGTCGGCGTGGGCGCATGCTCAGGGGGATCAGGCTAATAAGATATCTGGACGATTGGCTGGTGATAGCAAAGTCCAGGGAGAAATTACTCAGGGACAGGGCGGCCCTCCTGCAGCTTTGTCACAGCCTAGGTATTGTGGTGATCAGGAGAAGTCGCAGTTGGATCCAGTCAACGTTTGGAATATCTGGGAATGGTGATAGACACAACACAGCCGAAGTATTCCCGACAGACCAAAGAGTAGAGAAATGCAAACAAGTGGTGAATGCCTTTCTGGGAAAACAGACACAGCCAGCAAGACAGTGGCAGGTGGTGCTGGGAATCCTAACCTCCCTGGAGAAGCTAGTACCACAAGGAAGGCTACACCTTTGGTCCCTACAATGGAGGATGAAGGAGTTTTGGTCACCAACAGAGAATCACCCGTAGAGCAAATTCCCTTGTCGGCAGAAGTGAGGAAAGACTTGCTGTGGTGGTGAACGACGACAATCTGACAGTGGGTGTCCCCCTTCAACAATCCTCCCCAGACCTCTTGCTGTTCTCGGATGCGTCACTAGAAGGCTGGGGAGCCCATATGGAGGAGTTGATGGTGTCAGCAAAATGGAGTTGCAAGGACAGAGAACTCCATATAAACGTGCTGGAGTTGAAAGCAGCTTTTCTGGCTCTACAGGAATTCAGGGAGAGAGTAAAGGGACACTCAGTGGTATTGATGTCAGACAACACCACAGTAGTAGCTTATATAAACAAGCAAGGAGGCCTAGTTTCTCGCCATTACATGTGATGACAGTTCAACTTCACCAGTGGGCTATAGAGAACCTGGTAGACATCAAGGCCAGGTATATTCCGGGAAAAGAAACATAGTGGCCGACAAGTTGAGCCGCAGGGATCAGATTCTGGGAACGGAGTGTCCTGCACCAACAGGTAGTGGACAGGATGTTCATGTTGTGGGAAGGACCGATCATAGACCTATTCGCAACCAGGTTACAACAAAAGTTGGAAGTGTATTGTTCAGTAGTCCCAGACGCAGAGGCAGTAGCAGAAGATGCGCTACAACACCCCTGGGACAATCTGGACGTGTACGCATTTCCTTCATTTTGTCTAATCCGTCAGGTTCTGAACAGGGTAATGCGGTCTCAGAACCTCAAGATGACCCTGGTAGCCCCGTTATGGCCGAAAGCAGAGTGGTTTCCAGACCTACTGGAACTCCTAGTAGATGTGCCCAAGAGAGTTTACCTCCATGGAGCAACCTTCTGTGTCAGCCGCACGTGGAGAGGTACCACCAGTCGGTGAAGTCCCTATCGCTTCCCGGGTGGAGACTGTCAAGTATCTCCTCCGAGCGCGAGGGTTTTCGCAGAAAGCAGCAACTCAGATGGCAGGTAATATCAGAAAATCATCTGCGACAGTATACCAAGGAAAGTGGTCAGCATACTGTGATTGGTGTCGTAGAGGGAACTTGTCCTCCACTCGGTACCACTATTCAGCAGTTAGCAGACTTTCTGATATATCTCAGAACAGAAAAACATATGTCTGTATCTGCAGTGAAAGGGTACAGGGCGGCTCTAGCCTCAATCTTACGAATGAAAGGAGTGGACATATCGTCTTCATGGGAGTTGGCCATGCTGATGAGGAGCTTTGACTGTCATGCGCACTAAAGGAGCTAAAAGCCCCAGATTGGGATCTGACCAAGGTACTGAGTAGTCTGACAAAACCCCCCTACGAACCACTAAGGCAGTCCACAGATAGGAGCCTGACCCTGAAGACAGTCTTCTTATTGGCCCTGGCTTCAACCAAAAGGGTGTAGGTACATGGCCTCTCATATCTCATAAAGCACTCGAGAGGTTGGAGATCAATGGTATTTGAGTTTGTCCCAGAATTCGTGGCCAAGACCCAAAATCCAACAATAGTAGACGGCAGATTCGACTCCTTTACCATACCTTCCTTGGCAGACTTTGTAGACAACGACAAAGCTGAGATGCTCCTGTGCCCCGTCAGGGCACTAAGGGAGTACTTAAAGAAGAAGGCAAGGACTCAGGCCGGGGTGCCGGAGGTTGTTCGTAAGTACAGGACGGAACAAGAAGGAAGTGTCCTGGAATACATATCGTTTTGGCTATAGGGCAGACAATCAGAGATGCTTATACGGCAGAAGACAGAGGGTCAGATAGCCAGGTGGGAGCTAGAGCTCATGACATCAGGGGCGTGAGTGCTTCCCTGGCATTTAAGAAGAACATGTCCGTGGATAGAATTCTGAAAGCTGGTGTGTGAAAGAAACGCCAAACAACTTTCACCTCATTTTATTTGAAAGATGTTGCCCATAGATCCTTGGACACCTTTTCCTTGGGTCCATTGGTGGCGGCCCAACAAGTGATATAGTTCATCCAGTGCCCCTGGCGGGTCAGTTTGCGTCTAGTCTAAGATGAAGGTATGAAAGTAGAATGAATGGGATGACTGGTCTTTTTTCTTTACTACTTTCTTCCTACTCCTTTAACTACGGGCAATATGAAGGAGAGGTTACCGCCGTCATGTGCTGGAACGGACTAGATGCAGGTGAGGTGGTCAGCCATACTGTGAAGCTATCTTAGGTGATGATATACTTTTCAGTTATCAACACGCCCCTCTGGATAGGGAAAAGAGGGGAGGTGAAGTGGATCCAGTTGCAAGGGACAAGAGTAAACAGTAGAATGGTATCTACACCCAGTGGGAGAAAAGCAATAGATCCGCGTATATCTTTGGTCCTAGGTTCATTGTCCATTCTCTTAGAATTTCCCTATATATTCGGAAATGGATAAGGTGGCAAACTCCCAGTCAGTTGTAGAGACTTACCTCCCTCCAATAGTAAGTCTATCCTAATGTTAAGACCGAAGGTTTGTTTCGTGTATGAACAAATACCAAATTTGTAAGTAATTTGTATTTTTCATAACTAACAAACCTGAGGTCTTAACAGTTAAAGGCCCACCTCGAACCACCCCTCTAGCAGTCTAAACTGGGTTAGAAATATAACTGGTGGGTCACAGGTAGCCGTGGGCATTCTGGGTATACATGCCCCGTGACCTGGTATAGATGCCATTAGTCCCTGGATCTCACAAGTGTAATTTTAATTCTACCGGTTTCCAGCTTGGCGCTAGTAAATCCTAATGTTAAGACCTCAGGTTTGTTAGTTATGAAAATACAAATTAGTTACAAATTTGGTATTTTATGTCTCAGACTGGTGCCAAACTGCCTATCAGCCCTGAAAATCACTCACCCACACCAATAAATTGAATACTGGTGCTAAAAATCTGGTTAATGTCATTAGCCAAGTGTCATAAAATTGAAGCGCCATTAACCGATGCTGCCGATAAGTGGAGGCTGGCTGTATTGTGTAGTATGATCAAACTACTATTTTATTAATAATGATAATAATCCCTTATTATTAATTGTTTATTAGTCATGCATCAACAAATAAATTGTGTGATTTCTTTTCATATTTAGCCATACTAATTCTGCCAAACCCTCTGCAAAGCTCTCATCCAGTCATTCAGAGACTTCAAGTCATGCTGCACAGTAAACTGCATGTGTTTATGCTCCTTTTAGTTGCTAATAGGTGGATCAAGAAGTGTCAGCATTTTCCATCTATCATGCAGGCAAGAAACAATCATGGGAAGATAAATAAGCTCTTCTTAACACAGAGATGCATGCCACTAGCTCTTACTGTATGTCATCAGGCTCTGGTAACTCAGCTGACATGTGCCACACAGCATGATCCCCATCTTCCTGTATCTCACGGCATTTGCTGCACTTACGTTATTCATGCCGTACCCTCCGTTCTAACTTGCAAGTATTGGCTGACTTCCATAATTCTCACTTTGTTGTGCACAGGCACATCATGAACTCCGTCAGACTCAGTACTGAATGAGGTGTATATGGAGGTCAATCATATTCTTGCATATTAGGAGAATGATCTACACTTAATAATAAACAAGAATAATGATAAAGAACAAATAATTAACAACTTCCCCATAAGACATTACTAAATGTATAATAATTAGTCATCACAAGAAACAAAACCTGATGATTTGAAAGAAATACATGCCACAAAGGCATTTAAATAAAAATAAGAATGCTTACAAACTCAGATTGTTACAAACAGTAATCCTGTACGTTGGTAAGTAAGAATCAGTAAACCACAGCAGGCATTGGTCTACAAAAACATAAGAGGCAATGCCTGCTCTAGAGAACAACCAAAAGGCTGCTAACAGACAAACAAGTTATCCTAGAGCATTTGTTAAATTCTTGAAATAAAAGAAAGCCTACAAAAGGAAAAAATATAAACTATAAATATATAAAAATAATCTAATGATAATCTTAGGAAGGAAATTCTTGCTCTTAATCTCTTCTAAGGTAGTACTAATGTTGATCATAAGGAAGATGACAATTCCCTGCAGATGAATGGGAAAACAATGACTACGTATCCTTGACAAATCAATGAGTAGTCTGGTGACAAAGCATGTGGGCACACAGACAAACTAGAAATGAATTGGGTTTGTAGCTGAGATTTCCCAGACCATACAATGCAAGTACAATACTCACCGGTTGGTGATGGATTTTCTTCTTATTATTAAGGAAGTTTGCCGGGGAAACCTTACATGGCGAACAAATTGGCACTATAAATTATAGTTTTGTTATTGATCTTAGTTTTATTCAGTTACTTGTGTTCCACAACCAGTCTTTTTCACTATTACTCAGAAGTTGTATCTGGAAAATTGGCTATTCACAATTCACTGGGAAAGTTCACTGCCAGTCATACTCATGAAGCAATTCATCACTAAAATTTTTTATTATTTATTTGCATATATTTTTAGTCTTTCACTCAGATTTTAGTGTCAAGTACCTGACAAAACAGTTTAATACTCTGGCATAGGAATATTAACAGTGGAGATTGACTGGAATAGCCCCTCAGCTTATTCAGAGGAAGTGTAGTCTTATACTCTGATATTATTAAAAATATTTAATCAACCCTTCTTGGGAAATGCAACTTCAGTTTATTCAGACAGATAAAAGAAAAAAATTATGATAGATAAAAAAATGACTGGATATAAAAAATTACTTTTTCTATCCATCCAGTATACTATTTGTGTATGTTCTGTGAAATAATTGCAATATATCTTAATTTGTCTGTTTTCTTTTTGTATATTTGAATCTAAAAGAAATGGGTACTAGAAAATATGTGTAAACACTTTTTTCCTTCCCTTTTTTTGGGGTAATGAATTGTTGATGAGCTGTTGGCAGTGAGTTTGCATAACTGCCTCAGAAGATAGTCACCATTTAGAATAGCTACCATCAGACCAAAATGATGCAAATTAAGCAGAACATAAGCTACATGTTATTCATTTTTGTTTTATGAATATACAATAAAGTATTTTGTTTTGTTTTATTAGCAGGTGGAAAATGAAACCAGGGAAGTGAGAATCAGATGAATGTTCGAAAGGGCGAAGTGTGCGGCGTTTGCTTAGCTGGAGGCGTAGCAAATTGACATACGGAGGCACTCATATCATCCCCCCCCCCCGTGTGCTAATCTTTGGCTGAACTGTGTAGATCTTCTTTTACCATCTCTAACGCCTGTCACTTTACTTTGATGCTATCTATGGATGTAGTATATGAAACAATAGTAAGTTATTTTCTACTACTGCTCATCTAGTCATTCATTCATTCTTCTTCCTTTCACATTCCAGGAAACATTACCAATCATAAATGCAATGCTCTTTTTCACTAGTGGCATCACTCATAATTTTATCCGTAACATTTGCTAAAATACAGAGTAGAAGTATGTTTGATGTATATTAAATGTATTTTAACCTCAATTTAGCAGCAAATATATTTCAGTTTACTTATACATCAGTTGTCCTACTTAACCTGCCTGTTTTTGTGTTTGGAATATACACGGAATAATTAAGGAAACAAAGTTTATCTTGTTTTGGACCCATGGACCAAGTGCCTTATTTGCCAGCATATAAGACCCCAGCTTTACATCAAGAAATGTTTGGGTAAAACAGAGTCTATAGCCCTTTTCACAGAGCAGGTCCTTTTCTAAAGATTATATGAAGGTAAAATGGCACTAACTCGGCAATAAGTTCCCTCAACATTAAGCACAGTATATCAAAGTGAAGTAAAATGAATGAGTAGTGTTTTATTGGAAACATTTTGATGTACATCAGGGAGTGGAAAAAGTTGTGGCTTTCCAGAGCGCACACTTCAAAGAAGTCACATGGAGAAAGGACAATCTATAACCCTCTGGTAGTAGCGTTTGAGCCAGGTTTGCGTTGTATGATTTTTCACTTTTAGGATGTATCAAGTTGTGAGCGGGAACTGTTCTCATGAAGTAAGGCTAATTATGATTACAGTACCTTTAGGTTAGTATGAACAAAAATTTGCAGCATATTTGTGCATCCTTTGTGTATTCAAATGTGTGTCAACTCTTATTTACAGGCTTATTAACTTTAAAAATGAAAAATTGTACTACATTATAGTATTTTTTGGTATTATTACAAACTGTTTGTTTATAATGTTTCAGTCTGTGGACTGTGCAAGTCTAATCACTTTGGTTAGCTCTTCCCTTGTTTTTTTTTCAGAGACATTGGGCAAAGCCTGTGTAACCCCATGCTTACTTGGTCTACAGACCACTGTGTGGAGGCAACTTTACATCTTGTACTTTACCCTGGAAGTACACCTGGTTGAGATAATCCTACTTGCCCAATATGTGCTCAATCCTCATATTGTGCCTGTGCCAATAGTGGGTTGGATCATGAAATGTTCTTTCTCAACACACCAGCTCTGTTATTGCATGGCAGTGCCTTTGCACTCCACCAGTAAAGTGTGAGTTAAGTTTTACTGCCCTTCTGTGTTCTTGGACTTCAGTCCTTATTCCCCTACCTGTTTTCCCCACATATTTGTCTCCACAATTGCTGCAATTAAGTGTACCCCCTACATCATCTGCATTACTGTCTTTTCCTTCCAATTTATTTTTACATATTTTGTTTTTTACGGTGTTATCACAAATTTATATTTATCTTCAACTTTGAGGTAATATGTTTTCATTTTGGCATAAAAGGGAGGTAAACAACAGTGCTCTACAAGATTTTAGGCTGCTTAGCATCAAGCGGCCTAATATCTTGTTAAATTAAAATTTTTGAAGGAACATAAAGTTACTAAGAATTTTGTCAGGGGTGGAGCTCAGACACTTGACAAGGAGAGAGCCCATTTCACGTGTTTGGAGGTGTAATAGACTTGTGTATATTTTTTTGGTCAGCATTCCCGGACTACAATTTTTGCCTACCACATATCACTTTGTTCCCTGTGACCTTAATATGGGCAAAGACGGTGATTTGAGTTAAGAGATAATAGGAGAGGTATGAGCATTGAAGCAATCTGGCCTTAAAACAAAGCAGACATCTGATCACCTGGGTGTGAGGAGGCATTCAGTTCGTCACTGGGCTGCCAGATTTAACAAAGGTGGCAATCATGAGAGTACATCTCAGACAAAGTGCCCCGGTATGCCTAAGAAGACTTCTGATCAAAGTTTGACTGTTCTCAAGCATCAGTTAGAAAGTAAATGACGTGTGGGAAAAGTCAAACTTTGGTCAGAGGTTGTCTTAGGCATACCAGGGTGCTTTTTATGAGACAGAATCTCATGATTGCCATTTTCGTTAAATCTGGCAATCCAGCGTCGAACTGAACGCCTCCTCACATCCAGCTGATCAATACATATCTGCTTTGTTTTAAGGCCAGATTGCTTCAATGCACATATCTCTGCTATTATATGTTGACTCAAATCACCGTCTTGGCCCATATTAAGGTCACGGGGCAATAGAGTGATATATGGTAGGCAAAAATTGCGGTGGGAGCACTGACCAAAAAATATATACAGCCGTTTATTAAACCTCCATACACGTGATTGAGAACTCTTCTATTTGTCGTGTCTAAGCTCCACCCAATTTCTAAATAACTTTTCCATTCCTTCAAAATTTGATAAGATATTAGGCCACTTGATGCCAAGTGACCTAATATCTTGTTTAGTACTCTATTTTCTTGTTTTCTTTATATCTTGTACTCTACATTTCCTCTAAAAAATCCTTCTAGCTTTGTTGAGGGCCCTTTTTCTGAACCATTCCGGGTATGCTAATGCATCGAAGCTTTTATCAATGTAATTTTTTTCTTTATATCTTAACAAGGGTCACACGTTCTCATTGGCCTAAGAAATAAACCTGCTAAAATACCTATTTTTATATCATGACTGTGAAAAGAGAAGAAAGGAATACGTATACGAGTTTGTGTGAGGGCTTTCTATGTGCTGAATTCATATCCTGTTTTCTTTTATCAGGGGCTAAAAAGGGCAGTTTATTATTGTTACTTTTCTCTAATATACATCATAATAATATAATAATATAGTAATGATATAATATATAATAATAAATGATACTGTACAATACCGTGTCAATATAATAAGATTACATAAATTATACAGGTACTCACCGGGGATGAATGTTGATTAAGAGGGCCGGCCGGCTAATGCCATTTTTTAAGGACAGGACTTTGACATTCATACCACCTTATAAGGCGACTTGGGACATCTCCAAACCGCATATGATATTCCCCTCTGACCTTTGGTTTTGTGATGCCCTTGTGATTTATCATGAAAACAACCATTTTTCAAATTCTATCTCTTCCCTTGATATTTAATATTAAGAATTGGGATTACTACCATATATAGACCTGATGTAGACCTCCAGTCAAATGAGTTTTTTTTCTAAAAGTCATTTTTTTTCTAGATATGAATTTTTCATTATGGTAAAAAAATACTCTATAAATTAGGAACAAAGTCTAAAAAAAGGCGGAAAAAAAATGGAAAAAAGGGCTCGTATTTGATTATTCTATAATGTTTTTCTAAGTTATATAACCAAATTTCAATGTTATAGCTTTAAAACTAACAGTGGAGAAGATAGAATTTGAAGGTTTATAAGTATAGTTTTGAGATACGGGGCGTTCAAAGTTTTCCTTTGTATTTTTATAAAGACAGTGTTAATAAATAATGATTATTATGAATGTATATTTCTATTTTGGGTATTAATAAACCAAAACTATGTTATTTATCATAATTTAATCATAAATAATGATCCCTTTGCTCATATATCATAGCCTGGGCCACTGCGTCAGGCAAGACGGAGCACTCCTTCCCACGCAACTCTCTCTCTCTCCTTCACTAACTCAGCTTATTACAGCGAATTTTCTTCTTCTGTATGTTAGCGAGAGTTTTCCTTGTATTTTCCTCTTTGGCATGATGAAATTATTCTTGCCAAAAAAAAGATAAACAAACATAAAAGCAAGAGAATGTGAGAGGTGAAACTCGAACGTGTACTCTCTTTTTACAAAGACAATGTTAATAAATCATGATTATTATGAATTTCATATTCCTTTTCTGGTATTAATAAACCAAAACTATGTTATTTATCATAAATGAAGATTCCTTTGCTCAAAGATCGTAGCCTAGGGCGCAGTGTGACGTGTGCGTCAAGAAAGACGGTGGTGGTACTTAATATGCAACCCTCCCTCTCTCTCTTCACTAACTACGCTAATATCACGTATATTATGATACTCTGTAATCATATAAGAGCAAATTTTCTTCGTCTGTATGTTAGCCAGATGTTTTGCTTGTCTTTTCCTCATTGGCATGATGAAATTCTTGCCGAAACAAATATAAACATATGTAAAAGCAAGCGAATGTCAGAGGTGAAACTCCGTGTACACTACATCGGGTTTGTGCTCGCACTGAATCGTGGTTGGTAGCTGACTTCCCTTCTGAGACTCATGGAATCTCTACAGATGCCATTGCTCACAATTTCTTTGACAGTAATTATCAAAAATTATGATAACAGAAGAAATATTGCATTTTCGTGTGACGGATCAATGTTTTTGGCTTATTGAGTTACGTTTACTAATTACCCTGTAACTACTAAAGTAAGAGGAATTTTGACGAAATGTTGCGTATATGTATTCTGCATTGCCATATGAAGCTCCATGAATTTTTTCACGACTGCATTTTTTGCCCTATACCCCCATATTGTATAAGGGTTCTGGCCGGCCCCTTAAGATAATGATGATGAATTAGTTGTGCAGTTCGATGAATGACGATGAAGGTATGACTGCACAGCAAAACAAGAATAGTTATATCTCCTCTGGGGTGCCTCTTCCCCTTCTTCAGGGGGCTTGAGGAGGCGCTTCTTCAGGCACTTTGGGAAGCACTTCTTCAGGTGCTTGGGAAGGCACTTCTTCAGGGATTTAGGGAGGCTTTGAAGGGTTCTTCTTTGTCCGTTTGATAAACATGGTGATAGACATCTGTCGCTTCTGCTTCATGCTTATGTGGGTGTTATATAGGGTGCCATTGCCACATCAAGGGCATTTGAAACTGTAAAGCCTTCCATATTAGGATCCCATCCCACTCCTGTGCCTCCTTGATTATCCTCATAAGTTAGGACAACATTTATTTCCAAGACAGTCCCTCATCCTCCTCCTCATCTCCTGAACCTGCATGTCTTCTTCCTCACTCACTGGCAGACTTTGTCACCTCGGGATGATGTCTTAGAAATCTTCTCCACCAAGCATCCTCGCCAATGTGGACTGCCTTATCCATGGCTGAATGTTTAATATCTTCACTCCAGCCACAGCATCTTCCAGCAGGCATTAAAGGTCGCAGTCCTCATGTCATTCAATGATAGGTAGATGATGGTCATACATGTGGTAATCGGGAATTTACGCCAATTCAGTAATGCCTCAATCTTACAAGAGGTTAGGTTCCAGACCCCCTCGTATAAGTAAAATTTTTGCATAAATTGGCACCGTCTCTAAAAATGCTAATACTAAATGCTTATTTCTAGAGTAACAACGACAAATATGACCTTAATCATTCTCCCGAAGTGTCAAGCTAACTTTTAAATGAAAATTAAAGTTATTGTAATTTCATTTAAAAGTTAGCTTAATACATTAACCATTAAAAAGAAATGGTTGGTAAAAATATAGGAGAGTGGAAGATTCCATTTACTATTTCTCTCTAGTTCCTTGTTGGACGAGCGGTTTTCGCGCTCACCTGGCAATTCGGTGGTCCAAAGTTCGATTCTCTGTGCTGCCAACTAGGAACCAGAGGAATTTATTTCTGGTGATGGAAATTCATTTCTTGATACTATAATGTAGTTCGGGTCCCACAATACGCTGTTGCTAGGTGACCAATTGGTTCCTAGCCATGTAAAAATATCTAATCCTTCAGGCCAGCCCGCCCTTTAGGAGCTGTTAATCAGCTCAGTGGACTGGTTAAACTAAGATATACTTAACGTAACTATTGCAATACACTCCCTGAACACCTGAATTAGCCCTGGTCACTAACCAGCCCGAACTATATCCCCACATATTTACCCACTAAGTGGGTAATTTTAACTGTCAGCGTTACCAATGCTGCAGGTAAAATCTAGTCAAATGAGTTACCTGTGTTACCGTTGGCAACGCTGCCGCAAATACCGGCCACCAGTGGCCTGTCTCCTCATTCCTCAATTGTTTTTTGTTCGCCTAGCTGTGCGGATCAGTCCCACACCAGGCGAACTTTTGGTCATTTAGCCCGACCCCACTCAAAGAGTTTTCGCATCTTGGTTACAAACTACGAATTTTCCCGTTTCAGTTTGGATAGCTACTTTGTACTCGCTATGGATAAGTTAGGAAATAAACGTCATCGCCTTCTACAAACGCCTCGATGATCGAGCCTTCTACTGCTGGATATGTTGGTGCTCATCGGCTCTAAAATAACGTTGTCGCCGACTGCAAACGCCTCTGCTTCTACTTCATCTACAGTTCGACGATCGAGCCTTCTACTGCTGGAATTAGTGGTGCTCATCGGCTCTGCACGCCCTTCAAGCGTAGGATGAGTACCCGCATACATGATCGACGTTCTTTTTCGTTATTTCGTGTAGGAAGGTTTAGTGCAATACTAGTCAGAGATGTTTGTCTTGGTCAGGAGACAACGAAACATTAGTTAGTTATTCCAGAAATTAGTGGACAGATATCATATAGTATGTTAAGCATATTTCTAGCCTGACGAATAATTTAACCAAAATAGAGATAGTGGTACTAGTACTATAGTGAATTCTAATCTTTCTTTTCAGCCCCCCCTGCCTGTTCCAGAACCAGCCCTAACGGGTGCTGGGGGTGATGGAGAACTGCAAGCCTCCGAGTGGGTAGGTTCTGCCGGCCCCCCCGGCGCGGAGCAGGCAGTGTTGGCAGCAGATTTCCCCTCCCCTCGATTTGTAAGTTCTCAGGATGATGAAAATTTAGGTCAGATACAGACGAGTAGGGATAATAGGCTAAATAGTGTTTAGGAAGAGAAGTGCAGGCTTCTTCCGGTCGGTTTTCTATTATAAGTAGCCTAGTAGTTTATAGAGGGACAGTGTCCTTAGAGCTCTTGGGTGTTTCTTGCTTCGAGTTCCTTGCGTCCAGAATCTTTTAGGCCATGGTTGGCCGTTCAGATCTGGTTTCGGGTCTGTCGGGTTCTGAAGGTTGAATACTTATCCTTCGTCTTTAAGGTTTACTTTCCTCTACTTATACGATAGCGTAATTTTTAATATCGACTAATTCTCTGTTCAACGCATATCGACGTACGATAATTCGCTATGTAGAGAAATCGAATAAAATTAACTACGGCTAGCCTAGTGTTCACGATGAATATATTCGTATGCATGTACAGTAGCCTAGCCTAGCCAAAGTATTCGCTGTACTACATAACGGTAGAGTGATTTTTTATAGTGGCTAACGCTTTAGGCTCAGGCATTCTGACTACGGATAATTCAGTACAGGCGTAATTGAAACGAACGAGAATCCGATCTTAGTATAATTCAATATGAATGTAATCGAACAGATGAAGATCAGATTCTGTCCGACTAAAGCATTTATTGTATTGTATGTATCATCATATTAGCGTAGTATAATACTAACTCGGCAGTCATTCACGCTCTGGAATCAGCTGATGGCGAATACGGGTTTTGCGTCGCCGTATCCACCTCATTCTTGTCCCGATTGGCTAGCGTAACTAACGTAACAACTCTTCCTTACTTAGCCAAGTTTGTCGTCTTGAAGGAGACGTGTTTTCTTGAAGGAAACGTGTTTTTCAACTATGTTGGACTTTAACATAGTCAATACTGATATCTTGTGGCATATAATTAGATGTCAGTTACTATAAGGAATTCGTTGTATGACGTCTTCATACGTTTTAACAGACTAATGGCTGTCAGTAATTACATTGTGCTTATGTCAATTACAGTTACAAAAGAATTACCAGTTGTATTATTAAATTACAGTGACAACTGAAATTAATATGTGACCTAATAAAGTTAATTTAATTACCTTAAAATATGTAATTTATTAATTTTCAATTAAATTGAAATATGTAATTTATTACTTTTCAATTAAATTACAATTACACAAGCTTGTCAAAACAGCACTGTTGTAGGAGGTGTGGCTTAAACAGACAATGATGCCGGCTAGTCTATTTCCTTGGCTCCAGATTTCAACCATATCACTTGTCTCGGCTAATGTTTTTGTTCCTGGTTACCATAATGAGTATTCTGGATCCTTAACTCATAAAACGAAGTCATGCTGTTCGTCTTACACGATGTAATTTAAGGCCAAAATTGAGTAATACGTCTCATTGGAAGCTAGTTTTTCCCTCAGGCTAGATGCGTAAATTTAGCGATTCCGTTCGTTTTCACTCTTTTTCATAGGTATTACGACCCTACACTTGATTAATCTTTATCGGTGTGAAACACAGTAACGAGCTCTTTCATGCTATTACTTTTTTACCACGGCTGCGTTTGAATTCATACAAAGCTTGGGGACCTCTCTCCAGGTTGCTGATGCACGTAATTTTGCCTTATCAGCTTCAGCTACATTTATAACATGAATACAGTAATTACCGTCGCACGCGGATGAATACAATAAACAGATGTTGTTATCGGATTCGATTACTTTCGCGCGCAGATCAATACAATAAAGTGATGTTGCTATAGGATTCGATCGTATTAGCAACAAGTTCTCGTTCGGGTTGTTCATAGCTGTACTCAGTTATACAGTATATTATCATTAAGATAATACCTTTTAACTTAGAAGAGGGTGCAAATTTATGGAGGTGGAGATGTTAGACGATTGTAATATTCTCTCTCTCTCTCTCTCTCTCTTCTCTCTCTCTCTCTCTCTCTCGTCTCTCTCTTCTCTCTCTCTCTCTCTCTCTCTCTTACTTTCCTGATTTCATTTTTTATTTCTCTACTATGCTGTTTGTTCACCCTCTCCTAACAATTGACTCATTGTGCAACAGAGGTTTTTCTTCCTGTTACAACCTTTTCAAACATTTTTTCTGTCAATTTCCCTTCAGCGCTGAATGACCTCATAGTTCTCAATATTCGGCCTTTGGCCTAAATTCTATTTTAAACCCTACAATCTCGCTGTCTGATGCACGATGCTGCCTACGCCAGCTGCGCGAGAGACATAGGAAGACTATTTGCTATGTAGTTCCGATTTTAAATACTAACCCCATCGTAAAATCGAATTAACGTAAGTTAATTACGGTAGCTTCAATACGGACTGTATTCACGACCACGTCTTGAATAATTCCTGATTTTCTAATGTTTCTCAGATTATCATGGGGAACAGAGTCGGTCTAGTTTTCTCTCGCCCAGTTTTTTTTCTTAAAACTTATAATGTCTTTACACAACCTTCTTCAGCTGCTCATTCTTCGGATGTCGCTTCGGAGTCTTCTCGCTCATCCTGTTTTTATTTACCAATATCACAGCAGAGCCAGAGTTTCATTGTTTCATCCTGAAATTTGGAGATGATTTCAATCTCTCTCTCTCTCTCTCTCTCTCTCTCTCTCTCTCTCTCTCTCTCTCTCTCTCTCTCTCTCTCTCTCTCTCTCTCTCTCTCTCTCTCTCCGGGGTTAAAGGAAATAATTTGGAGGGGCTGCCTTCGTAGCACCTTCCACGGGTCCTATAGTTTCTCAGGCTGCTGATGGTTGATGCTCAAGGCGGTATCCGCAACTCCGTATTTTGGTCCTTACTTGTTTTGAGACGTAGTGTGTCCTCCGTAGTTTCTTAAGGAGGCTACGGCAGTTGGAGATTCACCTGCGCCATTGTTTGACTGTATCGATACCGGTTGTCACCACCCACTCCTTTCATAGGGTAGTTAGTAATCTTCGTTCCCATTAATATACCTTAGGAGTGTGAGACGTAACGTACCGCGGTAATTGCTGGGGGGGGGCTACGGCCGTTCGCAGTTCGTCTGCATCGTAATTAGCACCTTTTGTGCCCTCGGCCCCCTTTCTTAGGGTAGCTGGTAATTCCTTCTGCGGCTCCCATTGGTTCCGCAGTTCGTAACCCGTTATTAAAGCACTGTACCGCACAGTTGGTTCTCCACCTGCACAATGTCGGCGCTAGGTGTTCCTGTGGGTTACTCGTAGTGACTTTTCTCTCCTTATTTTCTCAACTTTTTCCTGCTGCTTTTCTGTTCCGTCCTTAAGGGGTTTTTCAAGGTGGTTCGACCTTGATTCCGTGTCTGGGAGTACTACTTTCCCTCACTTGCTCCGGACTCCAGTCTAGGTTTAGTACGTATTGGTAAAGGGGGTTAGTTGGATCTCGTTTTTGCGACTTCTTCGCTCTTTAGGGTGTTGCTCGCCCATTGTAATCGTCCTGGTCTCGTGTCATAGTCACTGATGAGTGCGGAGTTTCACAGAAAATTGAGACTGGTTCAAGGTTAGGTCATCGTCTTGGTTGGTACACGTTTGGCGCAACAGTTATGGGAAGTGACTTGCCATCTGTGGGGCGTTCATCGCCAAAGTATATTGGCTCAGGCGTAACGTTATCGTCACTGGGTAGTGACGGTATCCGCAGTCGAGTGACTAACTCTTACAGGTTTTGCGGAACTGGTGACAGACAGTTCGCTCTTGTGAGTGGGTGGACAGCGGTCGAACAGCAGGGGTTACATCATGATGTCTGGGGGGGAGTGCGGGTTGCGCAGTCGAGTACGACTTGCACAGGAGTTTATCATCTTCTTGTTGGTATATCGTTGCGCAATCGGTTCGGTAGGCTCAGATATGATGAGATCTTATATGTCGTTTGGTATCGAGCAGCCGGGCGTAGTAGGTTCCGGGTTCTGGGTGCTGCTCTTGTCGGGGTTCGGCTTTTCTCCTTTTTTTCCTGTTCCGGTGTGGCCGGACAAGTCTGACAGAGGATAGATACCTTTGAAGAGAGACTCGTTTGCTAGTGTGGGTTTTTTTTTTTCCAGCGAAGGAAGCAAGTATAACGGATTGTGGACTTTGTCCATTCTATCTTTCCGCATTCCAGGCTCCGGAGGGATCTCAGTTAATTCAAGTAATGTTTGATATGTTGTATTCAACCAAACCAGCAGTCTCTCAAACATTAAGTAGGGTAGTCTGGTTTCGGCGAGTCGGTCAATTTTTTGAGGAAGGACTCAAGCTAGCATCATTTTCTGTATGAGTAGCGGGTAACTCCTCTGCCGGAGTCAGACTTACGGTTTACGAGTCAGTTGAGGTTTTTCTCTATTGGGTTCCTTCATTGATTCGTCTGGTAAGGGTTACGAATCATGAGGCTCGTATTTGGAGGATACCTTTCACAGCCACTCTGTGTGGATGTGGTGAGAGTTGATGGGTGTTTCTCTGAGCCTGGACTGTTTGATAACCTCTTCACTTTGGTTTCGAGGGGGTTTGCATACCAGACTAACATTTCTGAGGGTTATGCTATGTTCTTGGCAAGGAGAGGAGGAACTATTGTTAAATCATTGCTTCAGTGCTATCCGGACACTCATAAGAATGAGTTCTTGGTCAATCCAAGGGCGCAAGTATGCGGAGGGCTACCCTTTGGCTTCCAGAGGAATGTTTCGCTGTCGGCGATTGTGTAAGTGGTTATTTGAGAGTCGTTGTGGTTTTTCACAACACCGTACCTTAAGGAATTTCAGTTCCTTCAGAGGTTACTCTCGGGGTCCTGTCGTTGCGGTAACTCAGTTTTATAGTTGGCTTGGTAGAGTTAGGGTGTTAGAAGTTTAGGGAAGCAGTGATAGTCTAAAGGAAACTTAAGGGTGTTAGAAGTTTAGGAGGCATTGATAGTCTAAATGAACTTAATGGTGTTAGAAGTTTAGGGAGGCAGTAATAGTCTAATGAACTCTAGTGTTTCTGTTGGTCAAGCTTAGACAGTGTGGTGTCCCTTAGGCCTTGAGGTTAGGCAGATCCCGATGGTCATGTTGGAATAACTACTACTTCTTCAGCACAAGTCATCTACATCAGTGAGCAGTAGAGAACTGAAGGTCCTGCCACACTTAACTTCTCCTCCATACATGAGAGGCCTACATAGCCACATGGGAGGTTCACCATTTCCCCTCCTGCATGAGAGGTATAGAATACCACATGGGAGGTTCTTCAGACTCAGGCGATACCTAGGACTCGACACCGACGGTATGGTACTTCCTATGCAAGCATCCTCACTTACTGTGAATAAGAAGTATAGCTTATCACATGGGAGGTACTTTTAACTCAGATAGTACCTTAGACTCAACAACTACGTTGAAAGTACTTTCTTTGCAAATATCCTCACCTACTGAGCTGGACAACCAGGTGAGGAGATTTGGTTTTACCTCCATGAATAAGAAGTATAGCTTATCACATGGAGGTACTTTTGACTTAGATAGTACCTTAGATTCAACACTGATGTTGAAGTACTTTCTTTACATCCTCATCTACAAGTTTAGATAACTAGGTGAGGATACATGCTTTTATACATGCTAGGTTGCTTATGAGTTACCTGCGTATGTTCCGTGGACAGGTCGGGCTGAATGAGATTGACCCCGCCTCCGACTAAATGTTGTTAATCGGGCTAATTCAGGTGTTCAGGGAGTGTATTGCAATATGAAGTTTTCATAATAAAACTAATATTGTAATACTTACCTGAACACCTGAATGATTCCCACCCTCCTCCCCACTTCAATTTGATAGTGAATGATTCAATTGAGGAATGAGGAGACAGGCCACTGGTGGCCGGTATTTGCGGCAGCGTTGCAAACGGTAACACAGGTAACTCATTTGGACTAGATTTTACCTGCAGCATTGGTAACGCTGACAGTTAAAATTACCCACTTAGTGGGTAAATATGTTGGGGATATAGTTCGGGCTGGTCAGTGACCAGGGCTAATTCAGGTGTTCATGGTAAGTATTACAATATTAGTTTTATTATGAAAACTTCATATTTTTCTCTTTTTTCCCCCCTCTGACCAATCTATTTTTAACGTAACTATTTTTCTCTTCTTTACCCCCTTTTACCGATCTATTTTTAGAAGTCTTCTCAACCTCATTTTTAAGAACTACTTTACTATTCTGTCTTTGTCTTTGTTCTGAAATTCCTTTCCATGAACAAACAGTGCTTTTTATTTGGACTAATATAACTCTTAGTTATGTGTCTATGTTTTAGAACAGGGCATTTACATCTAGATGGTGAAGGTAAAATTAGATTAATTTAAATAACAAATAGAGAGAGTGAATAAGTATTTAAACACTTTTGCAGGGTTTCGCAAGGATTTGCAAGTTTTCGTGTGTGAAAAACTTGCGTATTATAATTTGGTTCCAATAAAAAGTTTGCGCTATTGTGAATTTGCTCAACTTGAATTGTGTAAGATTGAGGTATTACTTTATGTACTATACATCATTTTGTGCAGGCACATTTATACTTGGAGTGGAGGAGCAATAATGACTCATTGCAAACTATAGTTAGAGCATATGGGATTAGTGCCAGAGAACAAGCAACTCATAAGGTCTTAGGTCAGAATTGGGTCAAAGAGAAAGATACCTTGACATTATATCCCAATAAGATAAATAAGTCCTGTCAGACTAAGAGAGAAGTGTTGAGAACCATTGTGCAGATGTACGATCCTTGGGAGTACTTCTACCTGTTACAGTTCGGGCAAGGATATACTTGCAGAATTTGTGGAAGCAACAACTGGATTGGGATGATCAATGCTCGTACCCATTAAAGAAACAATGGCTCGAGTTATCGGAAGATTATTTCCTTAACTAGGAATAACCCTAACCCTAGGAAAGGGAGCCTCTTTACACATATTCTGGCAATGCCAGGTGAGTCACCATATGGGTAGTGTAGCATACAGGGAGTTAAAGAATGAAAACTCATTTAATGTTTGCGAAGGCAAGAATAACGCCCATTAAAGAAACTCTTCAAAACTTGAGTTGATGGCATTGTTGCTGACAGCAAGAATTGCCAAATTTATTATAGAATCCCTCAAGAAGGACGAGTTTGTTAAACTGTTCGTTTGGTCGGACAGTAAAGTCACCCTAAGTTGGCTAGTATCGGAAAGTGTTCTCCCAATATTTGTGAAAATAGAGTTCAGGAAATAAACTCTTTAATTCCAAAGGTGGTCTTGTCCTCTATGCCTATGGATGATAATCCCAGTGACTGTGTGACACATGGGAAAAGGACAGTGATGATCTTGGATAGTTCTTTCTGGTAGGGGGATCCCCTTGGTTAAAAATTCCTCTTGGCCAATAGACAGGTTGTGGGTGGTGGATCACTTGCACAGGTTAGGGAAGAGAGCATTTTGGTCAATACTGTAGGGGAACCTGATTGGTGATACATACTTGCTGAATTGGGAAGGATTCAGCAAGGTTAAAAAGGTCTATAGGACCACAGCATGGATCCTACTGTTTTTGAATAATTGTGAAGGTAAATGGTGGATTGACCTTGGAGAACTCCAAGATGGCAAAAGAATAAGACTAAAGTCCTCATGCAAAAGGAATTTTTCAAAAGGAATATGAGAGTTTGATGAAGGGTAAGAAATCAAAACTAGCTCTCATAGACCAGTTGAATCTCTACCTGGACAGAGGGGTAATAAGGTGTATGGGTAGACTAGAATACACACAGTTACCCAAGGGTGCAAAGTTTCCTATACTGTTGCCGAAAGAGTTGCTACGTTACTTGGGTAATTATTAAAGGAGAACATGCTGCTAATGCTCATATGTGTAAATGCAGTTGTGGCGAGTGTCAGGCAACAGTTATGGATCCCACAGATAAGACAACTAAGTAAAAGTATATTAACAAGTAACACCATTGTGTTATTTGTAGGAGAACGCAGTGGAGGCCTTATAGGCCCAATGTAGTTCCTCCATTACCCTAGTTCAGGGTGCAATGTAAGCAACCTTTTAATACCACAGGCATGGACTACAATGGTACATTATGGTTTAAGGGGAATGGGCAGAGCCCTAAGAAGACTTAAATCATCTTAATTACATGCCCAATAACCAAGGCATAGGTGTGGAACTAGTTGGTAACCTGTCCTGTGACTCATTCCTCGAGTTTTAGAAAGTTCTGCGTAGAAGAGGTTTCCCAGCACCTGTTGAGTGACAATGCCTCCATGTTTGTAGTGGCATCAGAATATCTTAAGACCATGTCAGAGAATCCCCAGGTTAAAGGAACATCTATTAGATATAAAGTGTGGTAACTGGAAGTTCATTCCAGTAAGAGCACCATGATTTGGTGCTAAATGGGAAAGGCGGATAGAACTTCTAAGTCATGACTAAAACATATCATAGGCCAGGTCTTACTTGGTTTTAAAGAACTGACCTGTGTACTTGTGGAGCTGGAATGGATCATCAATGATAGACCATTAAGTTACGTGCCCAGGGATTTGAATCGGTTGGAAATTTAACCCCTAACCATTTGATTCTTGCGAGAAAGCTTACGTCCTTCCCAAGAGAAGTACGTAGCAAGTTGGGAAGAGATCTCTGGTGACCATACATATGGACAGAGAAAGTTCACTGATTGAAAATTTTCCTGAATGTGTTCAAGTTGTACAACAACCTTTGGAAAAGATGGGAGAGGGACTAATAACGTTAAGAGTGACCCATAGAGTAGGAACGATGCATAGCTCTTGGTCCAGGATTGGGGAAATAGTCCTCATTCGTGATGAGTGGCCAAGGGGCAAGTGGAAGTTGGGCAAAGTGATTGAGTTACATAATGGGGCAAGACAAAGCCCCAGAGTGGCTACTCTAAGAACTGCCCATATCTAGTTCGAACTGTAATAAGTTATACCCCCAGAGCTGTCGCAGCAGATAGAAGAAATTAATCCTGTGACAGATGACTTTCAGTCAAGCACCCGCTGGAGCCGAAGGATTACTTAAATAGCTGCAGAAACCAGGAAGGCATTGATAAGAACAGGAATATTGTAAATAATGTAAATATGACTTTCTCTTGTGAGGGAGTATGTCAAAACTTCGACAAGAGAGGTTGTACTTTTATCACAAGTTGCATGCAATGTAGTTTTGTGTGCGTTCCTTATTTACATAAAGTGGAAGTGTATTGGTGTGGATACCCAGCCCGAGAAGAGCCTTTATTAGGCTCAGAGGTCTGGATAAACTAATCCAATCCTTTATATAATAATAATAAAGTGTAGTAAGGAAGAAAGACATATTTTGTGGTGTTTGTATTTATTTGTGAAAAGCATTGTGTTGGTTGTTTCATGTATTTAAATTGTAAATATATGTTAATAGTGCTTGAGTGAAAATGATTGGCCGTCATTTGTTAATGTAGGTTCAGTAACTAGGAAATCCTTTTGAGTTAGGACTGCTTAGATATTCAGGCAAGATGCTATCCTTGCAGGTCATCGGGGTCTCCAAGTTACTTAAGTATTCCTTTCATCTTAAAAGTTCATTTAGGGAAATTCTTTAAGGAGATATGCTTATATAAGAATGAGGAGAATTTCTTGTGGTGTCCTTTGGATGAGGGTTACAAAGCAGAGATTTCACTAATGGTGGTCTCAGACAATTTAGGCTAGGAATAAAGAGTCTGCCATTTGCATTAACAGTAAGTTCACATCTTTATAGATTCATTATGTACACGATGCAATGCAATGTTTTAAGTGTTATTTAGAATGAGTGAAGTAGCCTGGGTGTTGTAGTAGAAATATAAAACTTAGACTGTGATTAGTAGGTTAGTATGCGATAGCTATGCGATCTCTTTTACGATTTGAAATGCTCTGCTTTTTATTTCCAGTGAGTCTGAATATTATCCTAGGACAATAGATATATACACAATATTACATCTCTTTAATTGACACTAATTTATGAGCAGTACAGTTCCTCCTTTATGTTGTGTTCCAAACAAAGCCATTACTCATATAAAGACCAAATTACAGTTGTGATGTCCTCATACATGCAAATTCTAGTCTTCAGCTATTGAAAAGGTAGTAGAGTGGCGCATGTCAGTAGGCACATACACCTTGGGACCATCAAGAACTGTTTCGTCTTTGTGGCCGAAGGATAAAGTGACTAGTGATGGAAGGTGAATGAGGGATATTTCCCCACTCACCCCCCATATCCACTAGTTAATAACTTGTTACCAAATTCAGCATTAGTCCTGTTCGAACTGAGGCTCTACCCTGTATATGTAATAATTACATATATATTAAATTTACAAGATCTGTAAATATAAACCAATGACCTGGGGTCATGGCATTAGGAGGGTTCTACGTGACCAAAGCAGACCTAGATTACGCTATGCGCTGTCTGCAGTAGCCTGATCTAGCTCTAAGCTTTGTCAACATTTTTTATGTTTATGATAACTTTGCACAACAACTTCCATGGGAAGCGGTTGACCTGTTAACCTACGCCGGAAACTTGTAACTTCCGAGCCGGCGGACTACGTATGTGTTTTTATATGAATTGCTGAGATAGCTAATGTTCCGCTATCGACGCGATGCTTGAGAATGGCAGTTCCACGCCAACGATCAAACATATCGGTCGTCCGACCGAGCTGCATCTCCTAGTATGGAGTTACAGAAAAAAGTGTTATCTTGTTCAACTAGCCTGTTTGAATCATCTCCTCTAGTCAAGAAAGAACCTCTCTACTAAGATATCCAAGGGAGATGAGAGGAACCAAAAAATACTTACGAATGACAGTCGTAAGGAGAACACAAAAAGTCTATCGCCAAGCGATAAGACATTAGATATATACCTAGGAAATACAAATTAATACTAATGTAACCAAATTCAGCATTAGTCCTGTTCGAACTGAGGCTCTACCCTGTATATACCTAGGAAATACAAATTAACACTAATGTAAAAATATTTTTTTTTTTAGTGGTAATGTTTTATTTAGGTGAAATAATCTGTGAAAACTATGAATTCCTTATGGCATTTTATTAGTTTTTATTAAGCTTCAGGTATTACTCTATTTTTCATCTTCTATTGGCATATAACCATGACACAGGGTTTTTATTATTGAGTTAGAACTGAAATTCTTTGATGGGAAGGGAAAGAGGTACAGGTAACTGGGGGAATTGTTATTAGCTGTTTCTTGGTGATTTGTCAAAATTTTGGACTGGCAGTCCTCTTGTTGTCTGATAATTGTGAAGATGGTAACCATAATTGTGTATTGCTCCCTCTTGAAATTGATATGAGAGAGGTTTTGAAGAGACAGGTAGTTGTCATACCAAACAGAAGTGATGACATTCTATCTCAGGGCAATAGATATGTACACTCGACAAGAAAAGTGAAGATACAGTTTTCATTAGCTTTCGTTCATTGAATTTCCCAGTTGTTGTTACTGAAAAGACATATCGCTAAATTTACTCTAGAATATCAAAATACACTGCAAATTATATCATATAAGTTAAAACTGCAAAACAAAACCGTTCAGATACTTAAAAACACGATATATGTCCGAAGTACATAATTGGAATTTCTCAGATGGATTCATTCATAGAGGTTCTTGGTAGATAGAATGTGAATTTC